>NC_090923.1:1221654158-1221959870 GCF_040938575.1 Ambystoma mexicanum
CAAGTTTGAGGTTGATTAAGAATATATTACCAGTGAAACCTTCTGGCTGAGATGTCTGTCTGGACACAACAATTGCCTTATTACCACCACTACGCAGGTCTGGAAGAGTGTAGATACATACCTGCGGAAATTCAAGGAAGAAGTTAAACTGATAGTAAATCTGTAGCCCTTTGTCCAATGCAAGGAAGCTAGCTCCATAGCTTTTTCTCTTTCTCTCTTTGTTTGGCCTTTATTAATGTATAGCTCATATTTGTATTTGTGTAATGGATTTTGGCTTTATTAATTGAAAGCTAAAGTGATATTTAAGTTTAATGTCGAATTTTGTTTGGAAGTGTATATGTATACGTTTATACATAACACTTTCTTCAAGAGAAACTTCTTGTCAAGATAGCAATTCACTCTTTCTCAATACTTCTTGAAATCAAACTCTTTTGTCAGGATAACAACAACTTGCTTCAGTGATGCTACTGCTTGTCAACAAATGATAAAGCACATAAGTTGTTTTCATTCAACAAAGGTTCTTTCCACAAAGCTGTCTGCTACAAAGAGATCAAACCATCATCTTCTTTCCTGATCCACTCGCCTGCCAGGACTAACCACTATAAGCCCTTTCCTGGTATACTCGTCTGCCAGGAAGTAAACTCCTATCACTAACTTCAAACTTGATGTCTTGATTCCAGTATTCTCCATACCAGTCTTTCAGTGTGGTTTTACAATGTGTTCTTGGAAGCTGGCAATGTGAGATATAAGCTTTCCCAGAATGGTATCTCCAAAAAGGGGACATATGCTTTGGTTGTTTTATTAAGGGGTTCTCACAACTTCCTGGCTGATCATAATGTTGTCTTGCTCTAATCTGTCTGTAGCCTCATGGCTGGAGATAATGTTGGTTAGAGGCTTTCCCCACTGGTAGTTCGCTCAAAGTCTATTGACAGCTGTTTGGCTGCAGCTTGTACTGGTAGTACACTTTCCCCTCTTGGAGTTTGCCCAAATTCATTTGACAGCCTCTTGGCTGTAGGGCATACTGGTTGTATACGTTCCCCTCTTGGAGTCCCTCATGATGGAACTCTCTTCTTTGCCACTTAGCTTTGTTTTCTTTACTTTTTATTATTCATTAAATACATTCTGCTTGGATTTGTTAACTGTTCGGTATTCAAAATCATTGGTTTGTGACAGCTTTCATGCACGGTGCGCCCCAGGGTCAGCATTCACTCACTGCCAACTCACTGGTTCCTCGCGGTCACTCCTTCTTGCTGTCAGGCTTCGTGGCGGTGCTTCTGCAGTCAGTTTGCCTTCTTTCCCGCTTCTGCAAGTTTTGGCTAAGTTGCGTGGCGGTCTCTGGGAGCAATGACATCTCAGTTGATCGTCCGCGATCTCCCCAGTCTGCCTCATGCTGCTTTGGTAGTGCATCTCCTTCATAACAGGGCTTATTCTTAGGATGCTGTCTTCCGCTGCGCGTACTCTGCAGTTCTTCTCGTTTTCACCCGTCGGGGTGACTTCTGCTGGTGGGCTTCTCTCCGTGGCTGCTCCTCCACCTCGAACGACTTTAACTCCTTCTGATACGCCTCCCGCACGGCCACAAACTGCTTCTTCCTTTGCTTCATCTTCACAACACTGCACAGTCTCATCCTGGGTTTTAAATATCCCACTCAGGTGCTCTAATTGAAAATGACTAGACTGCACCTTTGAATATTCACTCTTATGAGTCCCTATTGCCCCTGAGTTCCTCTTCTTTGTCCCAGTACTTTTAGCATTATGGGAACCAAACTATTAAGTTGTTCCATTTTACAATAAGTCCTCTTCTTTGTCCCAGTACTTTTAGCATTATGGGAACCAAACTATTAAGTTGTTCCATTTTACAATAAGCCATTGTCAGTATAGGGTGAGATCCCTGCTGCCCCCTGGCACGAGTCCCCTCCCCCGTGATCCTCCCACGTGAAACCATCCCCGGGGTCAGGATCAGGTAGTGGCTGCCCTGGCCAAAGGAGAGGAGGCACATACTGGGTTTCTAGTGGTGATCTCACTGGGTTCATCACAAGGGTGAAATAATATCAGCTGCCTGACAAGAGCCCTAATGGGGTGGGGGTGAAATACCTCTTGCTGATGGTCGCAACTGTTAAGGTCCAGATTGTGAAGCCTGAAAGTAAGTCAACATCTGCAAAAGGTGCCTGTTGTAAATCCTGAGACAAAGCCAAGGTCCAGAAAGGACAAGTTGAGAACCTTGAGATAAAGCCAAGGTCCCAGAGGGACATATTGAGAACCATGAGAGAAAGCCAGTTCCAGGATGGACCTTTTGGGAATCCTAAGGTCGAGGAGGGACCTGTTAAAAATCAACAAAGTAGGCCAAGAACACTGGTGTGAATTCCGAGAGGAATACAAGGTCCAGGAGGGACCTGTTTTGACTCCTGAGAGAAAGTCAAGATCCAGGAGGCGCCTACTCTGAACCCTGAGAGAAAACCCAGGCCTGGGAGAGACCTATTGTAAATTATTGAAAGCTAAGGCCCAGGAGGGACCAAGTCTAAATCCAGGGAGAAATAAGGTTAAGAAGGGACCTGCTGTGACTCCAGATAGAGCCAGGGCTCAGGAGGGACCTGTATTTAACTTAGGAAGAGCTTAGACACAGGAGGGCCCTCTTGTGAAATTCAGGGAAAGCCAAGCTCCTAAAGTAGCCCAATGAGAAAATAGAGTGTTTTGAGGTCTAGATTGGGGTCTAGGTGAGCCCTATAGAAACCCTTGAGATTCCATGAGGTGGAAAAGAAAGCTCAGAAGTGACTGTGGTAAAACTGATTGAAAGCTGAGAGGAGAGACAACTGCGAAACCTGAAATCCTGGGAGAGCCTTGAAGAGTCATGTGAAAGCAGAGAGATCAGACTGTGAGTAAGCACTACAAGCACCTTCCCAGAAAATTGCTTCTGTTTCATTGCTTTAAAATAGGGACAGACTTTTGAAAAGTAGGTTTATGAACGTCTGCTTAGAGCCAAACTTTTAAATATTATTCATTATATGTTGTTAACGTAGGGTAGACAGGAGGCTAAAATACCTATTAAGATTAGTAGTTGGAATTTTGCGTTGGCCATCTATTTGAAACTTTAAGTTGTATA
Organism: Ambystoma mexicanum; assembly: GCF_040938575.1. NCBI lineage: Eukaryota > Metazoa > Chordata > Amphibia > Caudata > Ambystomatidae > Ambystoma > Ambystoma mexicanum. Next base: position 1,221,657,256 of record NC_090923.1, read on the forward strand.
TTAGGGTGTTTCAAGGAGAGACAATGACTTACAAGTTTGGGTTATGAACTTTATTATTTGGTATTGAAGTGCTCAAAGTGTTTTGCACCATTGTACACTGCTTTGCCTATGATAAACCCCATTTAGTTGTAACCCTTGATATGATATGTCATTTGTAACGCGCCTGTACACAAGTGTTTGTAGGCGCTATAAGACAAGGGAGGGAAGACAGAGGGAAGATAAGACAAACAATCTTACTAGGCCTTGTGTCATTCAGATTGTGCAAGTGTGAGGGAGGGGAAAAGGGAAAGTGCCAGGGGGAGGGAAAGGGGAAGTGCAATCAGGGCAGTGTAGCTTTGAGCATGTGCAGCCAGGGCAGCATGGCTCTGTTTAAGTGCAAGGAGGCAGCATACTGTAGGGTTGCAGTTTCAGCCCCTAAGGGTGCAGTAGGCCCGGAAGCAGTGCAGGGGGCACTGGTCACGGAGGAGCCTGGTACCCAGTAAGACACTGATGGTAGCCAAGCAACCAGTCGGTGTAGCAGACAGGTAGTTCAGCTATGTGGAGAGAGAGAAAGGAGAGGAAAAAAGAAAGGTCTTGAGCTGCTTCCGGACCTTCATGTGTTCTGACTCAGGTTTGAGTGGGGCAGTGAGGCCATCCGAGAGGGAGGCACCTGCAGAGGAGAGAGATCTATACCCCAGTCTCTGCCTGGAGAAGCGTCTGACCATCAGAGGGTTTGAGGGAGCCAAGCAAAGGGCTTGAGAGGGAAGGTATTTAGGAAGAGAGAGTTGGATGTAGTGCAGGCCCTGGCCCCAGAAAGCCTTGTGGATGATGCAGGGGGTCTTGAACTTGATCCTTGCAGCCCCCAGGAACCACTAGAGAGATTTCAGGGTGGGAGAGATAGGGTCCCTGGGCTTGAGGGCAAGGACAAGTCTTGCAGTCCTCTTCTGGATTAGTTGCAGCAGGCAGAGGAAGGTAGGTTGAGAAAGGGACTGCTGCAGTAGTCCAGCCTAGAGAGAACCAGGGCTCTGGAGACATTGAGCTTCTGGGAGAAAGCGAGAAAATGAAGAATATCTCTGAGGAGGTGCAGCTGGTAGTAGGCCTTCTTGGCAAGGTCCATGATGTGAGGAGAGAAGGAGAGAGTGGAGTTGAAGATGACACCAAGGTTTTTTGCCTCACAGGAAGGCAAAGGAAGAGGGCCCAGGGAGGGCAGCCAGAGTGAGAGAGGGAAAGAGGGAGCAGGAGTCCCAATGAGAAGGATCTCAGTCTTACTGGTATTAATGCAGAGATCATTGGGGCGCAGCAATCCTGAATCATGGATAGACAGGAATGAGCGAGAGAGAACAGGAGGCTGAGGGGAGCCTGAAAGAGAGCTTGGTGTCACCCGCATAACACTGAAAGTTAGAGGCGAAGGTAGAGATCAGCTGGGCAAAAGGGGCCTAGTACACATTGAAGATCCAGGCTAAGAGGTTATAGCCCTGGGGAACACCACATGTGGAGAGGGAGGTGGTGGAGGGAAAGGACCCAAGTTGGACCTGGGAAGTTTGGTCCAGGAAGAAGGAGGTCAACCACTCCAGGGCCTGACCTGTGATGCCCAGGTTCTCACTGAGTCCATTTATCAGGGTGGCATGATTGACCGTGTCAAAAGCAGAGGAAATATCAAGGAGGATGAGGACAGTCTGGAGTCAGGATTAGCAAGCATATCTTCACAGGTGTTCAAGAGGGCAGTTTCTGGGCCTCTGGCTGCTCTGAAGCCAGAATAATGATCATGAAGACCACCAACAGATTCAGTATGGAGAGTAAGCCGCGAGATGGCCAGCTTTTCCATGAGTTTGCCCAGGAAAGGAGTGATGGAGCTCGGGCGATAGTTTGTCGGACTTTAGGATGGGCAGAAGGCCTTTTTAGGAGGGGTGCACAAGGGAGTGCTTGAGGAGAGAGGGGAAAAGATCCAGTGGTGAAAGAGTGATTGCAGAAATTGGCCAAGGCTGGAGCGAGGGTGACAATGTGGTCCTTGATGGTTCTGAAGGAGCAGGGGAGCACCTGTTCGGATAACACTTTCATAGATTTCCTTTATCTAGAAACATTGTCAGGTGTTGTCGGAGAGAAAGAGGAGAAAAGAGGAGAGGGAGAGGCAGCCGGAGGGTGTTCGAGAGAGGTAGATGGTGAGGAAGAGGAGACAGAGGACAGGATGTCCTGAGTTTTAGTAGTGAAGTGAGAAGCCATAGCTGTACAGAGGACCTGGGAGGGAACAGGAGAGGTGGAGACTGCAGCAGGATTGGCCAGCTCCTTTCAGATTCTAAATACTTCAGCCGTGTTGTTAGAGGGTGCAGAGATGCTGGCTTGGATGTGGGCTCTCTTCTTGGATAGGACAGAGAGTCTGTATTGCCCTTGGAGCAGGCGGCATGCCAGTTTGTCAAGAGGATGCACCTGAACACATCCACTTCCTTTCAGTCACCCTGCACTTGCGTTTCACGGCGGGGAGGTTGGAGTCATACTAAGAGTTGCACTTGGAGATAGGCTTCAGACGGATTCTCTTGACAGGGGCAAGGACGTCCAGAGTGTTGGAGATAGAAAGATGTAGGTTAGAGAGGGCTGTGGTGTCAGGTTTTGAGTCAGCCACAGGTGGTAGAGGAGCAGAGAAAGTAGCAGCAAAGGCATCCACTGACACATGCACCATGGGCTGAATGACCGAAAAGGTAGGTGGCAGTGCTGGGGTAGTCTTAGCCTGAGGGACAGAGAGTTTCAGGTGAGAAGAGAGTAGAAAGTGATCAGTCCAAGAGAGAGTCGTGAGAGGATTAGAGGGGGGATGTCTGAGGAGATGAGAACATCCAAGGTGTGCCCGGCAGAGTGTGTCGGACCAGAGGGTACAATGGAAAGAGAGAGAGTGTCGCAGAGGTTGTGGAAGAGCCTAGAAGAGGGGTTAGAAGCATCCAGGTGGATGTTGAGGTCACCGAGGAGAAGTTGAGAGCTAGAGTCAAGGACAGAAGAGGAGAGGTCAGTCCACTCTGAGAGGAAGAGGGTCACCTGTGCAGGTCACCTGTAGATGGTGGCAACAGTCAGAGATAGGCCAGGAGAGATAGAGAGCCTGCAGACCAGGCATCCAAAGGAGGAGTAGGCCTGCGTAGGAATGACAGATTTAGGGACTCCCTTTGGAAAGATCAGAGCTACTCCACCTCCGGGTCGGTTGATTCTGGGTTCGGAGAGGATATTGTAACCATCAGGGAAGAGAGTGTCGAAACTCGTGACAGAGCTGGCTGTGAACCTAGATATCAGTGTTTGTGCAACTCTCAAAGGCTGCTTAACCAGATACTAAATGAAGATCTATTGAACCTAACATTAATCATGTTGTTTAACATTGCCTCGAGATCCCGACAGTGGGCACAAGGGTGCCAGTGAGTGCTGTTGTCTTTTAGAGCTGCAGAGGATGGTGTGATACATGCTGTCTGTACCAGCCAGCTACGATCGCAGGTAGCCACTTTAACTACTTTAGTTACCAGATTGGAAATGGACCTGCACTGTTGAAATAATCAAAGGGGGAGCTGGGTGACAAGATCTTAGCTTCTAGCAATGAACCAATTTTATCTTGTAACTCTTTAGTGCATTGCAAAACTCCCAAACACCCCCCTTCACTTTGTTACATCCAACCCACCATCCAGAATGGTGTGGGCACAAACCAGGGTGTGAGACTAGGACCGGAGTGATCGAGATGCTCTATAATCCACCTGCTAATGCTCTCAGAAACCAGAAAGTAATGTATTGGCAAAAACATCCTCTACCCAGTTGGATGAACGAGGAAGCTTTTAAACATAAGACAGCCCAGGAAATAAAAAAAGGGCATTCAGATCACTTATGCAGGTACCTGGTACTGCCAGTATTCATTGGGTAGGTGTCCTGAGTTTACCCTCCCAAAATATGAATCTAATCAGAAGTTAATTATTAAGGTGTCAAGCTTCAGGGAGCGCTGACGCCTACTTGCTCTACAGGTCCGATGAATGGGATCTGCCACGTTGTTCCTTGATACCGGACCCAGAACCATAGAGAGGCAGTGTGGAAGTCCCACCCTGTAACCGCCTACCCGGATAATAACCCAGGAGCAGGAGACAGGATAGTTCTTCTTGCACCACAGAATGGATTCCCTGATATTAACGTGGTGCAAAAACAGTGCGAGGCACTGAAACAGGGAATCCAGATGGTATCACAAGTAGCAGGCAAAACCACTTCACAAGAAAACAAGAGAAAAAGGCTCAAGGCAAGATGAAAATGAAGACAGCTAGGAGGCAAGGGAGAGCAGACAAGGCAAAAGGCAAAAACTAGGATTAGGAAAGGAAACACCAAGGCAGGGTGCATGGAGGAAAGAGAGGCAGAAAAACAGGAGCGGGACAACAAGTTTTTTGAGACGCACTGGGCTGCATTTCTCTTCCTGTTTATATGCCTGTCAAAACGAGATTGCCAACGTATGCACGCGCTTGCCTGATTTGTCTATAACGTATTAACCAGACACTCATGGCCGGCGCTTGCAGCCTTTTGGTTCCAATGAAGAGGCGCTCCGATGCACTAACAGGAAATGAGAGGAGGCCACTGTAAAGCATCCGTTAGGCGATCCCCAGCCACCCAGGTAAGCAGCGTTATGCTGGGATGACCAGCAGTGCAGATGCCAGTGGGATATATTTGCCAGGCTCTCGGGCCTCACCTGAGTCCCGGGAGTTACATGGCGATAGAAACGATGCCCGGCTTCCACGGAAAGTGGCGATAGAAACGATAGATCTGCCGTGGTGCAAAAATCTGAGATGCAGGCTCCCAGGTGTGATCACAGGGCGCACAACCTTTGCAGCGGATTAAATATTGAAGAGGACCCTGAACAAGTCGAACATCTCATATGGCTTCCACCTCATATTCAGGTTCACCATCAATCACAATGGGATCTGGGCGAAGACAGGGATGACGTGATGAATCCGGAAAATAAGGCTCGAACAAGGAGACATGGAATACCTGATGAATATGCCATGATGAAGGGAGAAGGTGGAAATCCACAGATGACAATCTTTTCGTAATTTTGAAAGGCCCCACAAAGGGAGGAGCAAATTTACGAAGACAGTTGCGTAATAGTAAATCATGTGTGCTGAGCCACACATGGTCCCCAAAATGGTATGAAGGTTCAGGAGTTCTCTTCCAATTGGCCTGAGATTCTTGATAGGCCTTGGATCTTGCCAAGATGGATTTGAGGGACATTTGATTATCACAGATAGCCTTAATGTGGTTGTTCACTGTTGGCATGTGGTTGTGACAATCTGAGGCATAGGTAGTGCCTTGGGGTGTAACCCATAAGTGCAATATAACGGACTACAATACGTGGCAGAATTAGTAGTGTTGTTGGAGCCACCTCAGCACTATCCAGATATTCTGCCCAATCCGATTGCACTGAACCAGTGTAACAACATAGATAGGCTTCAAGGGTTTGATTGGCCCTCTCAGTTTGTCCGTTTGTTTGCGGATGGTAAACAGAACTAAGAGCTTTTTGTATTCCCAGGGCCAGGCACATAGCAGACCAAAAACCAGAAGTTAATTGTTGTCCCTGATCAGTGATGATCTTCTGAGGCAGGCTTTGGAGGTGGTAGACGTCATGTAGAAATGCTGCGACATTTTCACGGGCAGAGGGTATTGTGGCAAAGGGAACAAAGTTATCCAATTTACTGAAGCAGTCAACAACCACCCTAATGCAGTTATACCCATTCGACATTGATAATTCCATGATAAAGCCCATAGCGCTAGTATGCCAAGGATGTAGTGGGATTTCGATGGAATGCAGGATACCTACAGGTTTACAATGAGGTATCTTGTGTATGGCCCACGTGGGGCAAGTAGACACATAAGCAAGCACGCATGTTCTCATAGAAGGCCACCAGAATCGACGAGATATTAAGTGCAATGCAGCGGTTTGTCCGCGATGACTGGCTGTCATGGAGTTGTGAAAACCATGTAGGACCATGTCTTGTAGTGCCTCAGTAGGGAGGTACAGACTACCCCGATACAGACCCTGGTCCTCCCGGCTACTAAAGAATTTAGATTTCCTTAAGGTGGCCATGTAGGGGTCCAGGGCTTGGGCTTTCTTTACCGAATCCAGAAAATACTGCACGGTCATTATGAAGTGTTATGTGGGAAACAATGGCATGGGATCCACAGATTCCAGGATGCAAGCATTCTGGTTACGTGACAGGGCATCAGCCTTAAAATTCTGTGTTCCTGGTATAGGCATGATCGTAAAGTCAAAGTGTGAAAAGAACAGTGCCTATCGTGCTTGACAACTGTTGGTACACATCAGAGTTCAAAGATATTGTGAAATCCTGTGATCGGTGCGCACCTCAACGGGGAGCCGTCCTCCAAGTAGGTTATATCTCCATTCTGAAAAACTCTCTTTAATGGCGAGTAATTCCTTTTTAATGATGGCATAGTTATGCTCACTAGTTGTTAATTGACGAGAGTCTTAAGCTATGGGGTGTTCCTGGCCACTTGTTGCATTCCATTGCAACAACACAGAACTGATGGCAGTGGCGGACACATCAGCTGCGACTATGAATGGTTGACTCTCCGTAGGATGCTGCAAGATAGATGCCTTTGTAAATTCCATTTTGATGTTTTGGAAGGCCTGTTCCGCCTGGTCATCCCAACAAAAGATGGTACCTTTCTGTAAAAGACGGGTGATTTTACAAGTCTTTTGGGCATACTGCATACTCAGGGATGAACCAACGATAAAAGTTGGCAAATTCCAAGATCCGTTGGACAGCTTTTACATCTTGTGGGCTGGGCCATTCGTTGATAGCTTTAATCTTCTTTGGGTCCATATGGATGCCAGTGGGACTGATAATGTAACCCAAGAATTTAATGCCCTCTTGATGAAAATCACACTTTGTTACTTTAGCATACAACTGAGTGTCCAGTAAAAGCTGAAGGACTTCAGAAACGTGAACAATATGTTCTTCCAAGGAAGCCGAAAACACCAAGATGTCGTCAAGGTACACCCACGTGGTTAGGCCCAATAGATCTGAGAAAATGGAGTCCATAAGCCACACAAATACCGTCGGGGCATTACATAGGCCAAAGGGCATGACCCAGTATTCAGAATGCCCCAGAGGTGACTTAAAAGCAGTGTTCCATTCATCACCGGGTTTTATACGTACCAAATGGTACGCCCCACGTAGGTCAATCTTGTTGAATATACAGCCAACTCGTAGGGATTCCAGAATGTCCCGAATAAAGGCTAGTGGATAGCTGTCTTTGATCATGATTTTGTTCAGTAGACGGTAATCGAGAGAGGGTCTTAAGGTTCCTTCCTTCTTGGGAACAAAAAACAAAAGGGCCCCTGCTAGGGATTTAGAGTGCTGAATTTACCCCTTGTCAAGGTATTCTTGGACGTATCTGTGTAATTCTTCCTATTCAAGATCAGTGAGGGAATGCACCCAACCATGAGGAATAGGTTGATCAGGTTTGAGTAGAATCTCACAGTCAAAAGAATGCAATGGTGGCAAGGAAATATCAGACGGTGCTGAAAACACTTTGTAACACTTGTTGTAGTACGAAGGTCTTTTGCAACAACAGCATATCAGTTGTGGGATTTCCGGGTTGGTCAGAGTGAAGGGAATAGCTGTATAAATGAAAGCCGAGCAACATTTCCTAATACAATGGTCAGACCAGAAGAACAGGGAACGTGTAGCCCAATTAATGTGAGGATTGTGAAACACTAGCCATGGCAAAATGCAGAACCAAAAGATATGAAGGTGACTGGATGATGTTGAATGCTAATGTTTCCAGGTGTTTTTCGATCGTCAAATGAATGGGTTTAGATTCATGAGTTATGGGACCTGAGGCCAGTGGGGTGCCGTCTATTCCTTCCACCAAGGCTAAAGGGACATTTTGATGTGCTTCTAAGCCATGAAGTGTTAGGAAATGTGCATCCAAGTCATTAGTGGATGCTCCGGAATCTACCAAGGCCATGATATCAACAGGGTTCCCGTCATTTCCCCAAGTAATGGTTACTTTCAGGATGAACAAGGCTCAAGGATTCATAGCATGGATTGGTTCCATAGGAAGGGCTGGGGTATTGGCTGGGCTTGTTTCCTTCCCAACTGACAACAATCCCGCTAGTTTCCCCCTGGTTTTGCTGGTTTAATGGAACAACCACTTAGGAAGTGTTTATCATCCCCACAATACAAGCACAAGTTCTGTGTTCTACATCTTCTCTTCTCAACTTCTGACAATGGACAACGTATGGCTCCAAGCTGCATAGGTTCCACCCATGCATCTCCAGAGAAAAGGGGACCCCTAGTAGACTGGGAAGGGGTTAACATGGGTCTCCTGTAGTCATGTCTCATATAATCGATGATCGATTTTGATGACTTGTTCTATAAGAGACTGAATGGTAGCAGGTTCAGGGGCATGAACACGCTCAGGCTTGTATTCTTCTCTCAGATCACGACGAAAGGTTTATTTTAGTTTCCTCAGGCCACTGAGATTCTTGCAAGTTGGCGAAACCTACTGATATACAGTATTATATTCTGGGAACCTTGTTTAATGTTCTGCAGACGACTCTGTGCTGTGGCAGCCTTGTTGGGTGACTGCAATGCCCCTAGGAAGGCTTTTTCAAACTTTGCGGAGGAGTCAAGCACTGGACTTAGAGCTGACACAAACGGCGTTGCACAAGCCAGGGCATTCTCGTGAGGTTATGCAGGATATAACCAATTCCTGCTTGGTCGCAAGCGAAGTGCACAGGACGGAACATGAACTGTACCCGGCAGGGATTACAGAATTCTGTAAGGGCACGAGGATCCCCATCGTACTTCACGGTGCTTGGTGATGCAATGGTACTCTCTGCGAGCGGTGCTGCAGCGCTTTGGGCCATAGCATCTCTTAAAAGTTGGTTCTCTTGTTTCAATGTGACCACTTCTTGACATAGCGCTCTAACTTCATCACTTAATTCCTCAATGGCTTCCATGTCTTCAGAGTCTGAAGGTAGGCGTCTCAATCTGTCAAGCGGTAGGGAGCGCTGGCGCGTACCTGGTCTCAACTTACGATTAATGGGATCCGCCAGATGTTCCTTGATACCGGAACCGTAGAGAGACAGTGTGGAAGGACAATTCTTCTTGCACCACGGAATGGAATCCCCGATATTAAAGTGGTGCAAAAACAGTGCGAGGCACTGAAACAAGGAATCAAGATGGTATCACAAGAAAAAGGCTCAAGGCAAGATGAAAACGAAAACATCCAGGCGGCAAGGGAGAGCAGACAAGGCAAAAGGCAAAAACTTGGAGCAGACAAGGAAATAGCCAGGAAGGGTGCACAGAGGAAAGAGAGGCAGACAAATTCAGGAGCAGGACAGCAAGGTTGTCGAGATGCACTGGGCTGCGTTTCTCTTCCTGTTTATATGCCCGTGAAAAAACGAGATTGTTAATGGTTGCTTAGCAATGCTGTGTATAATGTATGCATGCGCTTGCCTGACTTATCTTTAACGTAATATCCAGGAAGACATAGTTGCCCCTTGCAGCCTTTGGTTCCAATGAAGAGGCGCTCCGATGCGTCAACAAGAAACGAGAGGAGGCCGCTGTTAAGCGTCCGGGAAGTGATCCGCAGCCACCCGGGAAAGCAGCGTGATGCCGGGATGACCAGCAGTGCAGACGCCAGCGGGGAAATATTCTCCAGGCTCCCAGGCGTAGTCTGAGGACCTGGGAGTTACATGGTGATGTAACATAAGGTCGGGTTAGTTTTGTGAGAGCCTGTGAATCGCTTATTCGGGAAGACCTTTTGGAAGGATCATGAGAAGTAAACAAAGAGGGAATGATCTGTCGTTTGCCAACAGTTGCTATTTATTTTAATTTGGGCGGTACCTGTTTGGCCAAAAGAATTTTAGCTTTGGAGGCTCGTACCCTACTTCCAGAGGGTATGGCCCTCATTACAACCTTGGCGGAGGACCATGGTGCTATTAGCACCATGGTCCATGCCGCTAAAGTTGCAATTCCGCCATGGTGGATGGCGGAATTACCGCCCCATTCCAAGGTGAGTGGGGCAGTAATTCCCCATTCACCAATGGCCCCTTCCCCATTCCCATTTTTGCCCCATAGGGCATAATGGGAATGGGGAAAGGCGATAATTACGGCACCGTAAATTACGGTGCCGTAATTATCGCCAAGGTCCCTTTGCGGCATGGATTTAAAGCAGCCGTTAAAAGCCATCCAGCAAAGGGAACCTTGTAATCAGGCGTTAAGGGTCGGCGCGGTTTACGGCGCCGTAAACCCCTTAACGCCTGAGTCAGAATGAGGGCCTATGTCTGTACAAATTCAAAGCACTGTTTTTTTTAACATTCTCTGAGAGACAACTGCCCAAGAAGTTGGAATAAATAACAAGTGTGAAGACAGGACACCGAAGTCCCTCTGGCATAATCTTTGTTCGTAAGCGCAAGGTTCCCAGGGTAAGCAAGATGCCTTTGGGATATCCGTCTGCCCCAATCCCTGTCCATTCTTGACCTACCATCGAAAGGGCGCGAGAAGGGTTTGCATAGTTGTGGATTTATTCTACGACATTGATTGACCAGTTGGTTGGACTGGGGACTGCCCGGGGAATGTTATAATCCTTGCTGAACTCAAAGCTGAGTAATCAGGACTCGGTGCAGCTTTTTAATAAACATTCTGTAAGATCGTTCTAGGTAACTTGGGTGGTCTTCCTAGCCCCCTTTGAGGGCTATGTGGGTTTTATTTCACTGTGGTAGACTGAAGCTGCAGGGGGGGGGAATTGTTAAAAACTGTTTTGCAAACCTACTGCTTGAAATTATTTTGATTGACACAGATATTCTCAACCACATTTTATTTGCTATTAAATGGACAACAGTACGAAGTAATTAACATATTCATACATTGAATGTTTGCGAAACTAGTCTTCATTTAGAGGGTGGTTTGGCCATTTAAAGGCTCTGAAACTCAACTATTACTAAGATAACAGTTGCCTTTTAAAGCTTTCCGGGGTCTATACAGCTGTTCATGAATGCTTTTTATCGGGTCCGGGGGAGAACTCGCTGAATTGAGTGAGAAGGAAAGGGTTTAGGGTATTTCAGCAATGGCCTCAGAGATCAAATAAACTACCAAGGCTGGGGAGAAGCTTCTAGATCATTTTAGAGCCCAGTCCTTGATAGGCCTGAACAGCAGTTTTGTCTCAGATGTCCAGCAGCTCCTACTTCTAGATCTACCAACCAAATTAGTGTGTTAGTTTATATTACTGTGCCTTGTGGTAATTGGCAGCCGTTCTGGATTTCCAGGTCATAGATCGGAAAGCAACCACAATCCCGTAGTGTCACGCCGTTACAGCGCTGGTCTCTTTGGCAGCGCTGCCGATTGTGCGGAGTTATATGCTCCAGCCTGTCCAAGATGGCCGTGGATGTCCGCACCGTAACTGCAGACAACGGGATAGACTATACACGCTCCCCAGAGACGCAGATAGCTGTTCACGTGATCCCATTTAGGGAAGGAAGTACGGCTACCCTCTGCGTCGCTACTGCTGATTCCGGCGCTCCGTAAGTTTCGCTACTAGGTTGCCCTTCTCCGACCTATGTGAATTCTTATTTCTGTGATATCTCTGCTTATTTGCTCTTCTTTCTATCCAGACTCTCCGCTTCTCTCTCATCTCGGTTTCGCTCAGAGTCCCGTATTTCCTCGGCAAGTCTCCCGCTCCCAACTTCCACTTTGGCTGGCCGCACTCTCGACATTCCCATCCAAAGGTGGGCTGGAACTACTTTCTGGACCTAAATACTGGAAACCGGTGTTCCCGATCAAACCTCCTCCAGTAAGTGTCAGCCTACTGCTCTTTCTACAATATTTCAGTCTAATCCTCACTATTGAATTCTTACCTGTCTTGTGTCTAACTCCCAGACTCCATCTTCGCTTCAAGTGACAGCTACTCCGAAGACCTTTGTCCCGATTCCCCGCGAGCAACATCGTCCAGGATTTTCTTCCCCAGAGGGTTTCCCTGGGGGGTTTTGCTCCTTCCCGCTCTGGCATATTATCATTTCCAGAGAGGGGAGGGTAGAGCTATCCGGGGGAACTTTCATTTCAGCATTTGCATCTTTCATGGGAAGTCGCTGTAAGATCAGGTTAGTGACCCTTTTGAGATTAAATGTTGTTACTAAGTTAACCAAATTATAACATGTAGCATTAGTGGTTGGGGTTTTCCTTTTGCCCTTTAAAGAAGGGGAATAACTTGTCAGAGTGCTCCCTGGTCTGGGAAAAAGGATTTGCACCCACCACAAAACTTCGATTGATGCACGGTCCTCTTTGGTCCTTGATGATGTTTCATCCAAGATGATGCTCTGGGCTTTGGTCTCACTGCAGGTAATTCTATTATTGCCAACATCAGCAGCAGGAGACATTGGTGGAGAATGTGTGCAGTTAGTAAGAAATAGAGTATATTTCTTTATGGTTGCTAAAGCGCCTAGCCTATCGGCTCCTAATGCCCGTGACTGGTTTGACAAGGACTGTAAGACAGACAAAAGGGCATTGCCAAGCTTGTTAACACTGGTGTCTCGATGCCAGTATTAACAATAGTTTTCAATGCAGTGCTGTCCTCTGCCGAGATCCCATAGTCCAGGAGATGATCTCATATGATACCGATAAATAAAAAGGGAGATGGGCGAGGGAATTAACACCCTTTAACTCTGCTTAATAGTACAGGCAAGACATTTCGGGAGCTTTTATTGAACCGTATGATGAGCTGAAATATGGCTAATGCAGTAGTTACAGCGGCAGGTAGTGGAGAAACTTTGCTGAAAATGTTGGGGGGGACATGACCTCTGAAGACAAGATGCCCCAGCCAAATGAATGGGGACAAAATAGTGTGCCGTGAAAGTTGTGGGGGACAGATGCCCCCGCCCCCCCTAAAATTACGCCCATGGCGGCAGGTCAGGCATTAGTCCTATTGATCAGGGATCGGCTTTGTCTTTCACTGATCATATCCCCAAAATATAGCTGTGGAAACAGCAAAACTGTATTGATCTTTTATTGATTGTAAAACAGCACTGAACTTGGTTGACCACAGTATTTTATGGGTATCCTTACGGAGTATGAGTCTTGGTGAATCCTTTTTAACTATCCCAAAGAATTCCGTACCGTGATAATCGGACACGAGTGTGTTAGGGTCCAGTAGGGGAGTTTACTCCCTGGTTTCCTGGAGATGCTGGTGTATGCCAGGGACGCATTTTGCCTCCTTTTTTTGTTTAATGCCTGGACAACCTCTCCTCTCCTCCCCTCCCCACCTCCTATAGGGGTCTCTAAGTCTGTATAGTGGCCAGAAGCATTTGTTCGTAAGTGTTCTAAAACCTAAAATTAAGCTTCCGGGGCAAGGATGCAACCTCAAGAAAAAAAAGGCATTATTGCCCATTGTCCACTGGTGTCGGTTTGGCTTTTTTTGTGCATCTTTCCCTCCAATTACATTAACGAGGCCCTCAGAACATATGTTATGGACTTCTGGTTGGTTTCTGAGGTGAGTGAGTTCTTGATTTGGTGTGCCCTGGGCAGCCCCGGTAGCTCCCAGTGCAGGGAGAGCCTCTCCCATTTCTTATTACCTTTGCGTTTCTTAATGTAGCATCGCCTGCCTTAAGTGGAGTGCTGCCAGGATGTTTACTGCTCCATAACCTTTCACCTTTCGGTAACTTGTGTTACCCTTTGTGATGGCTATGGAATGAACTGGTGGCAGCATCCCTAGTTTTACTTCATGTTATGGTGCACTGCCATGCATGTTGCTCCATGTTAGATTTTGATGTGGGAGTATTTTACTCCCTACTTTTTATACTTGGATAATACATGCGATTTCAAGGGAGTCAAAATGAGTTTTCTCCTTTGCAAGGGAGTAAAGAGTATATGACATCCAGTCAACAGATGCAAAAAGTGAAAACCGCATCAAAATCATTATCACGTGGCAGCGGTCCACATGGTGACCAAGGAGCAGGTTTCTCTCACAATTAACCGAGAAGATAAATCACGGGGTGGAGGAGCACAAGCACCCTCTCACAGATGGAGCAGCAACGTCGTGAGCATCCTCTGCGTACAGAGAATGGGTGCAACAGCAGCATATGGATTTGAAAATATATATATTTTTATTTAGATTTTACAACTTTACTCCCCGCAACATCTTCCGTCTCCACCTCTTCCCTCTTCCCTCTGCCCCCTCATTCACAGTGTCTCCATAGGACAGTCTTGTATGGCATCCTTGCCCCTCTCTGTAGTCGGAGTCCGGCTCCCTGTTCATTTGCTATCCACTTAAGTCCAATGATCCCAGGTTTTGTGGGCACCATTATGCTTTTTAATGCTTCGCTCACAGAGGACAGATCAGCTTTAGAAGAAGTATGGCAGACTTCCCTCCTGCACACAGAAAAGGGGAATCAGGGCAACAGCAATACAAGCTCTCATCATGTAGAGAATGTGGATCAGGGCACGGTAAGGCATGTGTAGAAGATTCCCAAACATAGAACCGATAAGGAATGCGTCCCTTCAGTTGAAGCTTCTCTCATATAGAACATGTGCAACATAGCAATCAAAAGTGCACCCCCTCTTGCCCCCCCTCCTGATGTAGAAAAGGTATGCCCTGGATGTCGGTGTGTCATGCCTTTCCCGCGTGGAACAGGGACATCATGGGTTTCTACAGTGCAGGAGTACCACACACAACAGACTATGTCGCGGGTGACAGCGGTGCAAGTTCAAAAGCATAGCGCAGGAACTGCATGGGGCTGGTTCAGTGCAAGGTCCCCCACATTGAACAGGTTCATGAAGGACCTCAGCAATGCAAGCTATGCCAGCACAACACCGGAACAGCATAGGCCCCAGCCGTCCAAGCTCCCCTCGCATAGCAGAAGTACAGCATAACCACAGCAGTGGAGCACCGCCCACATAGAACCAACACCATAATAGCCTCTGCAGTGCAAGCTCCTCACAGATGCAGCTCATATGGCATTGGCGGTGACTAGCCCATATACATAGGCTAACTCTGCTTCTGGAATCAGAAAGACCTATACTGAGTAATTACAACTCTGACCATATGAGTAAGGCAGGTCTTGCACATTCACCGAAAAGAAATCAGCAATTTGCCATTCAACACGGTGCATTGCTTCAGCAAAAGGGCTTAATGGCAATGGAAAAAGGTAAATAGCTTTTAAAGGTATAATTAGCAGCACTTATAGGTACACAGTGCACCAGCAATCAGATAGCGTAGGAAATTGACCTTAGAACAACACATGATTCGTGTTCCAATTCCCGGCCACTCTACAGTCGTTTCACTTTCTAAATCCCGTTACAGAACGGGATGTTAATATTATCCCAATTGTTAATAAAAGTCCCTCAATTCTCGTTTCATTATTCCACGACAAAGGTCTGTACATTTAATTTCTTCTGCATATATCTCATTCCTTTTCAATACACAGACACACGTGGCCAATTACATAGTACAGTGAACATGACTTGTATTATGTCTTTTGAGGTTTGATAGCGGAATTGTCTTTTGTGCGATTAATTAAACTAGTCATTTCTCAGAGCCGGTACTACGCAATGGGTTGCCAGTTTTGTGACGTGATAGTGCAGAGAGGTAAGTTCTCAGTGCTAAAATGTATATCTAATCTCATGGTCAAATGTTGGCTGGATGGAGTTCCCCTTACATCCATTTGTCTCGGGAGGATAGCTCAGGGGCAACATGCTTGCCTTGGAAGTGGGACACGAAGGACTGCGCTTAGAAATCTCTGGGCATTAAGCGCGTTATAAATAACCTATCATTTCATATCCTTGAGAGGTTGGTAAATTGACTGTTGATTGAGGTCATACTAATCACGGCACTTAGAATTTGGAGGAACCCTGCACAAGCACTATATAATGAAGTGTGCATCCCCATCTGACTTACCGCTTACAGGGACTTGTTTTGCTGAGTTTTTATTTCAGCTGCAAATGTAACCATTTCAATTTCATTTATGTTTGTTGTGTAACAGCACTTGCATTGGCTGGAGCGTTGGGTTGCAAATGTTTTAAGTGTAGACTTGAAGATTTGAAAGATTTTGCGACAACTCTGATTGGTATAATGAAAATCCCCATTGAGCAAGGGCTGTGCTACCGCTAACCATTTATAATACCATTTACTCCACGGACTACAATGGTTGAATGGATGTTTAAGCTCGACGTTACATACACATTAGTGCTCCAAATATGATTTGCATTAGGAGCGATGATATTCTAACTGTCGACATTGGTGAAGTGTGGGATATATTGACCCACTCAACAGTATTTCTCCACATGGGAATTGAAAGATGCAACTTTTACACGTGTCATTTTGCTGCAATCTGTTTTAAACTTTCCACTCATTTTCGAACTGTATGCTTTTGGTAATCCATTCTTTGTGATTGTTAGTGTCTTTGCATTGTTGCTTTAGTGAGGAATTATATTTGCTTTAAGGTGTTTAACACGCATTCATGATTTATTTGTCCATTTCCGAGTGTCATTTCATAAGGTGTCCAGTCAACGGATCGAAAATAAAGGATCGAATGACCTTTTGCTTGAATACAAAAGGATTAAAAAAAAGGATAGAATTTTTTTAATTTATTTATTTATATATTTTTTAGTTTGGGTTGGTAAAAAAAGTGTTTTTAATAAAAGAAAACAGGCGGTTGGCGGCGAACCCCCATAAAAAAATGCAACCCTTTTTTTCGGTCCTTTGACTGCCGAACAAAAGGCATTCGATCCTTTTGTTTTCGAAACTCTGACCGACAACCATTTCATAACATTGCAAGGGGTTTAAAATCCGTTTTTCTTTCTTATTTGGGGAGGGAAGGCCAGATTTGGATTCCGTTTCCTATTTCTCATTCCTGATTACCTGCTACTTCTTTCTATTCATTCAGAATTGATTATTTGTGGGTTGAGGGAACATTGCACGGGGGAATCCTAATTTGGGTGCTATCTTTCCTAAATCAAAAAGTGCTCCTATTCCGCTGTGCTTGTATATGTTCCACTAGAAGGTTAAACCCAGTGCATTGCTCACATTCTCATTGTAATTATCACCCCATTGGTGATTGCTGCCCCATATTAAAAAGTGTATGATTTCTTTTGAATTTTAAAATAAATAAATAAATATTGCATTTTACCAACCAGCCTGGTTCATGGTGCATTGTGACCCGGGTTATTTGAAAAGGGGGTGTGATATGAGTGGTGTACCGTCCCAAAATTGAATCTGCATCAAATAAGGAGAAAAGCATCTCAATTGTGCGCTACATACTAGGCTGAGACCAAGGTGTGTGTCGCTTGATTGAAATCCTTAACAGAAGATACTACCTATGCCACTTATTTTATTTACTCTAGGGCACACATATTATAGATTACATTTTGCAGTATGAGGTGTTTTTGATGAAACGTGGCCTGATTGCTCTGTGATCGACTTGGATGCCAGCAATACATTTTGTGGCCAAGACCCTTTTACTTCCAAAGAGAGGGCACACCTCCAGTGTCTGATCTTCAGACACAACATCAAGGAAGATAGATCAGGCAAAGCCATGTTACCCTAGATCCAAAGATTCTGTCTGGTATGTCTGTCCCTTCTATTCTGCCGGTGCCTACAGTGCCCCCACATATGCAGGAAGGTGTAGGTAAGATTAGGACATTTAGTGTAGCAAGTAAACAACTAACAGCACATGGATGAGCGGCAATTGGAGTGGTGACTTAACATGATTCAGCAGAAACTGTCCCCCTGTTCCTAGTCTACCGTTCCTTTCGTTATCTGGGAGGATGATGGGTCATCAACACTTATCTGAACAGGATGGGTTGTTGGAAGCAATAGGCACGTTTTCAATTATTGCTTTCCAAGAGACCTGGCCTACTACGCCACTTACTATCGATGGTTGGCACACCATATCTAAATGGGCGATACCAGGATCCAAGTAGGCCTAAAGGCGGATTAATACTTGGTGTCAAGAATCCTTTCCACTTGTCAGAACTGGGATGCAATCCTAATTATATCTTGGCTGGTGGATTTTATCACACCTGATCGTACGGGGGTGGAGGCAAGTACTCATTATTAATGTGTACAACCCTCCTTACCGTGCATCATACCTAGATATACTTAAGGAATTGGAACTATTGCTTAGCAATCTTGGAGATTGGGCACTGATCATTCTGTGTGGGGATTTCAATGGTAGAGTGCTTAGAGATCACTTTCATCGAGGATACAACCTTGATCAATGCTCGACTCCATGTGAAGCAAGGCGACGCACAGCAACACAGTTTCGATCCCTGGGTCTGCGCTTAGAAGCCTCTGGGTATTAAGCGCGTTATAAATAGCCAATTATTTAATTATTATTTACCCCTAGCAGGTTAGACCTTACCTGTAGTTCGTGGAAATAGCTGGCCTAATTTGATTTACTCTTCGGGATTAACTGTGGTCCATGGTCATTGTCCCTCTGATAATCCCCCTCAGTATACTTGCACCCCTAACAGGAGTGCCAGCATTTATTATGTTTTTGTTTCCCAGCAAACCTCACTGATATTGAACTTAAGCATGAAAGCAATAATTTCCCCCTCATAGCTAGTCTGACCTTGAATGGTCCTTCCATTAGGCAGGAAACACAAGGGATACTGCATATAAATAATCAGTTATTGATAAGGCTATTAGGGACAGAAAAAGGCAATTGAGGGCAGCCCTGTGCAAGATGGCCTCGCTCAATCTGCAGCTAGCCCACTATGCGCTAACCATTAAGAAATTGAGGGGAGACTATTGACATTGGTTGAATAGGCATCGGACAACTGTGGAATGCACGAGGAGGTGGGGCTTGGAATTTAGTGCAGCTACTAAAAACCACAGGGTCTTTTGGAAGATTGTCAACGGTGCTGAGAAACGTAGTAATGCTGTTTGCAGCATTTCTAAATGTGATTGGAATAAGTATATGGAGGTGACATTTGGTGGCCCCATCCTACTATCTGGTAATGCTGAGATGTTACCCCGCCACAAACTGGGTCTAAAGTGAGGGCGATACTGACATTCTTAAAATTGTCGGCACTATTAAAACCGTACAAGGTCCTGAGGGCCTACGCAATGTCCTCATTAAGGCAGACTCAAATGCATGGGCTGGTGCACTACACTGGCTATTCCGGTGGATTAGTACCACCCAGCGTCTTCCCACCTCCTGGAAGCACAGACACATAGTCCCCATTTATAAGAAAGTCTGCCATAAAGATCCTTGTAGCTTTTGGTTACTTGCCCTGTTGGATGCCTCGACTAAAGTTTTTTCCAGAGTCCTGCTGAAAGAGTTAAATATGAGGATCGAGGAGAATAACATCCTTCTGCTAAATCAAACTGGCTTTAGAAAGGGTTTTAACACCACGATCAATGGGCTCACACTTATAGGTACATCGCAAAGCAGGTCTGGACGATACATAAATGCTTGGTTTATGTGGCCTTTGTTGATTTTAGCACTGCCTTTGATACGGTGGACAGGTATAGACTCTGGGTCAAGTTGAGAAACTGGAATATTCCAATGGGTCTACTAAGTATGATCATATAGTTACACTCCAGTACAGAGTGTGCATGAACCAACAAGGTGCTATGACAAGCTGGTTCAACACACATTTAGGACTCAGGCAAGGAGGCATTCTTGCACCTATGCCTTTTAACTTATACTTGGTGGACCTGAGAGACGTCATAAATAATCCTGATACAATACCTCCTTTATTGGGTGACCACAGCCTTCAGTGGCTATCTTACGCAGATTATCTAGTACTGCTAGATCTTACAACTTCGGGCTTACAACTCTCCTTAAATCATCTGCACTCCTATGCCTGATTGAATTCTCTTAAAATTAATATTAATAAAACCAAAATAAGGGTGTTCTGTCCGAAATACAAGAAGGTACCTAACTGGAAAAGGACATTGAATCAAGAAGGCATAGAAGTGATGCAATGCCATAAATATTTAGGAATAACCTAAAATTGGATCGCCAACTGCACTTGGATCAGTCGCCGTTAAAAACACCACAGGTTGTTGGAGCCATCAGATCTCTCTCGCATAATTATGTTGGTGTTCTAATTAGACTTTATCTATTTAAGATCCTACCTGTAGTCCTTTATGGGCTCTAAAGAGAATTCCATCTCTTGTCAAATTAGAGCAGGGCATTCTGAGAAGGCTGTTGAGGCTACCTCGCAACGCTCCTGCTGAGTTTATTCTATTAGAATTTAATGTCAGGAGCATTCTGGCCAAAATACACATGAGGTGCCTCACTACTTATTGGAAATTGGTGAATGCCCCTGGTGGTTGTTTGTTATGGCTCCTTAGAGATACTCTTGATACTCGGAAAAACCTTATGCATTCCTGTTATTTATCTAAAATACTGGATATTACGGAGTATGTGGGTAAACTGAGTTTGCCATTCGGCAGGTTTAAATGCCAAATGCGTGGTTACATATTCGCTTACAGCATGGAACAAACGACAGCTGATTTGCCCACCAAATCCACTGCAGCATTGTCCTTGACTTACATACACGGATGAGATGAAACTCCCTGCTATATGAATAGTTTTCTGGTAACTATCATGTCTGTGATTATTTTAAAGTTAAGTTTAATGCGGTACCCACTCTGGAAATTACCGGTGCTTGGATCAGTATTCCTAGGAGTGATATACTATGCTGATTATGTGCACAGAACTATATTGCAACCGCTAAGCACCTTTTATTTGTTTGCCCTTCATTATCTGGGTGGACTTGGTTTCATTAAGGGTGCTGGCCTGCAAAGTAACTTCGACTATGATCCTGAACAGATATGGACAATACGGATGAACGGAAACAATGAAGCTTGTATTTTATTTTTGATGACATTGTGGAAACGAATCCTGATTATCTTCAGAATATTAGATCGAAATGTTTTTTTAAATGTATTTATTTTCTCTCATGTTTTGAATTGTTATCCTGATGGTTGTGTTTCTTTTCTTTTATGTATTAGAAGTTGACTTTGCTAACTGTATAATAGAATACATAGAAAAAGAAAATAAATATGATTTACGGTGGGAGTATTTTTACACAATGTTTTTATAGTAAATTAAATTTTAAATGTTAAATGTTAAATGTTAAAGGTATTTGTACTGCGCACCGTCACCAATGGAATTGGTCCCCAGGCGCTCAGGCGGATCTGTAAATGATAAAGGTGGGATGGGTTAGTAAGGTGAAGAAGGGAGTAGGATGGTGAGAGGAGTGGTGTTCTGTTGGCAGATTCAACTCAGTATACACCGGGTGCTGAGCTTTGGTGCGGGTATCGGATCGGAGTCAGTCCGCGTGTGCTGTTGTTCTGGTTTATGTGTTGTTGCAGTGTTGTGAAGTGCGTGCGGCTTGTTGTGCGAGAGATGGTTGTGTGAGTTTATTGAGTGAGATAAGTATGCAGAGTTTGAGCTTATATTGGTTACTGGGTTACCTGACCTTTACCATGCTAACATTCACAGTTCTGTCTGAGTGTGGCACTTGCTGGCCTTCACACTCCCATCTAGACGCGGCGCAGGCCAGTGCCTAGGACTCCATCCAGGTGTGGTCATGCCAATATTCGCACTTTTATCTATATGCGGCGCAGGCTAGAGTTTAGAGATCCGTCCAGGTGTGGGCATGCTAACATTCACAACTCCATCCGAACGCCACGCAGGCTGGTGTTCACAACTCTAAGTGTGGCACATGCTAGCATTCACCTTTTTTCTAGGCACTGGCATGTTATCCTTCAGTCAATCCTATCCATATGTGACGCAGGCCAACGTCTATGTAGGTGCGTCTGCCGGTCTGGATATGTTCGTCCGGTACGTATGAGTGGGAGAGTCACTTGAGGGCTTTCGGCTGGGTCTAGGGTCTGGGTCTTTAAGAGTAAAAATGATTTGCAACAGTATGAAAAGTCTGTGACAGGCAACCTCAACATGCCTAACTTGAAAATGAATAGAAAACATTAAGATCAAAATAGTTGTATAGCAAAGGTATCTGGCTTTAAACCCTTTACTACATTTGTGGAAAATGTTCTTCTACACGCTAATTGGAATGCACACACAAGCTAGCTGCAAATAGCACAGGAACTCATGAAAGTACTTTTGTGCAGTGCAAGCATACATTCACAACAAAAGCATATTTTGTGTTATACATGATACTTCGCAATTGTAATTAAGTTTTCCATCTTATTACAGATAATATCCTAAAGGACTACTAAAATACATAGGCATGTATAATTCATCTGTTTGATCCATGTGCATCTACAGCCTCTTGCCTGTTTGAATGGTGCAGATATTCCCCAGTGCATTTCTGGGGTCACTCCCAGCCTGGATTTGGAATTTAATGAGAGGTTCTTGAGCCATTCTGGGTGTCTTCCCCCACATAACCAAGAGTCCTGAACCTGAAGGCAAAACACCAGGAAGGAATGTGGGATCACTTGGGTTCAGCATTGCAAAATCGACCTACAGGAACATCTCTGGAGCATCTTGTAGTGACAGAAAGCAGACCATCACTGGGTGCCTTCCACTTCCACCCCACTCTCCCTCTGGACCTTTCAAGTGTTGCTGGAACTCCACAATTCCTGGACCATCCAGAGAAGGGATATTGCTGCTGCCTGGACACCATCTTGCCTGAGGGTTGAAGACATAGCACATCTACATCTTGTGGGACTCGGTCCAGGTCACCTGTGCCTGTTACTCACCGCTGTGACAAGGGCCCTGCCTGGAGCCTGTGTTCAAACCTCATGTGCCCTGTAGCCTACCTCAAAGCAACTGACCATACCTGAAGTGTCCTGTGGATCATCCAATGTCGTGGGACTTGAACCAGTCAGCCCTCATCATCATCAGTCCTGTCCAGCGTGTGGGTCAGTGGAACCAACGATTATGAGAGAGACTGGAATTTCTGCAAGCCATACTCTAACCCAGCATTGAAAATTACCACTGAACCCATGAACCCTGGACCTTCTGCAATAAGGCCTAATGTGTGAGTACTTGTCCTCTGATGCCCTTGCTTACCTGGGGAAGGGGGGTTATTCAATTCAGAGTTCAGGGGCTAATGATTCATACCACTATTGACGCCTTTGAGTTCCTATAGGATTTAACAAGTGTAATGTATTATCTCTGCAACTACCCTTGAATGACCATGGGTGGTGGAGTTATGGTTGATGGCTGCTTCCTGCTGATCCCACAGTACATAGGAATCAGGAGGTATACCATCCCATTGTGGGAAACCTTTTGCCTAACTTTGGTGTGTTACTAGCTAAAGGACTTTGGCCCCATCTTCTTTTGGGCAATGTGTGACTATGTTCACCCACTTTGCAGGTACTTACCTTTGAACTGGTCTTACTGGAACTATGGTTACTGTGTTGATTTATAGGGCGGGATGTACAAAGCATTTTAGGTATTATCTTATCATTGTGAACTATGTGGTATTGACGACCTATTTGTATTGTGTTTTCCCTCTGTGAGGGTGTATAAGAAGGAAACTGAAAGGAAGGGCCATCTTGTGGGTTATTAGCCTTTATTAAATCAATAAAGAAACCTATCTTTCCCTACTTCTAAGGGGTTTGCCCTGCCTCAACCTAGGAAAACAACTTTAGTAAGCTGTCAGAATGTCCATCAGAATTACATGTTCTCCATCCTCTGTCAGAAACCAACTGATCTCACCGTAGCACTATAAACATAACTTTAACTAAAGTGAAGTTTGTGTTTCCTTCACCAGGAGAATGACTCCCTTCTCCTCTCCTGGCTGCTTCCTTCTTATAGTAGAAGTAACGCCTTCAAAGTTCTATCACAAGGAACCAGGAGAATGACTCCCTATCCTCGCCCTTCTGTTAAGGTTACAGACATTATTCTTCAAGCACTCATGCAGATAACTTGAATTAGCCTTGTTAACTCCTTCCTGGAAGTATAGAAGCTTACAGGATTATTTGGCTTCCATTTAACATTCATATATGGGACATCTTCCCCAGGGTTCTCTGAGTCTTCCTTGTATGTCTCTCTATTTGTTTTTTTGTCGTGACAAGAAATTTGTTTCTCTAAGCACTTGGGGTTTCCAATGATGTATGGGGGGTTACTGCACTGAGGGAGATGGCTCACAACACCCTCTGTTAAAACACTGGTATTGGGTGGACCACTGCAGTGAGGGCATTGACTCCTGACACAGTCTGCTCGAGCAGCGGGATTGGGCTGACCACTGTGACGAGGGAGATGATTTCTGATCCTCTCTGCTTGGGCAGTGGTATTTGACTGACCACTGTCATGAGCTAGATGGCACCTGATGCACTCTGCTTGGGCAATGGTGTTTGGCTGACCACTGCAATAAGGGAGATCACTCCCGATGAACTCTGCTTGGGCAGTGGTGTTTGGCTGACCACGGATATGAGAGAGATTACTGTCATGAACCGCCGATTACGTCCGTTCTGGACTTCATGGTCCCTGACCCATAGATGACTGCATTCTGTGATCCTTCCAACATGGCCGTTGGATATGAAATGCAGCATACCAGCCTTTACGCGCTACGTTCAACTTCCTTCAAAACAGTCACCCCCCCGCGGCTCTGCGCGTCTCAATGCTACCGCTTAGTGAGTTCAGACGTGTGTTGTAGGAGTTTGCTCGGCTCTCTAGCCGAGTCCCGATATCCCATTTCCTTGATTACTTCCCTATTCCATTCCCTTTCCTTGAACTACCCCTTCCGCGCCTTTTCTTCTGGAATCCTCCGGTGCTCGGGTCACGGCGTCCCGTGCCTCTGACATTAGATACTGTTTCCTTCCTGGTTCCCGGTCCTGGATATTGAACGCTACTTGGCATAGGACTTGCAATCCTCACGCTGGAATCCAAAGACCTGCACATGGGCTTGTACAAATCCCAGACCGTACGAAAGAACACATCCAAGAAGGTCGCAAGCAAGGAGAAACAGGTGAGAAGGGGAGAGACTTGTGACAATTACTCCTGATGCACTCCGCTTGGGCAGTGGTGTTCCGCTGACCACAGCACTTTGGCTTCTTGGTTTTGCTTCCAGGACACCTCCTGGTCTTCCTGTTACCATGATCTATGTAGGGACAGGCTTTAGTTCTTCCCGGGTCGCAAGTTCCCTCCTCAGCAATTTCTGACATCTGCGCTGCAGCCTCCATCTGGTGGTCTCAGCACTATTTCTAGACCCCACGGTCCACCTTTCTGCAGTCGCGCCACCACCTTCATTGCTTCTTCCTTCTGGCGAGTTGGCTCCCACCCGACTCCTGAGATGTTTACCGTCACCCCATTCTTTGCATCCGCTGCCTGGCATAACAACTTCTCTGCATCTCTGGTCCTTCCAGTTTGAAGTTCCTGGGCAGGATTAGCGCGCTGCCAGCTTCTGCAATGAGGCCCTCTTCTCTACTGCTTTTTCTTCTTCCTGTTTTCTTGCTCTAAGTCATTTTTTTCATTTTATCTTGCTCTGTTGAGTCCTCCCCTGTGGAACACTGCAATACTTCCTCTAGTTCCATGGAGCAATCATCATGTTTTCTTTGGGGCCATCTCGTCACAGTACTTTGCTGGTTTCACATACTGTTATTGCATATGCTTTTCGTGCTCTTCTTCGTCCCAGTATGTTTTACATTTGGTACAGTCATGGTCTTTCAGTAACACCTGGTGCATGAAAAGGGTGACAATGAGGGTAGGGTATTACGTGACAGATTTTTAGGGAGGCTTTTCCCCAGATGGATGTCCTAATCCCCAGGATCCTCCTGCATATTACCACCCCAGATGGACTATCGGGTAGTAGTGTCACCTCCCTAGCCTCCTAGGAAAGAGCTTCTTCCTGGGGAGAAGTGACGAGACCTGGAAAATCGTCACATACCCTTCCCCTAATAGAGGTGCCTTCCCCAACTAATGTTAGTGTTGGAGTTTCATCCCTGGTGACTTGATGGGTAATTTGTTTTGTACTTCCTCCCGAACCCAAATTAGAAATTTTACTTTAAAGCCCTTAATTTCCCAAGTGTTAGAAGGAGAATAACTAAGAAAGGAACTGTTTATTTTCATTACAATTGATGTCTCTCATTTGGGATTTTATTTTGAGATCTATTTGGGAAATCTGGAACACCCATTGGTGGAGTTGAGGTACGCTACTACCGATGATTAATTGTGTAGGTAGTTTAGTAATTACTGCCACTGTGACCCACACCTCCTTCCCCAGGATGGTAACTGGTATTCGTACAGAGAGGTAAGTTTCGCCATGGCTATGGATACAGCAGACTTCTTCCCTTTTTGTTTCTTTCTAGTCACAAGGAATTATCTCTGGTCTTATAGCACCGCCCTTGCTTCCACTTTATACTTGCGCCCACACTCTTTTCCCTTGAAGGGTGACGGGTATTCTATAAATGGTTTTGATCCCTGCATAGAGAAAAGTGTTTTTATTTTTCTTTCTTTTATTTTTCTTCTCTTTGTGAAGTGAAAAATGTGATTCCTCATTTCCGGAATCCCCATTGTTGTAGGTATCTGTGAGAAACCTGGGGGTATTCTCACTCCTACTCCCCTTGGATCCTCTGGGCAGGTGGGCAGGGAAAGGCCATTGATCTAGGATCCCGACTCTGGGGGTGGAGAAGCAAGGGAGGATCCCCTGGGAGGAGGGAGGGTCTTTGAGGATTAGGAGTGGGGTGCCTTTGGGTGAGACATGGCATCCCCCTTTTCCTATTGATGACCAACCCAACCAATCCCCAACCTTTGTGGGCTATTATAAACCAGCTCCCCTCATTTTCACCAATATAACACTTGACAGTACTGAGATGAGGAAGAGAAGACTGAGAGTAATGAACAACACACACTCTCTCTCACCACTCTAGTACTGAGACTAAGAAAAGGCAACTGAGAGCAATGAAGACTACACTCTTTCACCACTCTAGTACTGGGACGAGGAATATGCCTGCTAAGAACTATGATGGTCAGGCATGTCCCTTTAATTATGGTCAGGCAGGGCTAATTAAGCATCCACACCTGCAGCCTGTCAATGAGGAGAAGCTTGGTTCAGAGAGGATGCCGCCTGTGTCCAGGAAAAAGCCTCAGAGCCGGCGCGCGGAGAGAAACACACAGCAGCGCGCGGGGCTCGTACTGGAGGTTTTCCTGACTTCAGGAGCCAAGATTAAGTTGTGGGAACCACCGGGGAGACATATAAAAGGCTGGTGAGTGTTGGGAGGGCGTGTAAGCACCTGGGTGCTCCTGTGGGACTGCAAGTGAACAACGGTCCGTGCATATAAGCCAATATGTGCATATTGAATATCGAACCAAATGGAAACTTAACTTTGAAGCCAATACATGCATATTGAATACCGAATTAAATGGAAACTTAACTTTGAAGCCATACATGCATATTGAATACCGAACTAAATGGAAATGGAACTTTAAAGCCAATACATGCATATTAAATACTGAACTAAATGGAAACTTAACTTTGATGCAAAAAAGTGCATTTTAAATACCAAACTGAATTAGATATTACAGTTAATCAACATACATGCACATGGGACCCTGAACTGAAAGTAAACAATATTAAATATAGGTTGCACAACGATTTTATTTAAACCCTGAAGTTAAGTACAACAAAGGTTAAAGGAAGCCACACATGGAACTTTAATGAGTGACTGCAGTGCAGCAAAGCCATGGATTGGCAAGAGGTGTGTGACACGTGGTGGCAGAGCCACAAGGCTTACAAAGAGAAGCCAATGGAGTGCAAGTCACACAAAGCCAAGAGGCCGACAGAAGGAACTAAGTGGGGTGACTTGGTGCATAGGGGCAAGTGCCAAGGAACCTGTGTGAGCCGAGGAGTCCAGGGATCCTGGTTGCCGTACCTGTGATGGGTGGACCATGCGGCCTAACAACTGCGCCTATACCAGTGAGCCCTGAATGGTGAAAAATAAGGACACTGTGAAGCAGTCAAATGAAACCACTACAGATGTAATGGCGAGGTAAGCCAGAAGAAGGGTCAGGTTGAATTGGATTTTTGTTAAGACTTTTTGGAAAAGATTACAACAAGTATAAGTGGAGGAGTTGATGTCTTGGGGAAGGAAGGAAGGAACCCCTGAGACTTAAAGGGACCACACTTGTTGTCTTGAGAACTGAGTCTCAAGACCCCTTTTGTTTTGAACTCTGTCACTTGAAACTTGGGGAAGGGCACCCCAAAGAGTGTTTTTGAACTGTAACATCTTAAACTGGAGAAAGGTAATCGTGAGACTGTTTCAAGGAACTTTCTTGTGCTTTGGGACAGGGGAGCTGGAAGAAAGCTGTGAGCTTGAGGGAGCTCAGAACTTTGAGTTGAACACTATTTCTTTTGTCTTTGATATCCCTACACATTGTTTAGCTGAAGTTGTGAGGATAGGGATAGGTTTTGGACACAGACAGACTTTTAAGTTGAACTCTTTGACTGAGACGTTCTTCCTTAGTTTTGTTCAGGTAGGGAACACCCACCTTAGTATAAGGCAAGTTAGACCTTCAACCATCCTGACATTTAAGTTAATAAATATCTTTTGTTTGAATTTTAAGTCTGTTGTCTGTGTCGTACTTCGTGATGCCTTCACACATCCCACTGCTAACACCATGTGTGAGGGTGTAGAAGAGGCAAACTGACAAGGAGGGTTCATGACGTGGGCTATAAATGTTTATTAAAGCAATAAAGAAACCTATCTCTCCCTACTTCTAAGGGGCTTGCCCTGCCTCAACCTGGGAAAATCTTAGTGAGCTGTCAGAATGCCCATCAAAATTAAATGTTCTCTGTCCTCTGTCAGAAACCAACTAATCTAACCCTAACACTATAATAATAAGTCTTTAACAAAAGTTACGTTTGTGTTTCCTTCACCATGAGAATGACTCCTTTCTCCTGGCTGATTCCTTCTAATAGTAGAAGTGACGCCTTCAATATTCTATCACAAGGGATCAGTGGAATGATTCCCTTTTCCTCGTCCTTCTGTAAAGGTTCCACATAGTTAACTTCAAATACTCTTGCAGATAACTTGAATTAGCTTCTTTAAGGAAGTGTAGAAGCTTAAAGTCTTATTTGGCATCCATTTAACATTCTTGTGAGGGACGCCTTTCTGAGTGTTTGCTGAGTCTTTCTTGTACATCTCTCTACTTGTGGCTTTCTTGTGATGAAGAATTTGTTTCTCAAAGCACTTGGGGTTTACAGTGATCTGTGTGGGGTTACTGCGCCGAGGGAGATGGATTCCAACATGCTCTGTTTGAACATTGGTGGACCACTCCGATGTGGGAGTTGACTCTCGACACCGTCTCGTTTGCAGTGGGATTGTGCTGACCAATGTGATGAGGGAGATGATTCCCAATGCTCTCTGCTTGGGCAGTGGTATTTGGCTGACCACTGCAACGAAAGAGATGACTCTCGATACACTCTGCTTGGGCATTGGTGTTTGGCTGACCACACTAATGAGGGAGATTACTGCCGATGCACTCTGCTTGGGCAGTCGTGTTTGGTTGACCACTGCGATAAGAGAGATTACTTTGGATGCACTCCGTTTGGGCAGTGGTGTTTGGCTGACCACTGCGATGAAGGAGATGACTGCTTATGCACTTTGACTTCTTGGATTAGCTTCCCGACCCCTCCCGGTGTTCCCGCTGTTCCCCTTACCTTGTTCTCTGTTGGGACATGGCTCCAGTTCTTTCTGGGGTTGCGGGTTCCTTCCTCTGCAATTGCCGACACTTCTGTGGCTCCATGGCAGGCTGCATCCGGTGGTCTCGGCACTGTTTCCAGACCTCACGGTCCACCTTTCTGCAGTCGTGCCATCACCTTGATTGCTTCTTCCTTCTGGAGAGTTGGCTCCCAGCTGGCTCCTGGGATGTTGTAGCAACGCCCCGTTCTTTGTGGTCTCTGCCTGGAGGAGCAGCTTCTCCATGTCTCTGGTCCTCCCAGTTTAAATCTCGCGGGCATGACTTCCGTGCTGCTGACTTCAGAGATGAGAGCTCTCTTCTCTTCCGCTTCTTCTTCTTCCTGCTTTCTTTCTCTTAGTCCTTCTTTTCCTTTAATCTTGCTCTGTTGGCTCCTCCCCCATGGAACACTGCAATGCTTCCGCTAGTTCCATGGAGCACTCATCATGTTTCCTTTGGGGCCACCTCATCACAATACTTTGCTAGTTTTGCATATTATTATTCCATATGCTTTTCTGACCTTCTTCGTCCCATTATGTTTTACGTCTGGTACAGTCATGGTCTTACAATAACACCTGATTCCCCTATAAAGGGTGAGGGGGAAAAGGGTGACAATGATGATAGGGTGTTTTAGGGAGGCTTTTCCCCAGGTTGACATCCTGATCCCCAGGAGGGCAGTCCCTCCCTATGAGGTCCTCCCGCATGTTACCACCCTAGGGGGACTATCGGATAGCAACCTTGCCTCCAGCGTCGGATTGGGTCGTCGGCCAATCGGCCCGTGGCCGATGCAAAATCATGGCCGGAGACCTGGGGGCCGGTTCCTGAAGCCCACGTGGGCCGGTTTCAGCCCAGGCGTGGGCTTCACACTTCAAGAACCAGCCCCCAGGCCTCGGCCTCGCCGGGCGGATGCAAGTTGCAAAGGATCTGTAAGTAAATAACTTACAGATCCTTTGCAATTGCAGCCCCGCCGCCGGCCCGTCGCAGATGCAGAGAAAGGTAACACTGAAGTGTTACCTTTCTTTGATAAATGCGGCGGGCCGGTGGCTAACTGCCTTGGCCCACGACACCCTGGCGCCAGCAGCAGTCAGTGCTACAAAACACTGGGAGGGGAGCGGCGGCAGGGCTGGGCGGGACTGCCGCAGCCCGGCCTGCTCCCTCCCAGTGATTTGTAACAGACTCTGCTCGCCTCTCCGCCGCTGCCCCGCAGACCAAATACTTTCAAATCAAGTACAATAAAATAGTAAGTGTTCCACGTCATTGTCTCATGACTTTTCCAGTTGGTCGTTTCTCGTGTTTAAACTTGGTTGAGCATGTCATGGCCACTAATTTGCAATTATGCACTTTTTACTAGCACCGACTTGTACCTGGGTTATCCGTAAACGTCACCGTTGACTTTTGTCCTGACGAATGGCGTTATTATTATGACTGCGTCCGCATACACTGCAAGGTAAGACTCGTTATCAGTTATTCTGAATGCCACTTGCCGATAACGCATTGAAAATGAAAAACAAAGCCATACTTTCATTGCCGGAAAGGTTATTATTCGCTCCATCTATAAAGAGCTTTAGCTCGGAGTTAAAACTCTGCAGCACTATGTAGCGGTCCTCGATATCAATCAAGGGCTCTGCATGCGGCAGGGTACGCATTGGTGAAAGCTCTGTTATAGTCTCAAACATTTTGTAGACACTAGTGCAACTGTACACTTTGGGGATTGAACTGTTAATGTCCCTTTTAAGATCTTTTGTATCCGTGCTTTTGAGTGCTGCATTCCTTTTTTGTTTGTTTAATTGTTATTGGAAATAACACTGCACACGCTTCTTGTTATTGGAAATTGGTTGTAATGTATGTATGGATGCTACTTTTAGCCAGGTTAAAGGATATAAAAAGAAGCCCCCCTCAGTCCAAAGCAATCAATTGTTCCATGATGCAGTGAGTGCCCGGCTATTGGCTCATTTCATCTTAACTGATTTTCAGTGCACCATCTTGGAGTGGCAGGACACGCCTAACAATGCTACCATTTACTTGTGTGTGTGTGTTCGCAGATAATGTTTCAAATGTTCAAGTTCCCCCATAATTATGAGGCGGGACTCGTTACTTTAACACTTTTGTGTAAAGTGGTCACTGCCGCCTAATTTTCCTGCACGTCAGAGTGCAAAATGGCAGCACACTCTGTTGTATGCCACCCTTTTGCACTCGGATGTGCCGACGGCCTAACGCCATCTGCCATGTACGCATGGCAGGCAGCATTTACAATGGATTGCTATGGGTAGATAACACACTACATTATCCCCGTACCACAGCACAAGGCACATGCCACAATACCACACATTCTCCACATAACCACACACAGACCAGACCAAAAGCCTAACACAGACTGCAAGATGATGGAGAGGGCTACAAGGTTTTCAAGTCCTTGCCAGAACCACTTATCACTGAACACGGTCTAAAAAGTGATGAGAAGGTGGCGCCGCACACCGCCACTGCCGCCGGCACCATAGGTTGCAACTTGCAGCAGTGAGCTGCTTTCATCGGAATTATTTCTGTGTCCGCTTCGCTCCACTCAGGACTCAGGAGGCATAGAGTGCCTGCCTGGGACCCCACGGGGGAAGACCACCAATCCCAATGGTACGGTAGGCCGGATCTCCCTCCATAACCGTGGCTATGTATTTTGCTTTTTGCAAGTTGCAGTAATAGCATGTTTTTTCTGCCGTTGTCTCTGTTACGATCATACAAGACATTCCATCTCTGTATCCTCAGTCACTTGACAAAATCCTTGTGCCTAAAAGCTTGTGTACAGTGTACAAATATTTGACCATAGCATCACGTGTTTGCATTATGCAGGCACCGTTGTGGTGGGTGCTTCTTTGTATCCAGTGTGTTTGGGGTTCAGTTTTACTGGTGGGTGTGCGCGCAAACGCAGTCATGGGGGGGTTTGCTGGGAAGGGGGGGGTTGCTGGCGTGTAAAATAAAAAAGTGTTTTTGTCCAAAGAAAGGCCTTGATTCCGGCTGGATGTAATTGGTCTTACGTGAGGGTGTTGGAATGGGGGAGTTTTAAACATTAAACGTATGCAAGGCTTTCTGTGGGGCATGGTAGCCTAGTTATGTGCTAATTAATGGTACCGTCCCTCGGATGTAGCCGTGATGTATAGGCTACCAGTTTGAGTCGACACGAAGGAAGATCGATCCGGTAGGTGGAACTCTTGAGGGGGGACACGGGATGGCTTGCAGTGCAAGACCAGACTGCTTAGTTAGCCATGCTGGGGGGGCGCCTTGAGTTGCCTCATGGCCCTAACTGGCATTCATTCCAACCTGGCATCCGAAACCTCCTCTCCTCACCCCCCCCAAAATACGGGTAACTGTTGTGGTCCTAATGCTTGCATGTGTGTATGTGCGAATCACCCTGGGCTAGCTTGGGAGATTAGCACTGCGTTGTACGTGTTAGAGTGGCTGCTCCACAATGCTTGGCATAGACGGATGTGGCAGGATACAGGCCTAAGGCTTAGGGGGCCAGCAGAAGGGTTTAGTATAGGGAATTGTCGCCAATCTGCTGCAAGCAGGGACAGTAACCTCCTCCCCTTCTCCCAGCATTCTCCCACTCAGTGCCGGGAAGCCCCGCTAAGGCGCGTGCTAACAGCACCAGGTTTACCCCACCCCCGGAACTACAAATAAAATAATGCATTGGGGGGACACTCCAGCTAACTTCACCTGCCTGACGCAAAACATTTCAACCATTGGGGCTGGAAAAAAAAACACAGTGTTACATCTTGGAGTATAAACTGTGGTGGTGAAGGCAGGAAAGGAGACGAAAGCAATAACTGCTTACATAGCCATACTGTGGTTTACTCTATTTCAGTCAAAGGCAAATCAATACAATGCAGCTATAGACTGCACAATTATGACTTTGAATCATTTGCTACGATTGTGCACAACACTTACACTTTCATTCTGTAGATTGGTAAAGTGTGTTGGAGTGTGGAAGCATTAAGAACTATCAGGAACAGCCAATGGGATTCAGGTGTTACTGTGGTATAGAATTAGAAAAGGTCCCTGTTAGGCTATAGCAGCACCACCACCATTTTAGGGATTTGCCTGGTCTTCTATTAGAATGGCCATGAAGGGGTTCTAAATGTGCTGGAATAAACTTCCATGGGTGACATATGAGAAGGGTTCCAACTCTCTTTTCCTGTCCTCTGTTTTCAGATACACTCCCAACAGAACCCAAAACCACACTTAACCACAACCGCACAACACTGGAGCTATGGCAATACTCAAAGTATTGGGTAGTTCATTAGGGCGCAACTGGTGTGGGATAGCACATCAAGTGGTTTACCATTGACTTCATTGTGCCACAATGAATGCTTTGTTGTAATGTGGCTATTTTTCCCATCTCCCTGGCACGCTGTTCAGAATGTTTGTTTGCATGTATGAGGTAATGAGTGCTCAGAGTATTCAATGTCCTATGAGTACACTGCTTTCCCTATTATGCCAACCTCTGAAGCCTGAAAAGTAGATGCACGCATGCATGAAATGCAGCCAAATTTGCACCAGACATGCAGATGAGCTAAACTGGTCTGCTGTTAAATCTGTTACCAGTTTAATGGTATCCACACTCCAGAATAATTGCTCATTTTACTCTAGCTGATTTGATAGCTCAGTGGGTTGAGTGCTCGCTGCTGTGATGTGTGTGTGATCTGCAGGTTGCAGGTTCGAACCATCTCAGCCTTTCATCCTTCTGAGGTCGATACATGAGTACCAACACAGGTTAGGTGATATTGTATGCATATTGGTTCTATAAAAAAGAGCTTAAGCGTAAGTGCTATACAATAACATATTATCATTTGGCCTTGGACGTCTGCTTGCTTTCACAGTAATTTGACAATATGGATCTATACAGACAGATATTAAGGGTACACATGGTGATCCATTCTTGTATGAAATGTATATCACATTAGTGAAATCATAACCATATTTTTCGTAGTGTACTTAGAAGCAATGCTATTTGATGCCACTTCCTGTTTTGTCAAGGGGTGAAAGGTCATGTTCATGCTACTCCTGCTCGGAGCTGTGGACCCTGTTACAGAACTGTATGCAAAGTTATGTTATTTTATGTGTTGTAATGTAACAGACACATGAACCCTCCATAAGTAGCATTTTCTGTAAAGTCATGAATTGACGCAATTCACGGATGATGGTTTGAGGGCCACTTTTTTTGAGGCGAGGGGTGGGCCACTTTTTTTAAATGAGGGGTGGGCCACTTTTTCTTGGGTGTCCGGGCCTATTTCTTGTCCCAGTCCGACCCTGCTTGCCTCCCTAGCCTCATAGGGAAGGGCTCCCCCTGGAGAGAAGTGACAAGACCTGGCGAATCGTCACACCTCCCGCTTTACTTTGAAGAGTGTTGCTTGTGCATTGCATTGCTTAATTTGCCTCTGTTTATGTCTTTATTTTATTTCTTTATTTTATTTATGATTTATATTGCGCCGAAAGCCTGCGGGCATTGGGGCGCAGACATATATACACAATCAAGACAACATGAAGGAGACGGGACGAAAGGACTCAAGTCTGAGCAATAGGGGCAGTTTGTTCCATTTTTGTGCTGCTAGCACTGGGAAGGCTCTCCCCAACCC
The DNA here is from genome assembly GCF_040938575.1 of Ambystoma mexicanum. Classification (NCBI taxonomy): domain Eukaryota; kingdom Metazoa; phylum Chordata; class Amphibia; order Caudata; family Ambystomatidae; genus Ambystoma; species Ambystoma mexicanum. Next base: position 1,221,692,479 of record NC_090923.1, read on the forward strand.
GTTGGTGCATCTATGAGGTAGAACTGAGATCTGGCCTAGTGCCTCTGATCTAAGAGAGCGCCTTGGGACATGGAGGGCGATCCTTTCCTTCAGGTATTTTGGTTCTTTCCCATGAAGACACCTACCAGGGTCATGGATTTAAACTGTATCCTGTCCTCGATAGTCAACCAGTGTAACACCTTTCAATCGGCGGTGATATGATCACTTTTGGTTTTCTTTCTTATTATTCTTTCTGCGTTGTTTTCAATGACCTGACATTTTGCTATGCAATGTTTATTAGCGCCTAGAAGTCACCTGTTGCCGTAATCAAGTCGAGACAGAATGGTGGCCCTTGCAATAATTGCGGCGTTCTCTTCGCTTAGGTTCGGTCGAATGGACCTAAGAAGACAAAGATGGTTAGGACAGTTCTTATTAAGGTTCTCGACTTGAGCACCTGAGCCCATGGTGGCTTCCATGACAAGTCCTAGCGTTTTCACTTTACCTGCAACATGAATGGAGGAACCTTCTATGATAAATGATTTATATTCGGGTCCCAGTTTGGCTTGCGCCGGCTGGGATCCGAAGATCATCATCTCAGTTTTATTGCCATTAAGGCACATCCAATTTGATTCCATCCGTGCCTCGATGATGTTATATAAAGTTTCCACCTTTGTGCTGTCCTTTGAGTAGTTGCCACTTAGTGCCACCATCAACTGGGTGTCATCTACATAGTTCGTGAAAAATGCTCAAATGTTGTCAAGCACTACGCAGAGACACCTGATGTAGAGGTTGAACAAAAGAGGTGACAAACTTCCGCCTTGCGGAATGGCGCATGTTTTGGGTGCCTCTTTGGAGAATTTATCTCCCCAGTATTTTAGATTTTCTGTCAGCCAGTGGTTGAAGTGTACGAAAAGAAGTAGTGGAACTATGTTGCCTGCTGGCCTGCTCCTGCTCTCCACAAACCCCATTGCCACACCCTCTCCGACACACAGTTCAACCCCCCAAACAAACACACCTGCTATTTATGGGAATGTTCAGTGCAGTGCACTGAAGTGCAAGCTTTAACTTCTTCCTACACTTTTATTTTAAAACAAAGCCATTCCAGAACATTTCTTTTTAAAATAAAAGTATAGGAACAGTGAAACGTAAACATAAAAAGTATAGGAGCACAGCTCCCAACTGCTCCCGCTCACTTTGACCTCTGCTGTCAGCTAAAAACGAGACCAGCCATCTGGTGGCCTCTTTGGAGCAGTTTGTGGCTTTCTCTAATGCCCATTGGAGTTGTTTGTGATCCAATAGGTCGAAAGCTGCACTAAGGTTCAGGAGTATGAGTAAACCTGTCTTACCCTTGTCCAAAACACACAGCATATGCGTCTGCAAATCCAACATTGCAGTTTTAGTACTGTGTGCTGTCCGGAAAGCTGACTGTTGGCTGTGTAGTATGTTATTGAATTGTATATATTCTTGCAGCTGTTCAGTGGCTACCTTATCTATCACCTTGAGTAAGAAATTGCAGTGGGTGATAGGTTGCATGTTTCCGGGGTCCTTTTTATCTAAACTCGGTTTCTTCGCCAAAGGCGTGATGGTGACTGTTTTAATAAAGTGGGGAAGTAGTCCCTAGTGTGCCAAGTCTGTATGCATATATGTAGATTCTGTTTTTGCCTGGTGCATGGGTTTGCAGCCTCCAACCTTTGGCTCTCCAGATGTTTTGGACTACAAATCCTACCAGCCCTATCCAGCATAGTCAGTAGTGAGGGGCTCATGGGAATTGTAGTCCAAAATATCTGGAGATCTGCAGGTTGCAGATCCCTGGCCTGGTGAGTAGCAGTGTTGACTTTTAATGCATGCCTGTTCTTTTAATAATTAGTTAATTTGTATAAATCTTGCAGACCTTTAATTACTTGCCAACTTACCTGCCAGCAAACCCCTAATGTCCAAATATCAGGCCTTCCTGCTCAGCGAGAGTTTGCTTTGAAACGCAATTGCTAATCCACTAATTTGGCTTCTCACAACCCCACACCAGTGTTGGTTCCGAAAAAAAAGTCGTATTAGACTCTTTAGTTATCAGCTTTTCCAATTCTCTTTTGGACACCACATTTGTAAAAAAAACAGCTGTTGGTTTACCCGAGGTTTTTGGAGGAATATTGTCTTTTGATAGAAGAATTGGTGGGTCGGTTATTGCCTCGGGCAAAACAGCCAAAGGCTGTTCAGCAGCTCTGTATGGAGAGGAACTGTGAGGGGGTAGGGAAACTGAAACTTTTACCCATGATGGATGGTGAGTTCTATGGCCAGGTTATTGGTTTACTCATACAAGCTCCTGCGTTTGCCTTCTGTTATGAGTTGGAAGTCTTCCCAAATGTTGATTACAGCGCCTTAAGGACATTCCCCTGTTGGGTTTTCCACTGGTCTACCCCTGCAGAGAGATCCGTAAGCACGTTATATCTTTGAAAAACATCTTTAAATGAATTGCATGGCCTTGATTGGCTTGGCCTCAGTGAATTCTGGTCTGCACCGACTCTACATGTTAAAAGGCCTGGTGCCATTTTGCGGATAGGTAATGGGCCACTGGGAGATGCAGCAGGCATGAATGTGGTAATACAAGGAAAAAATAACAGTAAGGCACGTTTTACTGTTTTGCCGCAAGTATTAAACAAAGTGAATTCCTTGGCTGTCGTTTTATTTTATGAAATGTAGATTGAGAGATCATAGAACTGTTTTATTTATTGTTGAAAGTTTTTTTTATTGTGTAACACAGACATTTAAGACTTGTATAAAGTTAAAAAAAGACAATCACTCCATCATTAAAAAATAATCAACTTCAATTACACGTTCCACTCAGAAAATCACGCATGAAAACCTAGAATTTAGTTAAAAAATAAATGATACTAACATTACGTTCCAAATACTCTCAGCACTGTAGTATATCACTTCCATCTTGCCATAAAACACGTCATATGATCTGCGTTTTCCCTCAGGGCTCGCCCAGACCATGAGTACATGCCTTGTTGTCTCTATTTCTTTGTTCCCACATAGCCTACAAGTTCCTGCTTTCCTAGAGATCCCTGTCCTCACGCACGCCTGTGATCGCCAAAGAGTCGGCAAGATTGCATTTGATTTTAATGTACGCAGAATTAGATTATTGGGGAATGTAGGGCATATTGGGGCCAGTTACAGCAAATCGATATTCCAAGTATTGACCACTGTTTACTTTAGAAGCCAACTCAGCATAAAGATGGTTTCTTCTTTAACTCGGTGATGGCTGCCTTAAATAGTGTGCAATGTCTGGTATCATTTGGCCCATTATTTTCAAGTTCAAGGCGAGGGTGCCAAGTGTGTGCTACATTATATATGTTCCAGATAATGCAGCCTTTCAGATGTGTTTGTTGTTAGTATATGCTATAGCTACCTTGGCTATTACAGTGTTAACAAGCGCCCTACATAGGCTGAAACATCAAGAGGACATGAAGGAACTGGTCTTCCGAATAGCGTAGCCAGCTACATATACTCAACTGGGGCACTTCAGGGCAGTCTGCAGAGGGCCCTTAGACATTTACATTCAAGGAGTTCAAAATTCCTGCAATGTTCATGTGCCCAAATGTCAATGCTGTGCAGGCTCGGACTGGCCTACAGGGCATTAGGCCCATGACCGAACCAAAAACACAAAATGCTGGTGTTTGGCCAGTTTTTTTGGATCTAAGTGGGCCACTTTTTTTGGCCAATGTGGGCCAGTTTGATGAGTTCATTCACTCTGCGGCTAGTAGTTGTGACAAGTGTTGCTGAATAAATATTTTTTTTAATGCACAATTTGCATCACACTTAATCAAAAATCTACCCCTTGGTTGATATTCAAACAGTGTCACAAAAGGAATGAATAGCCATTTGGAACGGTGGGCCACTTTTTCATTGGCGCCCATGACAATTTTATGGCCGAGTATGACCCTGCACCTCACCTCACAGTTTTTTCATGGGTCAAATGATGATCCGTTTATGCCGAAATGACAGGCAGGTACGGTTTCTTGCTGGGATGAAAACATGTTCCATGTGTGTCAAGAGGATTGTTTTTGGTAAGGTTGGTAGCTCAGCTGGCCCCTTCGCCCACAGCTTCCCTCTCACTAGACACATGGTTCTGTCTTCCGAAGCCAGTATTGTGTGTGGCCCATTTAACTATGGGCGCATTGCCCCTTTAAGAAAATGTGTCATTACTTTGTCATAACGGTCCCTAATAAAAGGGGCTCTGTTGGCACGTCAGAGTCAGTGCAGCAGAGCCCCAGGAAGTGGCAATTCGTGTCTGTGTCGTTTATTGGTCGGTGGTTGCCGTGTGACCACGGCCTGGTGCAGCAGCCCCGGCCTGCCAAGGCCGCTGTCTGCTGGGTGCCCCCAGCCAAGGTAACATGTCCGGTGATCTGGACGGTGCATGGTGCCCCCTAATCCGCCTACTGCGAGCCCGCAGTACTGTTGATAATCCAGGTGATACCGGCATCCGGTGCAGCCCGCCCTGGTGACTAGTGGCGGGCCACCACATTGGCGATAAGGGGGGGGTGGTCCATGGCCCCACACCTTGCTGGAGTGCAGGCTGCCTGGTGCTCACGATGACCAAGAAGCGGCATCAGCCTCTGGTGCTGCGGGTGGCCCTTGAAACACGTGCTTTGCAGTAGCACGGACCGCCTGGTGCCCATGTGGAGGAAATCGGCGTTGGCCGCGTGTGAGGAGGAAAGCAGTATTGGCCGCGTGCGTGGAGGAGGTGGCGGTGGCCGCGCAACAAAGAACAGCTGAGGCCCTGAGGTGGCCCCCACGAGAAGGGGTGTGGCCTGCTGAACTCCAGGCCTGCGGCAGTTAAGAGGTAGCAGACTCTCGCGCGCCCACTCCAGTGCCCAAAGAGCATCTGGAGCAGGTCCGATGAGGCCGTGTGTGTGTGGTGGCCTGCCCATCGGCTGTGAGAAGTAGAGAGAGAAAAAAAGGAAATAGTGTGAACAAGGACAAAGGAAAGGCTGCACCTTTCACGGTAGAAGGTGGGCGTGGCCTATGTACACCAGGCCCCCAGCTGTGAACAAAAAAAAAACACTCAAGCCTGCGACGCCCGGCCAGCTGGTGGCGGCGGTGCCGACGGTATAAAGGAAAGGGGGAGCAACACCGGGTCACATTCGCCAGCCAACTGGGGTACATCAGGGGAGGCCGTGGGGGTGTGCCCACCCCGAGAGGAATACCATCTGAGCACAGGTGTGCCGGGGAAGCCATAGTGCCCTGTCTATCCCACAGCATCAAAGGGGAGGAGCAGAGGAGCAGACAGGCTGCTCCAGTAGCCCACAAAGCGGGAAGGACAAGGGTGAAGGCCTGCATCCCTCATTTTGCCCATGGAGCAGGCAGCGTTGAAGCGCTGCCCATACCCTGGCCTTGGTACCCCATCAGCCCGGAATGCCCATCGATCAGGGGCACAAGAAGAAGCCCTGCGGCCCATCAATTCAGCCCTCGCAGCAGTTCCTCCCCTTTCATCAGGAGGAACCCTGAAGGGTAGAGGCTCCATAAGGAGTGCTTGTGCGCCCTCAGTGAACTCAACTTGCTGAGCCAAGCCAAGTGCACGTCTGCCGTGAGCACAAGTTGTGCCACATCAAGAAATCATCATGGGGGATGAGGAAAATGAAGGGGCGTATTGACAGAATGGCCAGCTGGTGCCCCTTTATCCCTTCGATGTCGTGGGAGTGCCTGCCAGTCTGGTACCCCGGTGGACGGCGTGGGTAGAGAACCTTGAGCTATATTTCGAGGCCGTTGAGATCAAGGACAGGGCGAAACACCCAACCGTCCTGTATTCAGCCGGCCCGGCTGTCCAGAGACTTTTTAAGATCTTGTGATCCAGGGACCAGTCATATGACTCAGCCATTACTGCACTGAAAGAGTACTTTATGCAAATGGCCAACAGAGATTATGAACGGTTCAGGATGAGATGCGCGGGACAAGAGGAAGGTGAGAGCCTCGATGCATTTCATGGCAAGCTTCGTGGCATCGCGTTGTCCTGTGCTCTGGGTAACTTCGAGGATGAAGAGATCAAGGCACAGATCATCTATGGCTGTAGCTCTGCTAAGCTGCATAAACAGGTCCTCAGGGAGCCATTGCTGGGCCTCAACAGGGTTCTGGAGCTGGGCCGTGCCAAGGAACTGGCGGAGGTGCGTGCCTCAGCGATGGATCTCTGCAGGCAGCAGCTCAAGCTCAAAGCCTCCATGCAACGGGGGAAGTTGGAGGAGGTGTCGGCCATGGGCAAGTGACAAGGAGGTAGGCCAACGAGAAGAGGGGAATCACCACGGAGTCAGTTGTCACAATATGTCATCAATGTGGATGGGACCTCCAACACGCGCAAGAGTTCTCGGCCAAAGGACTTACGTACCTCTTTAACTAGCCTTGCCTACCACGTATGTACGTAAGAACAGACAGCTTCCCATGTAACCTTGGGACCTGTCCTATCCTTACCCTGTTCTCTGCAACTATATGTACCTCTGCCTGACTGTGTTACTGCATAAATATTTAGCCTCCTCTGTAATGTTAAGCAACCCTGTCTGTAACAGCGCCATGATGCCTCAGGGCCGTTAGGCGCTTTATAAATTCAAATAAATAAATATGTGAGGAAGGTGCGGAAAAGCGGATCACTTCGCACGGGTCTGCCCAACCCAATGCTGGCCAGCATGGTCGGGCCATCAGCGGGAAGTGCGTCAAAGGAGGTTGCAGGGAGGAAGCCCCCCCAAAGCAGTTGCGGTCCACGTGGCAGAGGACCACAGGACAAGGCAATATGATTATGCGGAGGAGGAGGATGAAGAGAACGGGTTCTTCCCGTCTTGCAGCACGAGTGACCACAAGCACCTCCAGCGGAAGCAGGGGGACCGGTGTGTGACACCCCAAGGAGGACAGCTTGATCGAGGCATCTTTTGATCCTAACATCGGTCACTGGACTTCCAGGGGGTGTTTGGACTGGATAGCGCCAGAGTTTGCAGTGATTTTGTAGGTAACATGAGTGGTGTCCGGACTGTTATGGACCACTGCTGTGGACCCCGTTAGTGGGTCGTTGTTTTTATGTGCGTTTTGGTTTAGTCATAATAAAGGAGGAGTGTTGTGTGTGGCCCATTTAACTGTGGGTGCATTGCCGCTTTAAGAAAATGTGTCATGACTTTGTCATGCCAGTCCCTAATAAAAGGGGCTCTGCTGGCACTGAGAGTCAGTGCAGCAGAGCCCCAGGAAGCAGCAACTCGTGTCTGTGTCGTTTATTGGTCGGTGTTTGCTGTGTGACCATGGCCTGGTGCAGCAGCCCCGGCCTGGGTGCCCCCAGAGCCAAGGCCGCTGTCTGCTGGGTGCCTACAGCCAAGGTAACACGTCCGGACCGGACGGCGCAGGGTGCCCCCTGCAGTCCGCCTACTGCGAGCCCACAGTACTGTTGATAATCTAGGTGATCCCGTCATCCGGTGCGGCCTGCCCTGGTGACGGGCGCCACAGCCAGTAAAACGCACGGGCAATATGGAGAGTGACTGTCGGGGGCGTATAACCCTGCCCTTGGGGGAGGGGCTAGTTAATGCAATTTTTCTGAAAACAATAATGGGTGTCTTTTGCCTGGTTACTCCACCATAGGCTAGGGAGGAGGAGTGGGATATTGAGATCATGGCGGATACCCAACCTGCGGAAGCTAAACTGCATTATCATTTGCACATTTTCTTTGTTGGTTGAATAAGAGATATTTCAGGTTAGCTCGCACCCAAATCCTCGTAGCACTCTTCTCTTACTGCTCTGCGCATTGAAACGGCCTATTGGGAAACCAGAACATTTCCCAATAGGCCACTCCCCCTCTGAGTATTCTCTGGAAATAAAAGGGAAATGCGCTTTGCCAGGACCTTCTGGTTTGTTTATTTCTTGCCTCTAGTTTTGTGCCAGTTACACTACTAACAACTTTATTTAAATAGAAAACGATGGAAACAAAGCCAACATTGCCATCTAGCGGCCAGTGTACAATTGAACTGTTTCTACTAATCTATCTGTATTTGCAAATTAATCAAGTGCACATTGCAGGGTTTTATTAAATCCATTTCCCACTGCACATGCACAGCTGCATATGTGCAAACCAGCAATGAGCAAAGAAGGATCTGGGGGTGTAAACGGTGCATAGGTAATTCCACCTTTACTAAGACTTGTGCCATTGCACGTGGTCACAAAGCAGTCAGCCAGTCAGAGTGTCTCTCTCTCTCTCTGCTCGCTCTCTCCCTCTCTCTCTCTCCCTCATAAAAAAGCTTTATTAAAGGGCCGTTATGGTGAAGTTGTCCTAATGAAAACCTGTGAAATTCAGTGAAAAACGTCAAAGGGACATTATTGCCAATTTGCTTCAATAAAAACCTTTGAAATTCAATGAGAACACTTTGTCAAAGGTACATTAATCATCTTCCAATTGTTGGTGTTCAATCATGTATAGTGTTTGTGCACACATACCAATTGTCCATGAAAATGTCCTCCTTCCAGCAGTGACCTTCCATCTGAAAACCCAAAGACCCCAGTCCCCACTTCCTGCAGTCTTCCGCAAAGTCGAGCATCACGCTCTCACGCTCTCAGACAAGTGCCCTGGCCAGTGAGATCAGTGAGGGCTAGCAAGTAAAAAGAGAAGAATGATAGAGGGAGGGAGAGGCAGGTTGTCACGCACTGCTGTCATTTATCCAATCACAGCTTTCACTTCTACTAGGAACAATTGTAATTCTATGGCATGGTGCAGTGGCTTTCTATTATGCATGTTCAAGGCAGTTGTAAAACAGCGTTCATGCATGCCTAAAAGGTTTACAATAAAACGTGTGAAAAAAAGCATTGGACCAATCAGTCTATTTAAGAGTATCTTCCGACCTGATGCCAGACCAAAAGCCATGGCACCTCTGGATGAATGGGCCACATACATTGATTTGGCAATGTCAGCTTGACCAATCGCTGATGGGTCATATTGGCATTGTGTGACGATTCACAAGGTGTCATCACTTGTCCCCAAGGGAGAGCCCTTTTTCATGAGGCTAGGGAAGTGCGGCCACTACCCAATAGTCCCCCTAGGGGTGGTTTAATGGGGGGACCTCATGGAGAGGGACTCCCCCTCTGGGGACAAGGACTATCGATCACCTGTGGTACAGTCCATTGAATATTGTCACTCCCCAACATTCCCCAGCCCTCCCCACTGTTGAGAAAAAATAATTCTGAGCTGGCCTGCATCTAGAGTATGCAGTCCCTGTGGTATAGTCCTTTTTTTGTTTCTGGCTTTCTTCCTTCTCCCACCCTCCCTCTTGCAATTGGTTGGAACTGTCAGTTGTGTCTCTGCTTCTGGTAGCACCGCACGTTCCGCTCCAACTTACACAAGAGGTGGTGGACAAGGAGGGAAGGTTGGTCATACTAAAGGCTTTGGTGGAGAATAGAGAGGTGTGCATTATAAATACGTATGGTCCCAACCAAAATACTGCGGCATATTTTAGAACCCTGTGTACTCATCTGGGCGCGTGTATGGGAGGAGCGGTTATTTGGGGAGGGGATTTCAACTGCGTGCTCAACCCCAAGGCAGATAGATCCGATGATAAGATTGATAGGCCCACCCCAGCAGCCAGGGTATTGCAGACATTACTTGACGACTTCGGGCTGGCAGATGTTTGGAGGCTGAAACACCCTAATGAAACACAGTACTCGCATTACTCAGCCCCGCAACAACTGCATACGAGACTTGATTATTTTTTTGCCACGCCGGATGTGGTGATAGAAACCACCCAAATAGACTACAGAGCGAGGGTCCTGTCGGACCACTCGCCTCTGGTTCTGAGCTGGCAGCACTGCCGCCCCAGGGCGCGGATACCGACATGGTGCCTCTGGGCAGAGGCGCTCCGGGACCCGGTCTTCAGGGAAGATATCAGGGATGCGATCATACAGTACTTTGAGGAAAACACAGGCAGTGTGGACTCAGCGTGCATGCTCTGGGAAGCCTTTAAGGTGGTGTTGCGGGGTGCTGCTATTGCTAAATCAAAAGGTCTACAGGGTGGGGTCCTAACGGAATTAGAGAAAGCTGAAGTGATATTGGAACAGGAAAGTAACAGGGCAGGAGGGGATGCAGAACTTGTACTCGAACTACAGCAGCGGTGTGCAGAGCTTTGGGAAAGGCTCTGCAACCTTAATTATAAGAAGTATGTTGAGAGGCAACATGCAGGTGGGGATAAAACTGGCCGATTGCTGGCGTGGTTATATAAGAGCGAAACCCCCAGGCCCCCGATCAGGACGATAACTAGAGAAGACGGGGAGGTAGTTGACACCCAAGAAGGAGTCAACGAGGCATTCTTAGACTATTATAGGACATTATATGAGGACAGAAAAGGGGACAACCGAGAGGAGATCAGAGAAACTCTGAAAGACATGGAATTACCTAAGATTAGTGCTGAAGAAAGGGAGGAGCTGGACGCACCAATTACCTTAGAGGAATTGGATGAGGTGGTGAAGCAGCTGCCCACCTGTAAGACCCCGGGCGCGGACGGATTCCCTAGCGAGTTTTATAAAACATATAGAGAGGAAGTACTCCCCCCTATGCTAGAGATGCTCAATGAGTCTTTTGAGATGGGTCGGCTGCCGGAATCGCTTAGAGAAGCGTTAATTGTGCCGCTTCCTAAGCCCAACAAGCCAGGCCATAGCTGCGGCTCCTATAAGCCTTTGTCAATGTTGAACCAGGATAGCAAGATATTGACGGCGGTCCTGGCCAATAGGCTGCGTAGAGTTATTAGCAAACTGATACACCCGGACCAGACAGGTTATGTCCCCAGCAGAAATATAACCCACAACCATAGGCGACTCCACCGGGTGATTGAAGAGGGGAACAGGAGCGAGGGGGAAATGGTGGTTGTGTCCCTAGACGCAATCAAAGCTTTTGACTCAGTGAGGTGGCCATGGTTGTTGGAGGCCCTGAGGGAATACGGGATGGGGCCAGGCTATGTTAGGTGGGCAAAATTTCTATATAGTGTAGTGAACCACTGGCCAGAGTGCGCACAGGATCGGTGATATCTGAGAGATGGCAACTTAGCAGGGGCACCAGACAAGGGTGCCCCTGGTCCCCGATGTTATACATTCTAGTCCTGGAGCCCCTGGCAGTGTACCTCAGACAACAATATGACATGATAGGTATTGAGGTAGGGGGAGAGAAACATCTAATATCCTTGTATGGTGATGATTTGCTACTATATCTGAAATATCCGGAAGAAAATCTTCAATATATTCTAGAGGTTATGGAAAGGTATGCAGAACTGTCCGGCATAGTGGTGAACCCCCAAAAATCGAGCATGTTCCCATTGGGGAGCTACAGAGGAACCCCTCTGGAGCGGTTGCCAATGTTGTCTGTACCATGGGCGGTCGATTCCTTCCACTACCTCGGAATAGAGGTGTATCACACGGTAGAGAAGGAACACTTGCATAATACCGAGGTGGCTGTGGGAAAAGTCCGAACAAGTATGAAGTTTTGGGAGAAGTTGCCGCTGGCGATGATGGGACGGGGGGAGATGCTCAAAATGGTGGTCCTGCCCAGGCTGTTACATTTCTTCAGTAATATACCGTACTTGATACCCAAAAAGTTTTTTGTCAAACTGAATAGCATGTGCAGAGACTTCCTATGGCATGGCACTCGAAATAGAGTGGTGCTATGGAAGCTGCAGAACTTCTATGATAGAGGGGGCATTAAGCTGCCAAACTTTGAGGCCTATTATGTGGCTGGTCAGTTGCAATATGTAACCAAATGGCTTTCTGATGAGGTAACTCCTGAACTTAGGCTGTTTGGACAGGACTGCACTCCGTTTTACCTAAAGGAGATTATTTGGTTGCCTAGACCTGAAATGAAAGAACGCCCGGGTATGATGTTGCTTGGGTGGAAGATGTGGCGTAGAGTATGCCGACTGATGGAGAACCCGTACCCGTGTTCCCCACAAGTGCCGCTAGTGGCCTTAGCAGGGGGAGACAACCAACTAAGAATGATTATCAGGACCTATTGGGAATCAGTCGGGCTGGTCACATTGGGAGATGTATGGCAAGAGGGGACCATTTAGGATTTCGAAGAACTGGGGGAAGAGGCAGGCCTGCACAGAGGCCAATATGTCACGTATCTTAGGCTAGTCCAGATTATTCGTAAAACCTGGCCAGAGACTTTACTGGCGGAGGAGCCAGACGCCATTATGGGGACAATATATGACACATCAGAAGGAGGTCACGAGATCTCTAGATTATATGAGATGGTCATGACCCGGGTGGGGAAGGATTTGACGCATTTGAGGCTGGACTGGGAAGCGGAGGTGGGGGCACAGATGACCGATGGGATGTGGGAGCGTGCTATGGGATACCACAAGAAAGTGTCCAGAAACGCCAGATTGCACCAAATACAGTTATACATAACGCATAGAGCCTATATGACCCCGAAGAGAATATCCAAGTTTGTAAATGCAGGAAGACAAGCATGCCCAAAATGCGAGAAAGAAGACGCTGATATGACACATATGTTCTGGTCTTGCCCAGTGATTGAAGGTTTTTGGGGGTAAGTGGCACAAAAACTAGCGGATAAAGGGGTCACGCTCAACATAGATACGGCCTGGGCCTGCCTGTTGGGAGGGTTTCTCAGACCACGGAATACTAAACATGTTGGGAAACTGGAGGGACCTGGCATATGTGCTTGCAAAAAGAAGGAGTGCCATGGGCTGGAAGCAGCGCCACAAGCCACGGGTTGAGGTATGGTGGCGGGATTTGCAAAAATGGGCGGAGGCTGAAACGGTAGTATGGCAGGAGGCATGTAGCAAGAGCGGGGAGGAAGAAGTGGGTAACCTGATGGCATGGAGAGTGTTAGTAACAGGACTGTTTGGCACAGTAATGGATTCCGCAGCTTCGGAAGAAAGTGATACCCGGCCGCATGCAGCTGATACAGAATAAGAAACGCAAACAAGCTCTTGAGGGGGGAGGGATTGGGGGAGCAGTAGTGCGCATTAATTGATGTTCATGTGTCTGTCGCAAATAATGCTGCTAGTTTGGTTTGTATTGTTTATTTGTTTCTAAAATAATAAAAACTTTAAAAAAAAAAAGATTCACCTGTGATGGTTGGCAGAGTCATACTGGGTCCCCAGACTATACCCAGGGAAACAGGGTTACACAATCTATTTATTTAAGCAATAGTCCTCGATGAGGGGCATTACTTTTAAGGTAATGGCCTAGGCCTAAACGAAGAGAGGGCCTTAACAAGGGCCCTGGCACCATTACCTGACCAGTAATGCCCCCTCCCAAACAGAGGGTTTTATAGGTATTAGCACCCTTGCATGATTTCTGGGTTGCTAATAGCTTTTTTAAGTTGGGAAACGCCCCAGTTGCCATTGTTCAACTTAAAAAAAATAGAAACCATAATAGCCTCCATAGACGCAGGGAAAGGGAACTATGTGTAGTCCCTTCTCCCTTTCCTTGATGGCCATTGCCGCTGAGGGGAAGGGGTTGGCTAGCGGCACTCGAGGAAAGAAGATGACGGGCGATGCAGGCTCGGGTCCGTGAGGGGGTGGTGAGGGGATCATGTAAGAGGCGTTTTATAGGTAGGTGTTGGGTGAGCATAGGCCTTTTCCCCGGGAGGCAAGAAAGCAGTCTCCCGCCGCTGAGGGAATCGGAAGATGTGGGATACCATGAGGTAAAGCCTCCATTCGGAGCTTCCTAATTGGCTTGCAGGAATCATTACTCAGTTGCTAATTAAGGAGTAAATCCCGACAGACGGGGCTTTACTGGCTCAGATATTGCCCAGGGCCAGTTACAGGCTGTGTGAAGGAAAGCCCTTGACGTTAGCCAGGGCATTATCAGACCTGGTAAAGGCTGCACGGCTGGAGGTTTTTTTTGTTATTAGCATCCCAGGATGTTTTTCCAGGATACTATTTTTTTTTAAGTCAAGAGATGTCACGGTTGCCATTTCTCAACTTAAGACCAAATACATACCAAGATAGCTGCCATGGACAGGGAGAAGGGAACTACATAGTAAATTCTCCCTTTCCATGGTGCCCATTGCCACAGCCGGCAAGGACTGGGAACACAGTGTTGGAAGGGGTAAAGGAGGTCTTACCTGCGTCCTGGCAAGGAAAGTGACACCTACCACTACTCGGGGGACTGGAAACACGAGTGTTACCATGAGCTGAAGCCTGCTTCCCAAGCTCCCTGATTGGCTGGGAGGACGACTCCCCATCCCACGGGGTGCTAATATAGAATATGACTTTGATGTCTGAGGTCTGAGTCCTCAAGAGAAGTGGAACCTAAGGGATGGAATTGCCATCTGAACCTGTAGCATCTGTGTATCCAGAAGGACAGCTTTTGGCATAGGAAATAAAGATAGGAGACAGATGGGAGTGGAGGGGACACATACAGCCTGTGGGTGTTGTGTGCCTTTTACCTACACATTGACTGACAATGGTATTGCTAGCTCCTATAGCCATTCCCACCCACTACCTGCCCCCCTCATTCCAAAATGCCCACCCCTCTGATCTCTTTGAACTATCCCTGCACTTTTAAAGGGATGCAAATTCATTTCCAAGCAGTCTTTTGAACAGTAATCACTTAATTGCAGCTTTAAACCAGCTGATGGTGTAATGAACATGTTTTACCCCAGTGTGCCTCCATCCACTTGATTTATAAGCAAAATGTGTGTGCGTGTGCGTATGTTTCTTGCACTAAATCCCTGTTAAAACAAGAAGCGGAAAAGCCAACAGTTTGGGCTCTTGTGTAGGCATTTCTGGAAAATGCCAATTCCATGCCTACAAAAAAGCGAACCCTCTTGGATTGTCCAATGCTTGTTTCAATGTGTTCTTGGCGAGGGTGGGAGTTGGGGGCGACCTCCCTCAGACCCCAATGGGGTGGAGTGTGGTTGCTTGCTTTATTTTCTCAGAGCAGGTATTTCCAGGGTGACCAGATTTCCAAAACAAAAAACCGGGACGACCAACAAGATAAAAGAGGGACTACCCCATCGCAGCCCACCAATTACCGCCCCTCCCCAACACGCCCCCACAACCACCACCCAACCATATTTCCAGCACTTCTTCTTTGTATAAAATGTATGTGATCTCATTTGTGCAGTTTTGTCTGTGAATCTTAGGATGTCAATTCAAAATAAGCGTTAGCTCTAATTGATATTACATGGCTTGCTATACAACAATTTCCAACCCAGTCTCTGCAGCACAGTCAAGTGTTGTGAACCCAACCTGAAAGGTTGGGGGTTCGAACCAAACCTACAACTTCAAAATTCTGAAAGTGTTGTGACAAATAATTGCGATTTTAATTACCATAGCCATGCAAACCACGGACGGGGTTTCTAAATGAAATAACTTCCGGGACCCCAAGACCGAGGTTGATTTCCCCAGACTGTCCCGGGAAAACCGGGACGTCTGGCCACCCTAGGTATTTCCCACCCCACCACTGTGAAAGCTCTCCAGCCGCCACTGCTTCTACCCCCACCTCTCAGAGACGCTGGCTTTGCCGGAAGTGCAGCCTGCTGCCGCACTGTGGGCCTTTCGTCCAGACTGTCAGTCCGCTGACGCGTTCCACGGGAGGGACACGAGGTTTCATCCCTTTGT
This sequence comes from Ambystoma mexicanum, assembly GCF_040938575.1. NCBI lineage: Eukaryota > Metazoa > Chordata > Amphibia > Caudata > Ambystomatidae > Ambystoma > Ambystoma mexicanum. The sequence continues at coordinate 1,221,708,048 of NC_090923.1, forward strand.
GATCCAAAGGGGAAGTGAAAACGGCGAGCAAGCACTTTCCGTTTGACAAAAATAAGTTGTTTTGAAATCTTTCTTCATGACCATAGTGAGGCACACAGTAACTCGTGGGTTTTCATCGTTGCCTGATGGATTTTCATACTGGTGGTAATGCTATGGATTCCCATGAAATTTCCACCTGGTAGAAGCAGGCAGATTCTATAGGATAGTCAAGCAATCCCTTAACAGGTGCATTGCATTGCTCTCTATTGCACTCTACATTGTGTTACCTCTAGATACCACTTGGAAAGCACATTGCTCCATTCTATATTGTCCCCCATTGTGTCGCTGATCTATCCAGCTCACGTCTAGGCATCCCATAGATAGCACATCGCGTTGTTCAATACTGTCCCATCTCTCTGCATGCCTTAGGAAGCGGGTTGCATTGCTCCTATTCCGTTTCAATGGTATTCACATCCAAGCACCCCAATAAAAGTGCATTGCTTTATTTCTGTTTTGTGCCATACTGGGTTCCCACCTAAGCATGCCTTAGAAAGCTCACTACATTGCTACATATTGTGCTCTAGTGTCTTTCAGATCTAGCCATCCCTAAGTCTATAGTTCTATATTTGCACTCTATTCTGTTCACACCTAGGTATCTGCAAGAAAGCACATTACATTGTTTCTGTATTGTACTCTTGTGTTCATATCTAGGCTTCCCAATAAAGCGCACTGCAAAGCTCTGTATTGTACCCTACTGTGTTACATATCTAAGTTAAATATCCTAAAGAAAGCCCATTTCGTTGGTTTCCTGTATTCTCCTCTCATTGTGCTCCCATCTCGGCTTTCTTAAGAAAGCACATTGCATTGTTGTGTATTGTGCCCACTTGGTTTCACATCTAGGTACCCCTAAGAGACCCCACTAACAGACTCATATTTCAACCACCCTTACTTAGCGCATGCTGACTAAACACGGCAACACAAACTGCAAAGGAAACTTTCTCCTCGGTCTAAACATCTCAAAACTCTGCAACTCTCGATCAACTTGAAAATCTCACCAACTGACCAAAACACACTGCCAAGTCAAACACCTCAGGCCTCCCATCTGGAAACAAAACGTCTCTGGTGTACAAATCAGTAATCACCTAGAAAACACACCCACAGAGGCACTGGTTGCTCCTGGTTCTACAAGCACTAACAGTTAAACACAGCTCCTTGTCTTTCCCTCTCTCTCCCCTTAACTAACCTCCCCCACCCATGCTTTCTCTCTCAGGTCCTCCAGAGTGCCTCGATACCATGCAAGTGGCAATAGTGTGCAATATAAATCCAAATAAGATAGCATAAGATAACATAAACGCTCCCACCGTTGTTAATTGCAGGAGTCATTTACACTTTTCCCCCAACATTGTGGTTAAGTGAAGAGTAAAGGCGATTTCCCCCATCCTTTGACCTCAATCATCAACCAACTCAACACAAACCCTAGCTTTGAGGGACCTGCGGTATACAACCTTCCCATGTATTCACTATGTACCCCCCCGTTCCCCAACTGTCCCAAACACATTTCCCTGAAAACCCCCGTGTATATATGTCTGTGCACGTGAGTTCAAGACTACCACATCCCTTCACAATGGCTTCTCGTCCTTCTCTCACATGTGCATATAAAGCTCCTGGCTTCTCATCTTTAGGCATTAAATTGCACATCACACAACTACATATTGTTCACACTGTATCTGCATGTGTTGCTATGTGTATGCAAATCTAAAATGTAACAACTATACACAAAATAACACTAATAGAAACACTCATTCCATTCTCATTAGATACATACCAGATTGCAACATTGCATCTACCCCAGTCACCAATATGGGGCACCCAACGCAAACCCTTCTTTCCTATTGAAACCACTATCGACCATCCGAACACTAGCCCGATGTTTGGGGGCTAAATCCGTTGAGAAGACCTCAATACCTGCCCCCAACCCCTCTGTCAATATGTATCCTTGAAGAACGATGTCTCTAGCCTTGCTACTGAGTACTGTGATAAATCAATCGATGTCGTCCCTTTTCCAAAGATGGGGAACCCCTCTTTGTCGATAAGGACAGGAAAAACCCAGTATTATAACCCTCTTACAGCTTCCCATCCTCTGCCAGTACCAAAAACTCAGAAATCTATGTATTTATGTAGAATAGAACCGTCTAATACATAAATAATACTGAGACAAGAACGCTCCATAGGGATGTGAGGAGCTGATGAGAGAGCAAGCAGTCTAGTTTATCTCCAGTCATCCGAAAAAACCTAGAAAAAAAAGAGAAGCACGAGAAAAGAGCCATAGTCAGATGTGGAGAAGCAGTAGCAGCAGTCTGAGCAGAGAGAAGTGGAAGAGACGTGAAAACCCAAACATAGGAGAATGAATTGGGAAATCGCAGTCCGGCCCATGACCTTCCAGTCAGGCTCGAGGTCGGAGGAGGAGCCCGGAAAGTGTTTGTTTCCTTGAGTGATGCTGCCACAGAGCTTGAGAGGTGCGGCAGAGTCTTGGGAGTCTCGCGGGGACAGAGCCAAATGCCAACCAGACGAGCTGTGCGCTGGAACGTAAAGGCCATTACTTTTGGATCCTGACCCTCGGGGGAAAGAGAAGTGAGGGAAGGTCACCTGGGTGGAGGGTCCTTGACGATTGGGAGTGGGGAGCCGTCAGGTGAGATATGGTGTCCCCCTTTCCCTATTGAAGATCAACCTAACCCTTTGCCGACCTTTATGGGATATTGTAAGTCAACTCCCCTCATTTCCCTTCTTGTGACACTTGGCAGTACTGAGACGAGGACAAGGCAGCTAAGAGCAATGAACACTATACCTTTTCCCCACTCTGGTACTGGGACGAAGATGATGCCTGCAATGTGTTGTGAAGGTCAGGCATGTCCCCTTAATCATGATCAGGCAAGTTAAATTGAGAAAGCACACCTGCAACCTCTTATAGGGTTGCAGGTGTATAAAAGAAGGATGGAAAAGCAACACAGAGAAGGGCAGCAGAAGCAGCAGCAGGAGGCGCAGCAAGAGGAGCAGCAGAGAGGCCTGTGTGATCAGCAGGGAACCTTTGTTGGAAGAGAGGCGAGCCGCTGGAGGGAACTGCTGTGGGACGGCCCGTTGTGTGCAGCACGCTGAGACGCTGGGGACTGCAAGGAAAAGTGGCCTTAGAAAGCATGGTGGGGGAGCTGGGGCTCTGTTGAGCAGACTGATGGCAGAGAAGGGAATTGTGTGGAGAGGCTGCCCCTTTTCCTTTAATTCGAAGTGCTTGTTTCCCTGTGTCAAGGAGCCGGCACAGTAGTGTCTCAGGGGTGGGAGTTGGACCCCTGGCAGCAGAGGCTGCAGTTCATGTGTACCGCACTGCTGGAAGAGCTAATACAGAGGCTGGTGAGTTTCTACCCCTAAGAGACACCCGGTGCGCGAATGATTGAACATTACCATTGTTACAGAATACTTTGTTGGAGTGGTCGCATGTCTCTGAAAAGAGCGATTTTGAAGGTCTCCGGTTTAAAGTCAAATCGATTGTTGAATGTTGCAGTGTAAGAAAAACTTATCGGAATGGTCACGTGTCTTACGAAGAATGTTTTCGAAAGTCTCAGAGTGCTGGGCATTTCAATTAAAGTGAAATTAACAAATATTAAACAGCAGGCTGAATGAAACTGAACTTTAAGCGAAAGCAATGCTTATTGAATACCGAACTGAATAAAACGTAACCATTAAGCAAAACTAACGCATGTTGAACCCCGAGGTGAAGGGAACTTTAGAATGAAGCACAATTACCACATGCTGAATGTTGAAGTGAATGGTACTTTAAAACTGAAACAAAACCATTGCATGTTGAATTCTGAATTTAGTGAAACTTCAAACTTAAGAAAGATTGAATTAACAGAACTTTTTGTTTGAACTTTACAAAGGAGAAAATACAGGCACGGTGAATATCAAACTAAGTGAAAGCTCCAAAAGCATGAATATATATTGAAGTTAATCCTATTACATGAAGAACATGATGTCATTTAAGTGGGCTAAGTCCGGTGTGGATACTCTGCTACTAATTCTTTGTGTATATGCCTGTGCCTTTTACTGCTCCCTGCAGTTCTGGAGCGCTGCCATTTTAAGACCAGCAATAATCCGCAAGAAAAGCGGGCGAAGTGTGCTAAGTGTTTCCGGTGTTTGGGTGAGCGGGGTGGGAAGTATTATTTACTTCTCCGGTACAGCTTGGAAGTTGGGCTACGCTGGATCTGCTCTTGAGACATTTTCAGCTCATATAGCCTAGGACCCGTCGGAGGGAGTTTCTTACGAGCAGTGGAGGGCTGCTGCTTGGTAAGCACTCTATACTTTCCTTTGTTGCAGCTACATTTGTTTTTTTCATCTTCCAAACTGGCAGCTTGCTGCAGTGGCGGTGACTGTGGGTGCTCAGAACATTTGAGCCGTCTGTCCGGATTCTATTGACCTTTAATTCTTATACGGTGACTGTTGGGGAAGGGGTATTTTCTCTTGCCCTTTGAGCCGTATGTTGTGGGAAGTGGGTGCTTGGCTATGGCGGCGGTACTACAAAGCAAAGCGCTGCTTCCTGTGACTCTGATTCACAAGATGTCTGACTTATCATTGTTGGGAGAATCTGTTTCAGACACACAGATTATGGGTGTCGCCATACCATCCCCTGAATTGAGGTCAACTCCTATGCCCTCTGAGGCACCTCTGCTGTCAAGTTTAATGCAGGAGAATGTTACAATGGAGGTGCCTACCATCGCTCCTACAACTATCATTACTACATATGTCCAAGTTCTCCCGGCTGAAAATGCCATTGGAGGTCAGCCCTCAACCATGGACAACGCCATTAGGGAAAGCAATGAGCATCATTTGCCCCCTAATAAACAGATGTGTCAATCACCAAGTCTTGAGGACTCTGTCACATTGGATGAATCTTTTCTTAAACTGTGTAAGAACATGGAAATCACCCAGATGGCGAGATCTTTATCCCTCTCTCATATTGTGGGTACATCGTTGTCTAACCCTACGGGGGAGGATGGTTTGGGGTCTGTAGATCCGGCTTCCAGATCCATGCTGGAAGGTCAACTCTGGACACCTGCTAACCCCATAATGCACACTAAGAATGGTCCAGCTGGTGAAAGTGACTGGTTGGGGGCTACCTCCATTTCTGCATTACACTTGGTACTGCCATCACTCCTGAGACTGTATAATAACATCAAGGAATTGTGGTAGCTAACGGGGACAAACTGGATGTGTTGGCTTCGTCTCTCAAATCACTGATGAGTGGGGCGCTGAGTGGGTTTCCAGTTTGTGACATCGTACCTGTGTGTGATATTTTGACTAAAGGTTCTGAGACTATTATTAGTCTTTTCCGAACATGAGGGTAGGAGATATGAGCCCATTATTCATGAGTGCAGTTCTAACACTCCATCTGATTTGTTGGCTTGTGTTACATGGTTGAGTGCCTCTCCACTATTGTTTGAAGCTACTATTCTCTCTAATAAGTGTGAAGAGGAAAATCTACAAGCCAAGGAACTATCTGGTATTCCATCCACTGCCCTTATGTTTACGAATCCTAACAAAATGTGCATGGCAATGTGCATGGCAAGGAGGAAAAAAAAAAGAAAAAGAATCAGCCTCCTACTAAGCACTCATCACGCTGTTCCTCCTTAACATTTTTAAGACATCTCCCTTCTGAAGATACTCTTGTTGATTTAAACACTCAGCCTCCTCTTATAGGAGTGCATAGAAGCTTTAATATTAGGTCTAGTACGACCATACGGTTGGGTGGAGATAAAACTACTGTTGAGGCCATGGGTGTTTCTGGCTCTACTCGTTGTACTAACGTGACTAATCTACCTCCCAAGATGTGTGACATGGGGATTGACCCATGTAGGGTTTCGGCTGTCCCTCTAGGAAAACAGGAGCCCCTGAGTGGGGGCGTTGCAAATGAGGTGCAGCTCTCTGCACCAGTGAGATCATTTGCCAACTTGCTACAGGTTAAACAATCTAAAATCACTTTTCTCTTAACATTTCAACCTACGCCCTCCTGTGCGCGGATACCTACATCAGTTTTTTTTGGGAGGGGATGTTCCTGCATTTTGTGAGGGGGAGCGTTTTATCGTGAACCTAACTACTCCAATTCTGATCCCGACTCTCCCTTGTACTACGCAGGACTTAAGGGGAATAGTTTCCAAACTTGGGTCTGCTGAACATATTATTAGGAATCCCACTAAAACTTGGGAATGGGAGACAAACATACCCTCAAATGGGATGTGGAGGTTAAATCGCCTCAACATTTTGGTGATCTTTCAAAAAATTCCTTCATTTTGATCCCTGAACTCTGATGATATTGATTTAATCTCACTTCCCATAGTTAATAATAACCGGATGGTATCGCATTTCCACTCACACATTGTTGCGGATTTGGTGTGAGAGCAACGGGCTAATTTCAAAAAACTGTGTTATGAGTTAGTTGCTCTTATGTCGCAGCAGGAATGCAAGGCATCTCTGTCTTTTCAAATACCTATGTTGATTACTACCAAGGGGGATGTCCCGCATTCGAGTAGCGCCCCAAACCCCTCAGTGGGTACCACATATATGTTGTCCAGGCTAAAGGAGGGTCGGGACTGGTACTTCCTGGAATCTGCCATGAAAACCTTTGCTGCTCTCAAATAAGGTTTAAACCAGCCTTAACCCCTTCCCAACAAAGATTGTATCCTGGAACGTCTGTGGTTCTAACAACCTCTTTAGAGGCTGCACAGTTTGTAGTCTCTTGAAAATTTCTAATGTTCTCTTTTTCCAGGAGACTATGATCAGGGAATGTATTGATCTGAATGGCTACAAAGTGCACAACCTTCTGGCTACCCAGGGTGAGGCAGGGCATCCCAGTGGTGGTCTGGTGATCTCTATTGATATATCTTTAAATTGGTATTGTGACATTTGGTTTAGCTCAGGTGTTGTTTTGGCCATCAGAGATAAAAAAGGTAGTCCAGCCAACAAATTATTTTTGTTAATATTTACTGGAATCCTGCTTCGGGTGCCCTAAAGCACTGTGAGAAACCGGGAGGTGTCTCACCCGCTTAGTCCTCGAAGATCTGTCGTCCAGGTGGCCATCAATATTGGATCCAGTTCCTGGGGGTGGACCAGTAGGGGGGAGGATCACCTGGATGAATGATTTTCAGGGAGTGGAAGTGGAACACCGAAGGTTGAGACGCAGTACCCCCTTCCTTGTAACACCCTTTCCCCATCCTACCCAGTAGGATATTTAGATGCTCTACCCCCCTTTCCGACACAAACACTTTCTTACCCCGTAACAGACAACGGACTAACACCAGAGCCATTTACCTAGCATGTCTCAATACACGGATCAGGCAGTGTCAGGCATTTGACAATAACCATGCACACCTGATGGCCCTTTACGTTCCCCACTGGGATAAAAGGCAGAACACGAGAGCACACTGCGAGCAAAGCCGAACGCATGAGGGCACAGCAATACCGGACCGGCAGTTCAAACAGAGGAGAAAAGCGGCGAGACCTGGAAGGACGACGAAGGGGGAACTGCCCTTGCCCTTTTCAACTCAGACCCGTGAAGCCTCCGAGAGAGAAATCATAAGACCGGGAGTTACAGCTGGCGTGGAGGAACAGATGTCCACGGTGCACAGGGGCCTCCCGCATTGATAGCACAGGTGGGGAGTTGTGCTGGCTACCCTGGTACCGTCCTTGACTCCAGAGGCAAGACAAGCCAACAGGTTCAACACAGCTGGTTAGTCAGAGGAAGCTGATAGCAAATCGACAAGTGTTGAGCCCAAGGTTGCAAGTGGCAACATTAGATGTTCGCAAGATTTTGAAGCAAAGAACTTGTGTGTGTTTGAACTTTTGTGAAAGACCAGAGAAGGGCCAGCTGCAGAGTGGTCAGGCACTGCAAGGAGTGCTCATTCGAAGGACTCTCATGGCCCCTTTTGTATTGAAAACTGCAAGTACCAGAAGGCCCTACGAAATGGTGACGTGAGATGTCAGAGTGGTCCTACAAAGGTCACGTCAAATCCTTTGCACAATTGAAAGTCTCTGACCCAGGGTCGAGAGAAAGCTAGGGTAAGGGAAGCCTGCTTTCTTATAAGATTGTGAACTGTGAGCCAAAGGCAAGTGTGAACCTGACAGAGGGATGCCGAAAGAAAGCTAGGAGAAGGGAACCCACGCTTTCTGGTGAAAATTAGCAAATCATGAACTGTGCTAAAATTTCAGGAACTGTGTTAAAAAAGGCCTTAGTGAAACTGACAGAGGGAGGCCCACTTTGCATGGAGGATCTGAGCCGGACAGAGGGAGATCCTAGGGGCGAAGAGCAATCACCCAGGTGCAAGACCACTGAAGGAACTTTGTTGTTTTGAACCAGCAGGCCTTCTTAGGCAAGAGACTTTGAGGAAAGAGACTTAGCCCCTGAAGGTTATGGTATCATTGAATTGGAATTGTGAGCCTCGTACTGGAGAGGCTGAGTGTGCTGTACTCGGGAGTTCCGCCTTGTCCTGTGCTTGAAACGTGGGGAAGGAAGACCAAGTCTCAGGTTCGACAGGTTGATCAATTACAATGTCTATACCACTAGCCCACTCCTCACCTGATGATTCTGTGTGGGACTCAGAAGGCTCGTCTGAAGAACTCGCCTCCTTCTTCTCTCTCCAGGCTGTTCTTGTCTTTTTGGCGATGGTCTTGCCCTTTTGCTTGAAGAGATAAGGACGTGCTCGCCTGGAGGCCACTTTGCCTATAAGGCTGTTTGCCCGGCAGCAGGGACTCCAGGGAGCCCACCCCAAATCAGGGAAAAGCTGGATTGAAAAACCCTGGTAGGTCTTGTTGAGGCAGGTTGTGGTTGGTGAGGTTTGTGGAGTAATACAGCAGTAGGAATGGTGCAGGTAAGTCCGTAGTTATTGCTTTCAAATATCAGAATGCACTGGTATGTCGCAGTAGAAGAAAGCAGCCAAGTCTGAGGAGTGACTACAATGACCAGCATGCACTGGTTCCACCAATGCTTGAACAAAGCACTGGTGTACAAAGGAGTAGTCCTGGGGATATGGGAAACACACTCGGATGCTCGAGCAGTAATCAAGGAGGCGGGTGGATGACACGCGGAAATCACCCGATAGGGAAAGGAGGGGCCGTGAGTGAGGCACACACGGCAGCGCCGCTGGACGGCGCGCAACGAAAACAGCGACGGCTGGAAATCCGCCCAGAGCGGAAGAAAACACAGCATAAGCCGCTCGAAAGTGGAATAGAAATGCCACTTGACAAACAACACAAGGGAAGACGGAACAACACAAAGGTACTGGGAATAACGGGGAAGGAACACGGGTAGGAGCGTAAGCAAACTCACTGAGGAAACAAAGTAAGGAATTTGCAACGCACAGGTGCTCTTCATTAGCAGATATTTAAAGCAGCTACTGGAGGAAGACTAGAGCGCACCGCGCGTTGAATGGAGTACTTAGTCTTTTTTCCATATCACCCATCTCCTCCATTGCTTCCATGGGCGATATGCGACAATATGAACCCTTCACAGTGGTTGTCCTCCTGGCTTTCCCGGGTGTAAGTGATGGAACCTTTGGATCTTGTATGTACAGATTCCATCCCAGACATATTCCTCTGTTTGGTCCGGTCTCTACTAACATTCCATCCTCCTTCTTCTGCAACAACGCTGCTCCAATTGCACCACCTGAAGCGTCAGTCTCCACAATAAAAGGCAAAGACTGGTCCGGTTGTCTCATTATAGGAGCAGTCATAAAGGCTGTTTTGAATGGTTGGTACACTTGTTCTGTCATTTGATCCCAAACAAACTTAACACCCTTTTTTAAGAGGTTTGTAATAGGTGGGATGATATCAGAAAAGTTTGGTATAAACTTACGGTAGAAGTTTGCAAGACCTAAGAATTTCTGTACATCCTTCACTGAGGTCGGTACTGACCATTGAGTTATTGCTTGAGTCTTACTAGGATCCATTTGCACACTGCCTGCGGAGAGTATAAATCCTAGGTAAGGTACAGTAGTAGCTTCAAAGACACAATTCTCTGGTTTTGCTAACAGACTGTTTAGTCTTAACCCGTGCAGTACCTCCTGGACATGTTGACGGTGTTCTTCCAGATTGGTAGAAAAAATTAGTATGTCGTCCAAATAAACCACAACTGAAGAATATAGTAGATCAGCAAATATCTTGTCCATAAACCGTTGGCACTGGGACGGTGCATTTTCCAAACCGAAAGGCATAAATCTGTACTCAAAATGCCAAAGGGGTGTTCTAAAAGCCGTCTTCCACTCGTCCCCTAAACGGATTCTTAAAAGATGGTATGCTCCCCTAAGATCTAATTTAGTGAAAAGACGTGCTCCTTGGACAGCCTCAATAATGTCTTTAATTAAGGGCATTGGATACCGGTCTCTTATTGCTAGGCTGTTTAGAGCTCTATAATCGATGCACGGCCTTAGTTTGGTGGTTCCTTTCTTTGAGATAAAGAAAAGGGACGCCCCTGCCGATGAGGAGGATTCGCGGATGAGTCTATTCTTCAAGTTAATGGCTAAATATTCCCTGAGTGCTTCCTTTTCAGGCAATGACAATGGAAACATTCTTCCAAATGGTACCTCTGCATCAGGTATTAGTTCAATCTTGCAATCCTCCTTTTGATGAGGTAGAAGATTCCGTGGTTGAGTGTCCAAAAAGACATCAGTGTAATCCTGGTATTGGGCAGGAATCATATTGACACTGTTAATGGTTCTTTGTACCATTGTCTGTACATTGGGTAGAGCTGGTTCTGAAGTCAGACAATGTTGACAGCAATATTGGGAGTGGAATTCAACAGAGTTCAGACAACAGTCTATATTGGGGTTGTGTCTTCAAAGCCATGGTATGCCCAATATGACAGGAAAATGTGCTGCCTGGATAAGATCAAAGGATAAGTATTCATGATGATTGGACATCCGGACTCTTATTTCCTGGGTCTCTTGACTGATGGGTCCAGAGGTTAATGGTGTGCCATCGACTCCTTCCACTGGAATCGGTCGTATCTTGGAGCGTCTCGGAATGTGATGATGCATGGCCCATTTATCGTCCACAAAGTTACCAGCTGCTCCACAATCCAACATGGCCAAACATTCAATAGTTTTCCCTTGGTTCCAGTCTAAAAGAACCTTGATTACAATGAGACTGTTGCTGTTAATCACGGCTGGTTGAGCTACTGCACAGTGATTTATCAAAGACTCCCCTCCCTTATCCCTGTTCAAGGTCGGGGTCTTTCGTTTCCCTGTCTTCTGGGAGGCACCTCAGGACAGTCACGTAACAAATGAGTGTTGGAGTCGCAGTACATGCACAGCCCGAGATCTTTGCATCTTTCGTTCGCTTGCGGTAAGCGGTCCTCTTGCTGTTCCTATCTGCATGGGTTCTTCAGTGGGAATCTTTTCAGGTGTTGAGGGTAGACTAGGTAGGGCTAAAAAAGAACATGGTCTCTTCTTCTCTGCTCTCCTTTCGGACATGCAATACTCTATCTGCAGTACCAAAGCCACTAGTTCCTGAAAAGATGCAGGTCTGGCTACTCTAGCCAATTCGTCCTTTATGTCTTTGTGCAGACCCCGACGAAAAATGGCTTGTTCAGCTGTCTCCGGCCAACCTGCTTCGGTGGTCACTTTCTGAAAGTTGGTTACATAGGTTTGTAGGTCTGAGGGTCCTTGACGTATGTCTAACAGATTCGCAAAGGTTGAATAGAAGACTTCAGGTCTTTCAAATCTTTCCTTAAAATGTGTTACAAAAGAGGCATAGTTGTTTAATGCTGGGTCTGTATTAGTCACTAATGGAGTGGCCCAAGCAAGGGCGTTACCGACCATGTTGGAGATCAGAAATCCCACCTTAGTCCTGTCCAACTCATATGTTTTAGGGTGAAAGGTGAAATGTATAGCACAAGCATCCAGGAATTCCTTTACCTTCGTTGGGTTGCCATCAAATTTACCACAGCGTCGAGAAATAGGAGGTAAATCTCCCTTGGTGTCTTCTCTCTGTTGGACTTGTTGTCTCAAAGCGGTGTTATCGGCTCATAGGTTTTGTACTTCAACCGTTAGAGCCTGTATGACATTGTCCATTTCCTGGAATTGCTTGAGGCTAGCCATTTTTTCTTGGCATTGCAATCTCTCGGGTTCAACAGGTTAATCAATTACAATGTCTATACCACTAGCCCACTCCTCACCTGATGATTCCATGTTGGACTCAGAAGGCTCGTTGGACGAACTCGCCTCCTTTTTCTCTCTCCAGGCTGTTCTTGTCTTTTTGGTGATGGTCTTGCCCTTTTGCTTGAAGAGATAAGGATGTGCTCGCCTGGAAGCCACTTTGCCTATAAGGCTGTTTGCCCGGCAGCGGGGACTCCAGGGAGCCCACCCCAAACCAGGGAAAAGCTGGATTGAAAAACCCTGGTAGGTCTTGTTGAGGCAGGTTGTGGTTGGTGAGGTTCGTGGAGTAATACAGCAGTTGGAATGGTGCAGGTAAATCCGTAGTTATTGCCTTCAAATACCAGAATGCACTGGTATATCGCAGTAGAAGAAAGCAGCCAAGTCTGAGGAGTGACTACAATGACCAGCATGCACTGCTTTAGCAAAGCACCGGTGTACAAAGTAGTAGTCCTGGGGATTTGGGAAACACACTTGAATGCTCAAGCAGTAGTCCGGGAGGCGTGTGGATAACACACGGAAATCACCCGATAGTGAAAGGAGGGGCTCTGAGTGAGGCACACAGCAGTGCCGCTAGACGCCGCGCACCAAAAACAGCGACGGCTGGAAATCCACCCGGAGCGGAAGAAAGCACAGCAGAAGCCGCTCGAAAGTTGAATAGGAATGCCACTTGACAAACAACACAAGGGAAGGCGGAACAACACACAGGTACTGGGAATAACGGGGAAGGAACATGGGTAGGAGCGTAAGCAAACTCACTGAGGAAACAAAGTAAGGAAGTTGCAACGCACAGGTGGTCTTCATTAGCAGATATTTAAAGCAGCTACTGGAGGAAGACTAGAGCGCACTGCACCTTGAAATGGAGTACTTAGTCTTTTTTCCATATCGCCCATTTTCTCCATAGCTTCCATGGGCGATATGTGACACCCAGCCATACCATCCTGACTTATCATTTTGAGAACACTTTCTTTTCGGGTGAACATTATCACACAGTCTTTTTATAACTTAGTGGTAAGGATTGGCAATAGTTTTTTTTAGTATAAGCCCTTTTTATTTGACAAGACGCTACTGGGACTGCCTTATTATTATTTGATGGTCGTAGCTTGCTCCCATCTTAGCGTTAAGTTTAGATTAGATGTTTTTCTCACCCCTGCATACAGTTTAATAAACACCCTTGAACTGTGATCACTTATGTCTGTCTTTACTGTTGCCACCATCCATGAGTTCCTTACAGCACTTTCAGTCTACTTTGCATGATCTTTTTGAAACATGGCTCTCGGAGGATTGAGACCACTCAATCATTGTCGGGGGAGACTTTAATGCAAAATGTGCAGCGTGCCTTAAATTCAATTATAATGATTCCATTCCCCCTGCTTCTAGAGGGGTTAAGTGAGACAGGTTCATGACAGCTTGGGAGTTTCAACAGTTGCACATGGCTACTTCTGTTACGGTTGAGGTCTTTATGTGGCACAGAGGATCTGTGTCTTTATGGGTGGATCATGTGTTACCTTCTTCTTGGTTTGTGTCAACTATTATTCCCATTTACAAAAAGGGGTACCCTCTGACCCTGTTAATTATAGGCCGATAGCTCACATAGTGCAGCGAGCAAGGTCTTCTCCCTGCTGCCCTTTTCCACAAGAATTCTATGGCAAGGATCCAGTTAAACCAAGAGGGGGCCTTGAAGAGTTTTTTTCCAGTTAAGATCAGCCTACCCTAGGGATGCCCCCTCGAGCACCCACCCTCTTCAATGTATATCTCCAGGACATTCAGGCTGCGTGGGAGGGTGGGGATACCTTTCCAGTTAGGCTTGGCAACTTGAGGCTTGATTGGCTGGCCTTTGCAGATGATATCTTTCTCTTTGATAGAACCCTGGCTGGGCTCCAACGGAAATGAAAACTTGTATTCCTATACGATAACCAACAATCTCCAGGCCAACGGGGCGAAACCCAAGATTGTTATTGTCAGTGCCGCTAATAAAATGAAGTCTGTGAAATGGTCACTGGGAAACCAACTGGTGGAGGTGGTGACGAGTACGAGACAGAACCTAGACAGTAGGGGTCAACAATCAGTAGCACTAACCAGGGTTACGGAAGCCTGTCCTAGGAAGTGGGACGACCCAAGGCCTCACAAAGGCCCATGAACTGTCCTTGACACTCAAGAGTGTTTCTGTACCATCTGTGACATAGGGAAGATCAATACATTGGTTTTCCGGAAAGGGGATATGAAGATGCCCCCTGCTTTATGGTCCTATGGGTGTCAGAGTGCCAATCAGCGGCCCAGTTCCTATCAATCACTTTGATTCCAAGATGGTGGACATGCCTTTTAGAAGGCGGAAATTTCGCGGATTACACAAATCTGACCTTGTACGATGTTTGTGAGCTAGACAATCCATGAGCATGGGTAATTATGAAACACAGCTGCAAACTATACAACAAAGCCCAGCCCAAGGGGAGGGAACAGAGCCCTATAAAAGCCTGGGCAGGGAAGTGATCAAGCGGGTGTTTGGAACAGTGCAGTGGTAAAGGTCGCAGAGGTGGAGGAGCAGAGAGCAGGAGTAGGTTAAGGAGTGGGGAGAGCTCAATGTGCAGGAGGTTGAGAAGTCGAGTGAACTGAAGATGCTGGAGGAGGTGGGGGAGTGGAGAGAGCTGCAGTTGTAAGGGATGGTGGAGGGGTTGAAAAGAGCTTGAGGTGAAGGAGGAGGTGCACATGCAGAGAGTTGAAGGTGCAGGTGGATGGAAGTGCAGAGAGAGGTGAAGACAGAGGTGGTGGTAGAGTTGAGAGAGCAGATATTGGCGTGAGAGAACATCAAGCGAGTCTGGAAACGCAAGAGGGGAAAATCAGAAAATAAGGAGAGTGTTGAGACTATAGAGGAGATTGGAGAACAAGGGTGAGAGGAATGCAAAGAGGTTGGAGGGGAACATTATGACAGAATTGAGAATGTTGAAGAGACTGTAGAAGGAGAATATCAAGGGGGAGAGGTGAGATCATTTGTTA
The DNA here is from genome assembly GCF_040938575.1 of Ambystoma mexicanum. Classification (NCBI taxonomy): domain Eukaryota; kingdom Metazoa; phylum Chordata; class Amphibia; order Caudata; family Ambystomatidae; genus Ambystoma; species Ambystoma mexicanum. The sequence goes on from NC_090923.1 coordinate 1,221,723,209, forward strand.
GAAGTGAGACCAGTGAGCCGTGGGAATTTTTTCTGGAAATGCAGGTCCATTCACACAGTGAGTGAATGCCAGTCTGCCCATTGTCTGGGAGAGGTGTGAGGAGGAAACAGCTTGAGACACAGAACTGAGGCTGTTAGTGGACATATAGCCGTGGGGTTAGTTTAAACTTCGAGATAGGCCCCTATGCACAAACAAGCTTCAATATGTCAATTAGGAAAGTTAGAAAGGCTTGGGTCATAAGATCCGACCATTGAGACAGGGATGCAATGTAAGGTCTGGTCAAACACCTACAAACACTCTGGGCCTATCTCTACTTTGGGACACACTGTCAACTTTACTCTGGCAAAGCTTGGAACTTCAACAGGAGTGGTTGACAAAGGCTAAATAGCTGGTGGGCACAGGGGGAGGCCTACCTGCGATTAGGACATCATCTGGCCAAGAGGAGCCAGTCTTAACAGACAGTGGGCCTCATCACGAGTTGGTTGGTATCCCTGCTGGGATACTGCCCAACTTTATTGGCGTTAGCGCCCACCCGTCAGGTGGCATTACCGCCAGATCATGGTTTGGGCACCAACTGTTACTCTCCATTCCCCATTGGATCCATTGGTCGCGCAGTAAAATGCCCCCAGTTCTGAGCTGGGGGTAAACATGCAAGACTCGAGATTGGGTGGACCCTTAAATGTGGCAGTAACAGCGTTACCGCCGCATTCAAGGGCTACCACCCAACTCGTGATGAGGCTGAGTGAGTGACACATGGGACAGGGCCTGTTTTCATTCTCTGTCAATGAGAGGAGGGAGCCTGTCCCAGCCCAATACCCTGACCATTGCCAGAGTGAGGACAGACCTCCACCCCTCCTTACCTGAGCGATGTCAGCGGCGGTGCCAGAGAGGACTCTGTTGCAACCGGAGCAGCACCGCAGCCCGAGGAGCAGAAACCGGTGCAGGAAAGAAGCTGGAGCCGTGCAGCAGCGGCCGAAAAGCATCACAAAAATGGGTTGGCTAAGGATGCAGCCCGGAAAAGCAGAATCAAGGGGTGTGGAGGCCGCAATAACACCGGCCGCTGCAGCACAGGGCCTCATGAGTCCACTAGCCCAACAGGGAAGCTATTTATATCAAACAGAGGCCACACAGGGAAAATGAAAACCAATAAACAACCAGGGACCTGTATTAGTAAAAGGCCCCAAGACATACATAACTCCTGGGAGCCGTTACAGGCTCAGTGTCAAGAATGCAGAAAGAAGGGGCGGGGCTTACTAGCCTATATGAAGCCTTCTCCAGCCCTTCCCAAGTCACACCCCCTGAAGACAGGTAGGTGATTCGCCAGGGTAAGTAACCAATCCTGGGAGGGGGTTGGGTAGTCTGATAACTCCTCTGAAGACTCAACTCCCTGGGCACTTGTATGTGAGTGGCTGAGGGTGGGTTAGCTGGGTGAGGACAGTAGTTGGTGGAGGACTGCTGAGAGACCACAGGAGGCGAGAGAGACTGGAGTGCAGAAGTTACTGGAGAGAGGGGGGTCTCTGGAGTGCTTGTGTGTGAGTGGATAGGGTGAGGAGTAGAGGTGGAGTAGCAAGGTGGTAGTCGTAGTAGTCGTAGCGGGGGTAGTAGCAGTTGTGGGAGTAGTAGAGTAGTGGTGGGAGTAGGAGGTGGTAGCTGGTAGTAGTGGATGGTAGTGAGTCTTAGGGAACAGTAGGCACAGTAGAGAGGGAGTAGTGGTGGAGAGTGATAACAGTGGTAGCCGAGCAATGGTAGTAGCGACAGGGAGTGGGAGAACATGAGTAGTGGTAGGAGTAGTGGTAAGAAAGGAGGGGCGTTAGTAGTAGCGGCAGAAGTCAGCAGGTACCATAAGAGAGAGGAAAGTAGAACAGCTAAAGGTAGTAGCACAGGAGTAGTTTGAGGTCAGATTGATAGTAAGAGTAGGAGTAAGAAAGGAAGTAAGATCAATGTGTGGAGGTGGGAAGGCAGAGTGAGAGACTGGAGGGATTGTAATATGGAGTGAGGAGAACATCTTATGAGCCCATTGTAGTGAGAGGTCAGGTAAGAACGTGTGTGGAAGAAGGAAGTGATACCGCACGAAAGAAGGCACAATCCTGAATTACTCCCTTAGAATACAAAACAGGATAGGAGTTAGTTAGCCAACGCTTTAGGGAAAGCACCAATAGTATTAGTCAGAACAACAGATAGATGGGTGTCCCCACTGTTGAGCTAACACCCCATTAAGGACACCTGGGCTAGGGAGAGGGTAAACCAGTGGGAAATGAGTAGAGAGGGATAGCCCTATCTCAAATATCCTAAGAACCCCATTAGCCCTGAGACCTACCCTTGAATCCCTTAGAACAACCACTTGTAATTTTACACTTGGAACTTCTTACAGTCTCCATGGTGGTTATTTGTGTCAGGCCACCCCGTCACACACCATAGAGAGATCCAAGCAGCGAGAGTAACCATAACAAGGACTCTGGTTGTTTCCTTTTCTTTGCAGAATCCAAGATGTAGCAAACCATTACACTCAGTGCCATCTCCGTCACCCCAGAGTAAAATGTGAGGTAGCATGGGTGTATGCTATTGCACAGAGGGGGAATCATTAATGGCCATGGCATCCTGGCACACTCATATTGCCAGCTTTGTCATCATCCTAGCAAGCTTTATTTTAGTTTTTGTTAGAGGGCCACACAATCACTGACTGGAGCAGCTCCTATCATAGGGGGTGGACAGGGAGATGTATGCCCAAGTTTGCAAGTTTATCATCCTTGGTTTCTACTCTTGAAAACAGTCCCCCTACTGTATCATGAATGTTTTTGTGGGATCCATAATAAAAACCTAAGTTTCAAAAACATTATCTACTTGTCCGATGGAATTTTCTATCATTGCTACTACTACGATTATATTGATGTCTTTGTAAAAACCCAAGTAACCGTCTCTGGTCCTATTGGGCGAACACACGTACTGAATTGATTTCTAGAGCTTTGGTTCAGTTTGTAAGATGGCTTTGATGGGCCTATGTGTTCTCCTCGTGAGATTTGTCTCTTATTTGTGCCAAAGAAAGCGGGAGACGTTCAGCCATGTATTGACTACTGGGGGTCAACAGTAATACTGCCAAAGACAGATACCCTTTACCCATAATTAGTTATAGCTGTCAAACCCTGCATCCCACCTCTGTTTTGTACCTGGTTTCTGTAGGTGACCAGGGAGCTGAGTCTTCAGAGCAGTTATCCTCCTGGCTTACAGGGTGCATTCAATGATACTTATAGGACACCAGAACCAGCCTCAAGGTGTCCCCTGTGAAGCACATGTGGGAATCCCTCAGGAACCAGTTCCCTGTACCACAAGGCAGACTCCCCAGATTTATGTGATGCAAGGACAGCACAGAGTGCTGGACTGGGAAGCCTAGACAAGATGGTAAGTAGCAGCAGAAGTCCAATCAGCAGAAAACACTGGGTCCAAGCAGGCACAATGGAAATCAGAAGGCAAGGTGGGATCCATCACCAAGAATCGAGTGCAGGCAAGAGGGAGGCAACCATGGAGGAAGAAGCAGCCTAGGTGGCAATAGGCAGTCAAGGTGTAGAAGGCAGCCAAGAAGGCAGGATGCAGCAAAGGAGGCAAGAGTCAGACATAGTACAGAGGGCAGCCAAGAAGGTAGGAGGCTGCCACAGTGACAGGATGGCTGGGCGATAGAAGTTGACAGTAGGAAGAAGGAAGAAGGTCCGGTAGTTGCAAGGCAGGCAAGGGTTGGAGCCAGCAGAAGGGCGGCAACACAAACTGAAAGGAATGCATTAGGATGTGACTGGTTAGTGTTGCAAGGAGTTTAAATCCCCACCGCAATTAAAGATCAATCCTCCTTTTGATGTAGGCATGGTGATGGAGGACACTCTCCACAAGGTGCATGCTCGAAAACACAATGTGTTCCTCCGCGCCTGCGTACTGAATCCAAGATGGCCATGCCATTGGCTTTGGAGTTGCCCCGCCATTGCTGCGGCCTCCCTCAGAATGCCCAGCTGGGGCGGAGAGGTCCCTGAAGAGGAAAGCACCATCAGGGGTATAGCCTCATAGAGGGTAAGTGCCTACACTGGTGCCCGTAAACAAACACTGAAAATTTATAGACATGCATCCAGCTTTACAAAAATAGACCTCAGGAGTGCCAATCACCTCTTGCAGACTCACAAAAATACTGAGTGGAAAACTGCCTTTCTGACCTCTTAGGTACATTGAAGATCGAGTCATGCCATGAGGGCTGTGCAATGCCCTTGGGGTTTTCCAGTACTCAAAGGCACTATCTTCTATGACATGATGCACCTGTATGTACTTTACTGCCTTATGACATCCTACTATATTCCAAGGTTGAACAACAAGATTTGGTTGATGTACTCTGTGTACTCCAGAGGATTTGTAAAAACCATCAATCATTGAAGGCCGAAAGGTGGGAATTCAAGAGGGAGACCTTGGAATATTTGGTATATATGTTATCACCTGTGCCACAGGGGTTTTACGGTACGCACACAAATCTGGATACAGATGGGGTTTAGTCTTATTTTTACAGGCCAAAAATATAAAAACATAAAAATAGCCAACAGAAAGTGTCAGCTCGGACAGAGAGCCTCATCCTGGGGGTTGCCAAGTCTTCACAGACCAGGCCCACCGTCCAAGTCCTGAAGTTTCTCTGTTGCATTGCTGTGGTGTCTCTGGCAGCAGTAGGTACAACTTAAGTGTTGCCAGTGGGTGGAGGTGGAGAAAGGAATTCATTCTACAGGTCCCTAATGCCCAGGGCTCCTTTCCAGTTACAGCGTTGCATCTCTGCCTCCCTTTCTTCTCAGTTCCCCTCTTCTCCCTGCCTGGGCCTTGTTCCTCCTCCCTTCTTCCCAACCGCTCTTGCGCTAACTTGGCCTCCTCATGCCTTCTTGCTCTTATAATCTTTGTCACCACCTCCCCCAGCTTTTGCAACATACTCCTTGTATTCTCCACCTCCTCCTGATGTTGCTAACTCAGCCAAACACTTACCATCACCTCCTCCAGACTTTCCCCATCTTACCACCTCCTCATAGTATGACAACCTCATACAGATATTTTCCACTGCTACTGATGTTACCGCCCCACCTAGACTGTCACCAATTCCTCTATACTAATAAAACCTCCTCCTGGCTACTTCTCCGCCTCTCACCTGCAACAGCCTCCACTTCTCCACAGACCTTGTATCGCGCTCCCAACTTCTCCAACCACCAGCCACAACCTGCTCCAACAACCCATACCCAGCAACTGTGGCTTGCTGAATGCATACTGTGTTCCCCTCCATCAGCATGCAGCCTTTGAGAGATTAGAACTATGAGCAGTAATTGTGTTTGGGAGGGCATTGGCCATCTTCCCAGAGTTCACATGCAACTGTTTTGGGCTCAGAGGGTTGGATCAAGCCCATTTCTAGGCTGTCCACCATATTGGATTTGAGTTTTTCTCCTCTGACTCTCCCTGAGGCTGCCTGCTCAGAGCTGTGGTGTGAACATTTTCTGGGCAAACTTTCTACACGTTTCTAAGTACGTCTAACAGTGACTGAGCAGGAAAAATTATACATGACTCTGTGGTAAGTCAGACATAGGAGACGGTCAAGAAGACATTTGAACACAGCAATTTTTTAGTAAACTGAAAGAAAACCTACTCTAAACCATATTTCTATGATGACTTCCCTGTGCTAGAAAATAACAAAAGGCGCTCATCAGGACGTCGTTACAAAATGAACTCAGTCCTCTGTTAAACCTAAGCTACCCTATTTCTATCCTACCACAAATAAAGGAAAACAAAAAGAAAGCTAAATGCCAACTCAACACACAGGTTACTGCCCCTTTTGAGTATCAGTGGAGGCTGGTTACCTGACAACCCCCCCTCCCAGTTCTCACCCACAACGTTCTCACAGTTTCTTGTAGCTCACGTCTTCATAGATTTCCTGTAAAAGAAAATCCAGAAGAAAACAAAAAGAAATGTCTCTTGCTTTCGAATACCATAATGTCCTCGTCAATAAGTCCAACAATTGTTCAGTTTATCACTGGATAAAATAAAAGGTGTAATTATAGACCGTACATTCACCCCGAGAGGGGCATCTTGGCGCTATTAACAGATAACAGATGTTTATTGTTACAGTGATGATTCACCAGGTATTGTCACTTCTCCCCAGTTTGGAGCCCTTTCCCATGAGGCTAGGGAGGTGTGGCCTCTACCCAATAGTCCACCAAGGGGTGGTTTAATGCGTGAGGAGCTCATGGGGAGGGACTCCCCCCTCTGGGGACAATCACCTAGGGTACAGCCCATTAAGTAAAGTCACACCCCAACATTCCATAGCCCCCACCTCCATTCCAAGCCACTTCCTTGAGAGTAGACCAATGTATTATTGTAAAACATGGTATACAGCCAAAGCAGAAAGTACTAGGGTGAAGAAGAGCACAGATGAAATGAGGATGACTGACTGTTTTAGTACTGGTACAAGGTGGGCCAAGGAGGCATGAAGATCAAGCTGTCAAAAGAATCAAAGGACTCTGACAATCCGCCAGGGCGGGACTGGCAACAATGTAAGAACTGACGATGGACTAAAGAAATTGTAAAGCCCAGAAGGGGGAGGCAACAGGTGTGGAAACCCTCCGCTGGAGTTTCAAATCATGTCAGCAGACAGGAGAAGAGCGGAGGATGCCGGCAAAGCGCTGAGGGAGTTCTCTGTGGGTCCAGCTGGAGCAGACCCGAATTCAAAGCAAGAGAGGGGAGCAAGCAGAGCAGCAGAACGCAGAGATGCTGCGGTGCTACAGAAGCAGAGGAGAGTAGCCCGAAGACACATATCCCAGTCCCAGGAAGCCCTGGTGGCGTACCAAAGTCCAAAAGAAGGTAATGGGAGGTACGAGAGACAGGGAGGGGACGGAGGGGTGGTAGAGAGTCAGGCTCAAGCAGTTCTCCCCTGGCCCATTAGTTAGAAGCAAACTATTGGCAATGGTGAACCAAGGAGAACTTTGTTGTCGCAGTGGCAGCGGTAAGACCACTGATCAGCAGAGATGGGTCAGGGACCCCAATACAAGCAAACCGAGTATCCGAGGAGAACCTCCTTGTCACAGTGGCAGCGATAAGACCAATGTCGGGAAGGAACCAGGGTCCTCCCGCACCCCCCCATGCTTTAGAGTCAGGCAAGACCTCATTTAGGCGCTATTATGGACGAGGGGGGAGGAGGAGCACTGAGAAGGCTCTCTCATACATATATAATCACAAACACAGACATGGACAGGCCCTGGTGAAGGACATGGGCAGGCACTGAAGAAGGCAGTTATTGTTTAAATATGAAGCACAATTAACTATTAGCTGAATAGATTTGCAATGTCAGATCCTATGCATTGTTAAATCTTAGTGCAGTATGAGTCAAAAACTCCCCCCTCCCTCCCAGAAAGAATGTGGCTTGTGCTAAAAATGGACCGCAGGCGCTTCCGCTGTGTTCACCACTCAGGCTAGTACTGGCAGAGCACACAAAATGACTCACCAGCTGTCTACTGTCCGTCAGGGGTCCATGCAGGCTAAAATGGGATTTACATGTTCTATGCGACAAAATGCAGACTGGGACAGATTATAAAAAGGTGTACAGGAGATTACAGGACCAGATAAAAATATGGGTAGAATGAGTGGAATATGGAGAGAATGACTGGAACATGTTTTTATACATACATTGTTCATAGGTAGCAAAATGAAGGAAAGCATGAGCTACAGTGTATTCTTGCATAGGCTAGCAAAATGTAGAACAGCACGCTCTGACAAAATTGCTGACAAAGAAGAAAAGAAGGTTTTGGAGCATCCCTATTATGGAAGGAGGACGGATTGGGATGAAGCCATGGCCCATATCCAGTGACGCAACTACAGCAAGACATGGCTATATAAACTCCTGCCTCGCACCACTTTGGCAGGAAAGAACAGAAGAGGGACAAGAGAAGACAGTTCAGGGAGAAGAGTCCTTTGCTACCATCCTTATTTTTGTAAGATTAAACTTGTTATCTTTACAAGATAGACTCTTGGACTTATTTCCCTAGGAGGGGTGTATTTATTCTGGTGTGAGCATAATAATGGCCACCCTTACACCACTGACCAGCAGAGATGGGTCAGGAACCCGAACAAAAGCAAACTGAGCATCTGAGGAGAACTTCCTAATTTCAGCAATAAGCCCACTGATCACCAAAGAAGGGTCTGGAATATCAACATAAGCAAGCTGAGCCTCTGAGGAAGGCATCCTTGTTGCAGTGGCAGGGAGAAGTCCACTGAACCCCAAGAAGGATGTGGGACTTTATTAATATAGAGAGAGAGAGACGCAAAATAAACATCAAGTTGAAAGATATGGAAAAACACTCTCAAACACCCGGTGAAGGGAGTAATTCTCCTGGTGAAGAAGCTGAAACTCTTTTGGATATACGCAAGGGACGCCAGTGGAAGGGAATAATTCCCTCTGGCTTTGTTGCGAACTATATTGGAGTGTGCGGACCAATACCAGGAGAAGGGAGTCATTCTCCTGGTCCCAAAGGTGGAATGGTATAACTGTTTTGTTGGAACCACAAGCCAGGGGAAGGGAGTCATTCCCCCTGGCATTCTTTTTCTGCATGCAAAAGACATTTTGGGAACATCACCCGAATACCAGGAGAAAGTAGTCATTCTCTTGGAGAAGGAACTTTCTGTTGGATTATTCTTTAGTTGTAGTGTAAGGGATAGAAGTAGGTTGTTGTACAGGACGGTGGAGTTTGATTTTGACAGATTCTTTAATATTAGTTTGAGGCAGAGAACCCCCTCTTAGAAGATAGGGATAGTGAGGGTTTCTTTTTTAAAGGTTTATAACAACCACCATGCCACCTTTGGGCAGGTTCCTTATTCAACATCCTTACATACCTGTTGTGGGGACCTCAAACTGCCCCTATCCCCAGCATACCCCAAAGATGGCAGATGTCACTAGCTTAAGCAGCCCCACAGACAATAATCGGATGACATCACCAAAGCACAAGAACACCCATGAACTGCTCGCTGGCACCTAAAAGCAACTAACGTGAACAGCCATGAAAATAAAGATGGAAGCCACAGCTGCTTTGAAATGAATGGAAGGCACTGGAAAGGCTCAAAATACAGCGAGAGTCCTGACACACTGATTTCCCTGAGAAACACAAACAGAGCTGGCAGTGCAGTAATTGTGCCCTCATGCCAAGGACGCCGAGAGTGTTTTGAGTCAACAGAAAAGACAGAACACCTGCAAAGGTAGGGAGCTGAAATTCTTCATAAATACAAGCAGAGAAAACTCAAATTCACAATCCCTACACACATGATCTGAACCTGGGGAACAAGGCCCATTCATCCAAGGAAGGCCGAGACTATTGTTCACACCAAACTAAAGACAGAAGATACAAAAATCGAACACAGCATAACGTTGGAGGCTGGAATGGCATTGCTCAGGGCCAGAGGAGTCAGAGAATTGATAAACCCATTGGGAAACAGGCACATTCTCTCCACCCATCATTGTGCTCATGTGCTGGTAATTTTCCAAGCTGAGAAAGTTCACACTGGCCTCTTGTGGGTGGTCCTAGGCAGAGCTACTCGATATGTTTATTTCTGCCCATACTGTTGCCCCAATCCCATCTCATCTAATTTATTTATTTATTTAAATTTTTGTAACGTGCCAACATGCCTGCAGACCTCAGGGCGCACACAGAACAAGAGACAGGACACACTAAACATGAAGCAGCAGAGAGGGTGAGAATTAAAGGAGCTTAGTCAAGGTTGAAAAGATGGGTTTTTACAGACTTTTTGAAGAGAGAGTAGTTTTGGATTTGACGTATGGCTGCTGGTAGTAAGTTCCAAGAATGTCCAGGAATGTCACTTTTGGTTTTGATGTCATTGTGGGATAAAACCCTGTTACCGGCTTGTAATGAGTTGAGAGTGCATTGGAAGCTGCAGACGTCTGTGTGCCTTTCCCTGCTTTTGAAAGCCATTAATAAAAGCAGTAGTTTGTCACATTTCTGGACTCCTCCGTTTCTTGGGCATGGGGAATTTCCCTCGAGCCGACCTCACTCCACTTCATAACCCATCTTAATGGTAGTCATTTGATGGACCTTAGAAGGATGAAGTGCTGAGTGAACCTGCAGGGATTTGGATCTGCGACCTGTGAAACACAGGCCCCTGTTGTGGATGCATTAGTCCACTGAGCTACAGACCAGGCTTGGTTAGCACCTGGCTCTTTCACCCCCTTGCAGGAGCTTCCCTTCCTCCGGACCTGATGGGCTAAGGGTCCGCTTAGCCCATATTCTTACAACTTTCTCACCCCCTTGTGGGGCCTTCCGTTTCTTGGCCCCAGATGGGCTATGGGCTTGCTCAGCCCTGTTCGGCATCAGCCTCACTGCCCTCCAACCAGTCACCCTTCAGTAACACTGTACCTTCTCTCAAGGGAGGGCTCAGCACTGGCGTCGTGCTCTCGGGCTCTTGCGGTTCTGCACCTTTGCATGCTCGGGTCTGTGGCTCTTCCTGCTATTCAGGGCTCGGCGTCCAGGCAATGGGACATTTGTACTTCTGGGATCTGTGTGGCACGTTTCCTGACTCAGCTGCCTCTTCCTGGCTGGGGTCCACGCCTTTGTTGAAGCGGCCGGCTTCCTTTCAGAGGCTTTGTTCTCTGTCCACCATGCCCTCTGTGTGGTCCTCCTTCCCACATTGGGGGACCACCTCCCTCCAGTGTATCTGGGCGCGGGCCAGCATTCTGTGTTCTCTGCTGGATGCTTTTTCCTCTGGCTAGTTTCCTATTGGTCTTAAGTTCCTCCCTGGACAGGAAAAGAGAACTCCATAGGCCAGCCATTTCTCCAGGAGGTGGAAATAAGTACAAGTCAGTAACAGCCATCGATTCTAAAGTGGCCCTGTATATTATTAACAGGTTCACTTCTGTGATGAATCACGATATTCAGTCACTTCTCCCGAGAGGGAAGCCTTTCCTTGTGAGGATTGTTAAGTGAGCCTGCTATGCAATATTTCCCCTGGGGGTGGCAGCAAGCGGGACCTCACAGGGAGAGACTCCCCTCTTGGGAACTGTGAAATACCCGAGGGTATCTCACGAAGCAAACCTTTGAGAGGCTCTCCTTCAGGTGGCCAACGAAAGATGGATCCGCTCTGATTCCAACCCTAAAGGTAAAAGAGCGAGAAAGGCTTACCCGGATGAGGAAGCCCGGTGTTATACTTGACAGACTAACCCAAGGGAGGCACGGTATCACAAAAGCCAGGGAGAAGGACTATCTTTATAGTCTATCATACATCGGCCCTGCTTCCTTTCATTCAATCTCTCTGGCCTGGTCCAATGATCCCTCTGTACCGAACCAACACCCCATTACATTCAAAAAGCATAACCCCCAGAATCCTTATTTCACCGGTCTCCATGGAATACTTCCAATCCTCCTTCTTCTGTTATCCCTGATTATTATTTTCCACACTGTTAACCTGATCAGACAAAACACTACGATTCGCACAATTCCCTTTGTCCATATTTCGATCCCAGCTACTCCCGGTTACCCCGAAAAACCTAACATTTTCCGAACTCTCACAAACCCACTTGTTTATTTCACAATCCTTCCTTTTCCCCCTTCTACCCTATGGTACATGTACAACCTTTATCTCTTCCCTTTTCTGACATGCCTATTGTTTCATGGACTGGAAATAAAGCGGTTTACCTGACATGTCCCAACATGAAGGTCAGGCAAAGTCAGGCAATTAATTCTAATCACACACACTTGATGGCCCTTCCTTTTCCGCCACAGGAATAAAAAAAAGGTGGCGCAAAGAAGCACATGGCGAGAAAGGCGAGCGTAGCAGACATCACAACGAGGTGGCTACTAAGCGGCAGTTCAAGAGAAGGAGAAAGGCAGCGGGAAGCGGCAGGGGCAAGGAGAGAAGCAACCTTGCCCCCTTTAACGCCAGACCTGCGGAAGCTTCGTCGAGGAGAATCTAAGACCGTGAACAATAGCACAAGTGTCCCGCTGCAGATGTCACTGGTACATGGGACAAGCCTATGCTGATAAGGCGGAGCAGAGGAGACTCCCGTGCCCGTGGTACCGGCCTTGACTCCAAAGAAGCCGAAAACCAAGCGGTTCATCACAACCGGTGAGTCGAGGGGAGGATCCATAAGACACTGTGCGGAGTGAGAATCGCAAAGTGGCAAGTTGTGAAGCAAACCTGATGGCAGTCGAGAGAGGTCCGAGCACAATCAAGCGAGATCCAAGGAGTTAAGCTATCACCCAAATTTTAATGAGAAAAGAATAAGAGATGCAAAGAAACAATTGGTCAAGGACCCGGGGGTGTAGCCCACACCCTATTTGAACTGTTGCAAAGAAATACTATTGAGAAAGAGGGATCTAGCACCCAAGGACTAGCAGTCAAGAAAGTTCTGAGCCCGGTAGAGGGAGATCCAGCAGTGACATCATCACCCGAGTACTAACAGTCAAGAGTGGTCCGAACCTGACCGAGGGAGATCCCGGGGCAGAGCTCTCATCCAACCTTTATGTAGAAAACAATACATGAAAGGTCAGCCCAGAATAGGGGGACTCAGGGGTGAAGTCATCACCCGATTTGAACTTTGGAATACAATTGAGAAGGGTCAGCCTGGAAGAGGGGGACCCAGGGGTGAATCGTTATTACTCTAGTGAACTTTCATCTGTTAAAAAGCAACTTTTGTTTTGTTGTTTAAATACATCAGGCCCCGAAGGCAAGAGACTTTCAGAGAAAATGAGACTTGGCCATCGACGGTCCTGAAAACTGCCATTGGAACTGTTGTCTTGTGCTGTAGAAGCCAAGACCATACTGTGCTACAAGCTCCAACCTTACCCCGTGCTCAAACCGTGGAGAAGGGAGACTGAGGCTACCGCTGCCTGACTTATCATTTGAGAACACTTCTTTCTTTCTTGAAACTTAACCCTCGCACTCTTTGTATTTAGTGTAAAGAATTGGCAAAAGGTTTTCTTAGTATAGGCCTTTTTGTTTGACTTGACGCCACTAGGACTGCCCTATTTTCATTTGATGGTCGACACCTGTCCCCATCTTAGATTTAGGTTTCGATTAGGCGTTTTTCCAACCCGCATACCAATTTTATTGTTCAATAAACACCCTTGAACAGTGATTACTTGCGTCTGTCTTACTTGTTGTCACCTTGAGTTCCTCACAGGACAAGGACTCCCGCTCCACACAGGAGCTCCCTAAAACCCTTTCTCTGGGACCAACAGTGACATCAGGCCTTCCAAAAACCCTCTAAGACCAAGCCACTGTTTGATTGCATTATAAGACCCAAGACTCAACCTGAAGAAATATATGATAAAGCTACCAAGAAGAAGAAGGAGACTGAGCGAGTAATACTGATTGTTGTTCAGTAGAAACCCAAACAGCACAGTAGAACAGTCCTAAATAAAGGAATGTCCAATCAAGGTTTTAGAAATATAATTAAACACACCATGTACAATAATAACTAACTAGAAAACACTACCCAAAACCCACCTCTGAGGAAAGAACTCTGAATAAGCAAAGAGAATAAGATGCAGCTCTCTGAGTAATGAATCAGGGGTGTAAGGCAAGCAATAACCACAATGTGTGCAAATGAGATAAATGTGACCTACCCAGACTCTAAGGCCCAAAAATGGACTAAGGGGGTATTTAGCAGTCAATGGAAACGTTTTGCAGTTTTTGGTTTTCCAAAAGCACCTACCCAGACTTCTTGGATCTGTGCGAGCAATTTGAAGATCTGGAGAGTGCAAAAGGCAGCAACGGTGGGTTCTGGTGGTTCAAATGTGTCGAATGGCTTTTGAAACATGTCATAAAGCCGTTCATTGGCCAACACTAGGATCTCAGCTTTGCTGGCTCTCAGGGTGATGCAAGTCCCATTTCAGGAACTCCATAACAAAATGGGTCCTTGTTCTCGGGCTCCGAAACACAGGGGAGTCTAGCACACAACAGGGTCCCTCACCACTGTGAGATACTGGGTACTGCTGTTGCTGGCAGAGAGGCAGGTTTTTTTCCGGCAGCAGGTTCATCCCCAATGGCCCTGGGGATGATTAGGGGGCAGAGCTCACCTCTGCCTTGGAACACCTGTCTTCACCACACAACTCAAGGACTCTGGAAAGGACTGCTCTCCCAGCAGGGTGCAAACAAAATCTTCTTGAAAGGTTGGAGTCCAAAAGATGATTTAAAGAAGTGGTGTGAGGCCCCTTCTTTTAAAGGTAAACGTCCACATGTGATTGGACTAAGGCTATCCTGCTTTACAGGGTCTAATCCCTGTTCTTGAAATAAGTGAACTTTGCCCTTCAGACATCACATCCAAAGTGCTTTGTGCTAGGGGACGTGGAGGGGACAGAATGGAGAGGCAGAGAGAAACAAGATGGTGGAAACCGCCTTCAACTGTACAGAGCTCTCCCTGTCTACACTAACCCGAGGCCTTCCCTTCTCAATAGGATTGAAGGCCTTTAGATATGCAGCACGTTGGTGTAAGGCCAAGAGTTTTTTGAATGGGTGTGCCCTTTGATTCCTGTTCCCAGGCCATCTTCCTGCGGAGTGGCTTTCCCTGGGAAAGGGTGTTACTTGCCATTACAAAGGAACAAAGAGAGGCAATCATCCAGACTGCATTCCTGCCAAGGTCCAGCATGGCTGGGGAGAATACACAGTATTCTTCCACAGTTGATATGGGATTAAGGGGCTGACTCGTGGGATATCTATTTGATGCAGCTACAACGATTATGAATACTGCCATGCACAATGCCCTTATTCAGGCATTTCTTATATTTAGAGTTTACCCTGCCACCATCATAGGCTACTTATCATTATAAGTTAGTTATAAATATAGTTTTGGTACAGGGGTGCCTTTCCTTGTGAGGATTGTTAGGTGAGCCTGCTATGCAGAGACTTGGCTATTACTGAAGCTGTCAAATGGGCACCTGCAACATCTGAACCTGCTCTGTGCCACTGGTAGAGCATGGGCTGCAGATCAGGATACTGATGCAGCAGGTCACAGGTACACAATATGTTTTTGGCACAGAGTTTATGAAAGGGGAATCTGATCAGCAGATTACCCGTTCAGAGATGCAATTACCCACATCATTTAATTAATTAATAAAAATCAAGAAAGCTGGGGTTTTCACACCCTTGACAGGTGGCAATTCATCACAGAAGGCCTTCCTTTTTAGTACTGGAGATTAGTATCTGGTTAGGGCTACCTTTTGAGTCTTTCTTTTGAGGAGGGCGAAGCCTTTCCATTCATTTAAGTCAGGGTGTAAGCATCCAAGTTGCTATGGGGGTGGGGAGGGCTGAAGGGGCTATAGACCCGGGTCTTGGTTGCAGCCCAGGATAGAAGCGCAGGAGCCCAACGAAAAGGCTAGCTAGTCCAGAGTCCTGACCGTCCCAACATTAGAATAGCTCCAGATCTTTTCCAGACCTACCAACACCTCTGCATCCGAGGTTGGACTGCCCTGATGGGCAAGTAGGAAGCCAACAGACTGGACTCTTAGACCTGCCCTTTGGTGGGGCAATATAACCGGAATCCGAATGATCCGACCGCGGCTGATTTGGCCGCGGTTGGAACGTTTGCATGAGAAAGGTGCGATCTACCAACAGTTTGCACCTTTCTCATGTGAACACACATACTACGGGGGTGTCCCCCGCAACCCCAGCTCACTATACTGTGAAGTATAGTGAGCGGGGCATTGCGGGGGACACCCCCGCAGCCCCCGCTGTCTTTTTTTTATTATACTTACCTGCAATGCTACCACCAAAGGTATGAACATTTGGTGTTTGAATCTTTGGTGGTAGCATTTTTTAGAACTTTTGGCCATTACGACCATTTGTTCGCGGTAAAATCGACCTAAACCATGTAACTCTCCCTTGCCCTTTACCGGGGACTAGGAGACCATGTATTCCTCCGCATACTGCTGTAGGCCCAACATCGACTGGCTTAGGATAGCACCCACCCCCGAGTCACCTTTCAGGCAGTCCCCGGAGTCAGACAGGATACTTTGTCACATCTGTCATGTTCTCCATGTGCCCAAAGATGATCATTGCATTTTAAGAGGGGCATCAACCTTGCTCGGTTACAGAGAATCAGCATTTTCTGAGTTTCAACTTCTTTTAGAAGATGTTCACATGCAGGATAAACCATCTCACCAACATGGGGACAAAATTCCATTGTGATGAAACCACAGTTTGAGCCTTGTGGGCTTATAGAAAGTGTTCTGAATTGTCACAATTACAGCAAATGTGTGTTAGACCTAGCCATGGGTGCTGTGCAGATCCCATTACAGTAAGACACAAATTACCACACAAATGTTATAGACAGTTGACAGACTGAATGAAATTATTGTGGCCATGAATGAGTTGTTGGCTTTGAAGGAGGCATGCCAAGAATGTAGTCGCTTGTTGCTAGGCTCCAAGCACGATACAAGCTTTCGTGGTGATACAAAAAAAATCAGCAACTTCTCCAGCCTGTCAAGTGTAAAATAAGCTAAGAGGTCTATTTGTTAACACAGTAATCCTCTAAAGGGACCCATATGTAGTTTGCGTCAGATTTGTTTACAAATTGACCGCTACCAGAAGATGAGCTTTTAAGAGACAAACTTATGTGAATCTGATGTCACTGGTTTATGTACTTTAAGTTGTTAATGGGTATTGTCCCCGGAGATCTGTCATCCAGGTGGACAGGACACGGCCATCGCTATTGGATCCAGTACCTGGGGGTGGACCAGTGGTGGAGGATCACCTGGGCGAGGGGTCTTCCGGGAGTGGAAGTGGGACACCGAGGGTTCAACTCCCCCCAACCCCATTTCCCGCATGATCACTTTCTTAAACGGTGACAGACAACAGACTAACACCAGAGCCATTTACCTGACATGTCCCAATACCCAGGTCAGGCAGAGTCAGGGAATTGACAATAACCATGCACACCTGATGGGCCTTTACCTTTCCCACAGGAATAATAGGCGGAGCACAAAAGCACACTTCAAGCAAGGCCGAATGCACGAGGAGACAGCTACACCAAACCGGCAGTACAAATGGAGAAGAAAAGCAGTGAGACCTGGAATGACGACAAAGGGGGAGTTGCCCTTGCCCTTTTAAACTCAAACCTGCAAAGCCTCCAGAAGGGAAATCGTAAGACTGTGAGTTACAGCTGGCAGGCGGAGCACCAGAGGCCAATGGTACATGGGAGCCTCCCGCTTTGATAATACATGCAGAGAGGCAAGCTGGCTACGGTGGTACTATCCTTGACACCAGAGAACAAAGAAGCCAACAGTTTCAGCACAGCCGATGAGTCAGAGGAAGCTGATATCAAAACAAACTGTGTTAAGCCCAAGGTTATGAGTAGCAACATTTTGAACACAAGAAGAAGTCACTTGTGTGTGTGTTTTGAACTTTAACGAAAGCCCAGTTGAGGTCCATGTGCAGAGGGGTCCGGCGCCACGTGGGTGCTCATTCTAAGACTGATTGGGACCTGTTTTTGAAACTACAGCAACCAGAATGCCCAAGGAAAGGGTAGCGTGAGGCGTCGGAGTGGTCCTACGAGGGTCACGTCAAATCCCTTGTACATTTGAAAGACTCTAACCCATTGCCTGAGGACAGCAAGGGGACGGGAACCCCACTTTCCACTATGATTGTGAACTGTGATAATTGGCAAGTGTGAACCCGACAGGGATGCCCGAAGAAAGCTAAAGAGAAGGAAACCCTGCTTTCTAATAAAACAGAGCAATACATGAACTGTATTAGAAATACATACTGTGTTGAAGAAAGGCTAAAGTGAACCCGACAGAGGAAGGCCCATTTTTGTCAGAAGGATCTGAGCACGACAGATGGAGATCCCAGGAGTGAGTTTGTACAAGAAGGATCTGAGCCCGGCAGAGGGAGATCCCAGGGGCGAAAAGCAATCACCCAAAGAACTTGTGTTTGGTTATTTGTTTTCCATTCTATGAAAAGGGGTGAAGACTAATACGCCAGAGAACAGTGTATCAACAGAAGTATAACCTTGTAGTTTGTTTGTTTAGACATTAAGGCTCCTAAAGATTATGAGCGATACCTGAGAGGCCGTAGTGAACCCAACGGAGGGAGGCCTGTTTTTAGCAAGGAGGATCGGAGCCCAGCTGAGGGAGATGCCAGGGGCAAAGAGCAATTGCCCAAAGAACTTTTTGTTTGTTAATCATTATGAAGTCCGGGCAAAGAACAGTTGCCTAAGGTACAAGATCACGCAGAGAACTTTTGTTTGTTTGTTACTTTGAATCAGCAAGCCTTCTAAGGCAAGAGACTTTTGCAGCAAAGAAACTTAGCCTCTGAGGGGGTTTTGATATCGTGAACTGTGAACCTCGTGCTGTCGAGGCCCAGAAGTGTGCTGTGCTCATGAGTCCCGCCTTGTACCGTGCTTCAAACGTGGGGAACGGAGACCCAGCCATACCATCCCAACTTATTTTGTGAACACTTCTTTCTTTTCTGGTGAACATATCCCACACTCTTTTTGTAATTTAGTAGTAAGCAATAGGTTTTTTAATATAGGCCCTTTTTATTTGACAAGACACCACTAGGACTGCCTTATTATTATTATTTGATGGTCGTAGTGTGCTCCCATCATAGATTTAGGTTTAGATTTGGCGTTTATCTCACCCATTATAAAGTTCAATAAATACCCTTGAACTGTGATCACTTGTGTCTGTCTTTACTGTCGCCACCATGAGTTCCTTACAGTACATTACATTAATGCCGTATTTTCTCTACAGGGTCTTTAATTAAAGGATTTTGTTTCTTTAAGTTGACAATTTATTTCTGTCTTTTGCAAACAATTGCAGAAAACGCAATTTTCTTTCAAGATCAAACCAATAGAATTTTGATCCGTTGGCGTGGGCCCCTAATTGGGGCGGGTCCCTGAGGCTGGTGACTATTTGGCCCATTTGGTAATCTGTAACTGATGGTTGGGTTATGCAGGTCCACTTCTACGTACTGCATCCTTCATTGGATAACAGTGGGGGCTCAATCATGTTGTGCTGTTCTGCCCATGGAGCTGCTGGGACTCTAACCCTCCACTGGATCTCTCCTGGGTCTCCATAGTTTTTCCCTGGGGTCAATTGCTTTCTTCTTTGTATCTGTATAAAAAAAACAGCCTTACATGGCTTTTCCTATTGTTTCATAAGGGGCACTGTTCTCCGCACTGGAAATCGTACAGGTGACATTGTAATGTACTCACATGGACTGTAATATGTGTCTAGGGTTGCTCTAAGGACCCTGGAGTTCATCACCAAGCGCTGAACCTTTTAGTGACTTCCCCCAATTTACCAGAGACTGTTAAATCTATACATTACACTACTGCATAGGAAATACATTGCATCACTGTGCGTTGTTACTGTTTCCCTCCTTGGAGTTGTGACAGGGTCAGGGTCATGACCATGCCAGAAAAGGGTCAGGCGGGGAGAGAGATCCTTCTGAGCATGGGGCAGAAAGCATATTAATGCAAAGGTCAGAACTAGCCCTGCCCCAGACAGATGAAGTTGAAATTGTGGGGTACCTAGACCCGAGAATTTTCCCTCATGTGGCGCAAACGTAAACTCTGATACCATTTCTCAATGCCTCCCCAAACAGTTGCTGGCCACCGTTCTTTCTTTTCTGTTTAAGAACCACAACTTGCAGAATGCCCTTCTGTGCAGCATGGAAAACCGGGACAAGAACGAAACAACCACAAAACCTGAAATATAGCCATTCGTGCAGACTGAACAGGTACCACAACCCAACAGCATCCAGCACTGCAGAGAAGTGGCAAATTCACCATGCCAAAAGAAAAACGAAGTTCCAGCCATGCAGCATGACAGAGAAACCCAACAGACTGTTGTAAAAACCATGCTGGAAAAGAGAGAGGGGCTTCGTTTTTTATTTTTTTTTAAAGATTTCCCAGCTGTGTAGCCCACATCTTAAGCGAAAGGTAGGCACCGATTGGTGCAAGGAGTCAGGTGAGCGCTGCAGCCAATGGGGAGGAGAGGAAGGCACTAAAGCACCTGCCTCACAGTATAAAAGCAGGACGCACCAGAGACTGAGTGTAGTTTGTTGGATGAGGTGGCAGATGGAGCAGGAGTGGGCCATGAGATCAGGTGGAGGAAGGACAGCAGAGCGGAGCATTGGAGGGGTGACAGCAGAGCTTTGCCAAGATGAGATATTTGAGACAGAGAATCATTGGTGTGTAGGTATTGTAGTATAGGAATGGGGGAGGGGAGTGTATTGAAGGTGTGTGAAAGAGAGAGATAGTGTCAGCATGGGAGATAGCAGTAATAGTGGGATTAGTGGAGTTGGTGGTAGTAGTAGAGCAAACATCCAAGGGTGGAGGCAGGAGGAGATCGAAACATCAGAGACTTATGGGAGAAGGAATTGGGAGAGCAGGTGGGTGGAGTTGCACCATTAGTGGTAGGGCATGGATAGGCATTTCTTTACTTTAATAAAGTAAAGTCAAACTCTAACCTGTTTTTGTGTCCGTCTTCTCTGTCTGACTTCTCACACTGCCCAAATAACAGGAAGGGATAGTCCCTTCATCGTCCAATTAACGGGCACAGCGATCACTACAATGACCACTAGATCCAGGTGAGAGGTATGGGGAGTCACTACTTTTCCAGTAACAGATAGGACTGGTCCGATGAAGGGCAGTTTCCAGTTGCAGCAGCAGGCACGGCCAAGGGTGTTGCAACTTGCTTCTGTTACAGTGGGCGTTTCATCAAGAACTTGCGCAAGCTTAAATGGGCACTTACCGATGCTGGTTACAGAGAAAGTCACATTGTGGTCTATGAGAGCATCATTACTGGTAGCGGCGACAACAATCGCAGTCCCAGTCTTTGCCTGCCCCTTTTCTCTGTATCCATCTGTATTTAACAGCAAAACCGGAAAAAATAGAACCGGTTTATATTTACATTTTACATAATGGCTTCTTTCCCTTTATGCTTGTATACATTTAAAGGGCTTAACACAAATGTGACTGGTTTTGACCGCTGATATGGCAACAAACGTGCCATGTATGCAGCAACAGGATGCTAACAGGCGAACCAGAAGCGAAGGGAAAGCAAAAAAAAGACCCAAGAGACAATGTGAACACAAGGCCGGAGTTCCAAAAAGACCCCAATCTCACATATAAAGGCACCCTTTGGCTCATATTACAAATCCCTAGTCCTGGCGTAATGCAACATTTGCTCCAGTGCAAAAGAATTGGGGGCGTGCAAGCTTTTTTCCACACTTGGGAGTCAGAAACTGAGAAAGAATCAGGGGTTAAATAATTGAAAGAATAAACCTATCCTGTGTGTTCTTCCCATACACAAAAATGTATACCTAGACAATGTCCTTGAAATGTCTTTTCCTTTGGATAGTGATGCAGCCACAACTGCCACGGCTGTTGGCCGTAGAATAGTCTGTTCAGCAGGTTGACAGCTGCAGCAAGCAGGACCCACCTTCATTGTGCATAGTTTGAGAAACCTGAGGGTGTTCTCACTGGGAGACCCCGGGGATCCTTTTTTTCAGGCGGCCAGGAGAGGGCCATGCTGCTTGGATCCCGACACTGGGTGGCGGACAAGTGAGCAAGGACCATCTGGGCAAGGGGCCCTTGGGGCCTGCAGAAGGAACGCCCTCGGGTGAGACGCCTGATCCCCTTTTTTGTGGTACACCTCTACCCGACAACCTCTCTGTCTTTATAGGAAGCTACCACCACAGTCCCATCCTACCCAGTACTTTCCTTTAAGAAAAGGCAGGAGAAAACACATTAATCCTTAACGATAGACCTGTTCTCCACTTTCTAACAATAACCTGCCCACCTCTTCAGTGAAACACTAAAAGCCCCATAATTCCTGTTTTTGTGTTACCGAACCTTTTTATAATTATTCAATCGACTTTCTCTCAAGATCTACAACTCACTACATTTCCCAGAATCCCCTTCATTAAATCTGTCGTCTAAATACGATGAAGAAGCAACAAGGAGGAATGAGGATTACCCAGGGGAATCCCTGGGCCATTGACTCCTATGGATGGCCGCCATTTTGTTACACTAATGAGGCCAAGCAGAGTCAGGCAGGCCCAACCCTAACCACACACCTGTAGCCTGTTATTATCACAAAGGTGCTTAAAAGGGGCCTGCAAAGAGAGGGAAGGACATTGCTCTTGGAAGCAGAGGAGGGAGGCCACAAGGCTGAGTCAGGCAGAGGATCCCTACCACAGACCCAAGCACACCAAGAAACAGGAGGGGGCAGACGAAGACGTGGAGAGTGCCCAGAAGAGGAGGAAGGGCGAGATACCTGTGTGGCGCTACAGCCCAGCTAAGGAGCCTTACCTCCATAGGGCTAAAGAAGGCAGACTGCAGCTTGCTGGTCATGTTTACGCAAAGCTTACTTCCCTTGGGCATGTGAGAGGAGGTGCAGGAGGGGCAGGTAATGAGGCCTTGACCTCCTACCAGAACCACCCCCTCCCCCAGGGAGCTACCCACTAGTGCCATGCTAGCCGAGTAAGTCTCAAGGCGGATGAGGAGAGAAACCTGGTAAGCGTATGGGTGGCTGCAATGGGGGAGCGAAGCAGGAGGAGTACTCCACTGCGAGAAGGAGAAAACCTGAGTAAATATAAAGCAACTACGAGTCCTAAGAGGCATTCAGGCGAATGTGAAAACCAGTACAGCTCGAGCTGAGGGAAGCGTACAAAAGGAATGATGAGGGCGGAATAATGGTCAGAGTAGTCAGGCTGAAGTTCCCATAAAAGTCCTCGCAAACTCGAAAGTCTCTGACCCCACAAACAGTGGAAAGCCAAGCGGCTCCAGCCTGACAGAGGGAAACCAAGGTGTAAGAGCCACTGAGAAAGGTTTGAGCCCCACGGAGGGGAACCTTATGTGATAATAGAACTGTGTGACACCAAACTGGGGGCTTAAGAGAAAGCCTGACTGGGGACTGAGCACCGGACTTGTGTAAGGGAAGAACCTAAGCGGTCTAGAATTACTTTCTTTTTGAACTGTGTTAAAATGGCAATGTGAACCCCATGGAGGGATGCCAGGAGAAAGCTAAGAGAAGTGAATCCTGCATTGTGAGAAAACAAAGTGAACATTTTGGCAAAATGTGAACCCGACTGAGGGATGCCTGCGCATTAGGGTGAATAATAATACACCCGTGAACATTGTGATGACACACGTGAACCCGACTGAGGGATGTCCGCAGTGAGTTGTTGGTCTGAGCCTGTGTCAGAATGCACCAAAGTATCAACCGAAAAGGATACAATATTCAAAAGGATACAGGAGGTAGGGTCTTCCGGATCCCTGTTCACCCGACTTGATAGTCGTGAAGTCAACAAAGACCTTCCAAATGATACAACCCTCTGACTGATAAAACAGGCAGAGCGATGGATCACTGGAAAGGGCGTGGGTAAGGTATAGTAATCCAGCCTAGGACAAATTAAAGTATCATGAATAACTGCTCCAACCTGAGTATGATGAGTTAGATAACGACAGGAATGATCACACTGACCTGTATCTCTGGGTAGAACAATCCAGAAATCTCTTGATGGATTTGAAATGAAGAACAAAACGACAGGGAAGGGAAAATTAGTACGGGAGACTTATCCCGGACGGAACGAGGCTCACGCTAGATACGGGTTGAATTCACCACAGGATAGCGTCCAAAGTTCAGTTCAAAGTCACTTCCAATAATCCTTGAAAGGCTTCCTTCCCACTTAGGGATCAATCCTTCTGTTAATTCCACAGATGCAGGAGTTAGAAGAAAAATAGTGTTTGAAGACAACGTGAGCGTGTGGATTTACACGCGGGCAGGAATCGCGCAGCCTGGGCCAGCCGCGTGTGAAGACAACGTGCGCGTGTGGATTTACACGCGGGCAGGGTTCGCGCAGCCTTGGCCAGCCGCACTTGAAGACGAAGAGCGCGTGTGGATTTTACACGCGGGCAGGATTCACGCAGCCTGGGGCGGCCGCACTTGAAGACGAAGAGCGCGTGTGGATGTTACACGCGGGCAGGATTTACGCAGCCTTGGCCAGCCGCGTATGAAGACAAAGAGCGCGTGTGGACTTTACACGCGGGCAGGATTCACACAGCCTGGGCCGGCCGCACTTGAAGACGAAGAGCGCGTGTGGCTGTTACACGCGGGCAGGTTTTACGCAGCCTTGGCCAGCCGCGTATGAAGACAAAGAGCGCGTGTGGACTTTACACGCGGGCAGGATTCACGCAGCCTGGGCCGGCCGCACTTGAAGACGAAGAGCGCGTGTGGATGTTACACGCGGGCAGGTTTTACGCAGCCTTGGCCAGCCGCGTATGAAGACAAAGAGCGCGTGTGGATTTTACACGCGGGCAGGATTCACGCAGCCTGGGCCGGCCGCACTTGCAGACGAAGAGCGCGTGTGGAAAAGCACGCGAAGGGATAGCTCCAGGAATCAGCGTGTGGCGGAACACACGCTATCGAAGACCCAAAAGTAGCTGTAGGAATATACCAGGATGTAGATCAGAGGTTCAGCTACACGACGCCAATAGAGACGATCAGAAGCAGCGAGTGAAGTTTCTACGCTGCTTAAATACGTGATACCGTAGTTCACGTGACGAAGCAAAAGTCACGTGAAGTTAGCGACGTGAAAAGTGTAAACGTCGTTTTCCCGGTAACGTATCGAATAGCCTCCATTTGGAGTAGAACGGTCTAGCTGTTCTACGAGCGTAGCGTCCAGCATGCATGACAGTCTGACTGAGGGAGGCTAAGGTTGAGAGAAAGAACGGAGCCCGGCTGAGGGGGATCCAAGGGTGAAGAGTATCGTCTGACGTGAAGATTAGTAGAAAGAACTATTGTTCTGTTGTTTATGGCCCATCAGGCCCTCTAAAGCAAGAGACTTTGCATGAAAGAGACTTGGGCACAGAAGTCCCTGATATTGAGAAAAGGAACTGTAACCTTGTGTCTAAAACCGTTGGGAAGGGAGGCCCCAACCTTAACATACTGACTTATCATTTTGTGAACACTTCTTTCACTTCTTGTGAACATTACCCCACACTTTTTTGTAGCATAGCAGTAAGGATTGGCAATAAGTTGTTTTTAGTATATGCCATTTTTATTTGACTAGATTCCACTAGGACTGTTTTATTATAATTTGATGGTGGTAGCCTGCTCCCATCTTATATTTCGTTTTAGATTAGGTGTTTATCTCAACCATTTTCCAGTATAATAAACACCCTTGAACTGTGTTACTTGTGTCCGTCTTACTTTGATACCATGCCTTCCTTACAATAGAATGAGTGTGTGCAAACGGTATTCCCCTAAAATATCGAGAAAAAAAAAGCTGAATGCGAAATTGCTGAGCAATCGGCTTGTGAAAAATAAAACAAAGCTCATAATGCCGAACATGGGGAGCAGGGATTGCGGGGGTGTCCCCCGCTCCTCTTTTCCGGCGTTATGGGCTTCGGGGGTTGCAGGGGTATCCCCACTTCCATGCCATTTGAAGCGGGAGACAAAAAAACAAAAATAAAAAAACTGAAGAAAATGAAAAAGGGACCCTTCGGCGTCAGCTCTGACCCATGTCAGTGGTCGGGAACAGACACTGCAGGGGTACAGGAGTGTCAGCGGCTTACTGCTGTGTGTGCCGCCGAAAAGGGTAAGTGGGACGGGTGGTAGAGGGATGCAGGATGGTAGGAAGGTAATCTACGTGATCACTGCGCAACAGGATTTTGCGATTTGATCTTTTCAGATCCGCAATTTCCCAATGCGCAGTGATCACGTAGATCCATGCAAACAGCTCCATCATTTATTGAAGCCCCATCGCCTTGCAGTGGGCCTTGTGCATTGGAAGAAGCATTGATTAGAGGGAGGGGGGAATGACTTTGGGGTGCACTGTGAGTGAATGTTGTGGGTAGAGGATATACACATGGCTCCAGAAAACACACTGATTAAGCTCGACAGAAAGGGCCCTGAGCAGTCGGTGCTATGGACAGTCCGAGTGGGATTGGTGGTCTTGGCCTATGCTAGACCATGGAAGTGTCAGCGGTGCTAGATATAAATCCGAAACACATAACTTAACTTGACGTAGAGGCCTCTGCCTCTATTGACCCGCCCCCCCCCCCCCCCCCAACCAACCCCAGTCCAATAAAGACAAACACAAACAGCACCGACTGGTAGAGCAAGACAAGATGTTTATCCCAGTTGCCCAGTACAAAAAGATATTAAATACAAACATGGTTTTAGCTGAAATATCTAAAAAAAAAAACAAAATACTACTGGTGTACACTTTGTGAACTGAAAGAAAACGAAGTAGGAAAGAGGCAAGACCAAAGGAGCAGAGTCTGAAAAGATGTGCTCCACCGTGAAGGCGACACAGAGGGGATTTGGGCAGCGACACGCAGGTATTTAATGAGACATGCCGGTCTTTACAATTAAAACAAAAACAGTCTAAGAAGGCCGGTGTTCACTTTATAAAGACATACAACATATTACACACAATACAACTCAATGATAAAGACACTTGTTAGTTAAACTAGTTTGTGAATGCTTGTGCCTACCGCTGCCAGTGGTGTGGTGGCAATTATCATCAAAGCCACAAACACTGGTTACCACCTTGTAATCGGACTAGAGAGAAACAAGCATCAGGACAGGTGTGGCGTAGGTTGAAGGTAGCTGCGGTTTGACGACCCTCTCCATAAACAAGATGCAGAGGCGTTGGTACATCTTCAAGCCTGGTGACCGCTACTTAGCTGTACATCTCCAGAAAGCAGTGGCCGAAGTGTACGAAAGGAAGTAGGGGAACTATATTCCCTACTGGCCTGCCCCCGCTCCCCACAACCCTCATCACCACGCCCCCTCCCACGTGCAATGCAAACCCCCAAACACATGTGTCTGCTGTTTAAGGGAACGCTCAGCGCAGTGCACTGAAAGTGCACGTTTCAAGTTCTTCCTACACTTTTAGAATATATATATATTTTTTTCAAATAAAAGTATAGGAATGGTAAAACTTCCGTCTCATCAGCGACCAATCAGAAAAGAATATCATGGCCCATTCTAGCGAGGCCTGCCACATTGCTCAGTGGGGCCACGGCTCCATCGGTCTATCTTCATGCGGTCGATGAAGAGAAGGGGCAGAAGCGTCAAGAGACACAGACAATAGCCGCTGAAAAACGCTGGGCCTCTTTTTACTCTTCCTCAGGCAGTCATAGGGGAGTGGGATGAAATGCTCGGGAGAAACCCACTTTCTCAGACTTGAAAGAAAAGGGTTAGGCTGTGCATGCTCCACATTAGACAAAGGGTCTTCACACATAGCATGTGGCGGCTGCGCATGTAGGACACATAACCTTCACACCTGGGACGTAATGCCTCCACATGCAGGGTACAGGTCAACATATGATGGGAGGCCTCCATGTGAAGGATGCAGGGCCTCCCACACCTCTCAGCTCATCTAAATTTGGCAGGTGTCACCCACTCTGGACTCGGTTCGCCCTCACAGCAAGACCCATGCCCCTCCACACCACAGACCTAAATGAGCTCTTACTCTTTAAAAAGAAAACATCTAATTTCAGCAGCCTTGGCGGTTGGGAGGTATGGCCTCCAGACAAGAGATAAAGGGAATTCAAATGTAGAACACAGGGCCTACTCCTGCAGGAAGAAGAGCCAGCACGCGAAGGCCCGCAAGCCCAGACACAAAGAACATGGGTCTAGACATACAGGAGGCCGCCTTTCACAAATAGATTGTGGCGCTGTCAAATGCAGGATACCCAGTATCCAAGCATGGGGCGCGGACCCCGCTTATCCTCAGTATCTCTTTGGATAACCTAGGGCAGGGTTGTCCAACTCCGGGGCTCGCGGGCCGGAATCCCGATGGGTTTTCAGGATATCCCTGTTTAATATTCATGAGGAAAGATTTGCATGGATTTAGAATCGTATGCACATTTATCTCATGAATATTAATGATGGATATCCTGAAAAGCCATCATGGATCCAACCCCTCGAGGCCTGGAGTTGGACAACTCTGACCTAGGGAAATCAGGGGCTTGCTGGATAAACACGCTTTAGTGAGGAGTGTTAATATCGCAGCAAGAGGTGGGTGGAGCTTCACATAATGTTTGGAAGGTGGGGCCGCTGCCAGCGCCCTGCCCAGGAGAGTGCATCGCTACACTGCAGCGGAATGTGCAAGCTACAGTACGCTATTGGCTATATATATGCACCAAATCTATTGAACCCTCTGGGTTCTGCATGCTTGCATAGGCAAGACCAAAGAACACATGAGTGACATACATCCGAGCATTCTGCTACTCGGGACTTACAAAGTTGTTTGAGAAGTAAAAATATTTTGCTGTTCTCTGGTTCGCCTTTCAACTTAAAAAAAGATCAGGTCACATTTTGCAGTCGAATACCATGAACTCGTTCTGTTTCATGCAATAAATATTTGAAAAGTATATGTATAAATATACATAATCTTATAAATGTATATTTATTAATATAAATAATTAAAAGCTGTAGGACCTTCATCAGCTTGATCCACTGATTGATCCAACGATTAAAAAAAATATATCCCTCAGCGCTCCCCCTTCTCCCCCCCCAGCTACGGCTTGCTAATCAATTCACCCCTGTTTAGGCATTAAAGGAATATGGCAAATTTTCCACATCGGATGCAGGCATGCCATCGTGTAACATCCTCCAGTGATTTTGTTTTTTTTGGTTCATCACAAATCCCATATTGTACTGGTTTGCATTCACCCTGATCGTGCGAAGTACAACCAATGACACCCTTGTGCGACAAGACAAAAGTCCTGCATTGTCCAGCAATCAAAGAGGCGTACAAAAATATATGAGCCTGCCAGACTCCTGCACCATGCTGTGCATGAACACCAATATAAAGCTATTCCTCTACACTATGTATATTTCTATTTATTCCCTTAAATCTCTTTCCACCCTCTCTTCACTAGGAAGAGCGCTTTATACGAGAAGCCAAGCAGAGGTTCCTGGGCTTCTCAAGGTTTCTCAGCTCCATGGGCTGCATTTTACCAGCCAGCCTCGCTCACGCCACACTTCCTCATGCGCTACACTACTGCAAGTGCATTGCGCTGGGTGGCCGCCACATACACCTTGCATCAGCTAGGACTTGGCTTGGGAAGTTTGGGCTGATCAGTGGGGTTGGCCACCACTGATCTCTGCTCAGTGGGATCCCACACTATGGGTGGGGGGCTTGTAGGTTGATCGCTCTTAGCTTGGTCTATGTACGCCCAGGTCCACAGAGACTACGGCAAGACTGCAACATCAATCTCTTGCAGGCCAGTCGTGATCCACCCATGGTTGATGTTGGGCCAAAGGCGAACAGCTTCTCCTCTGCTGATAACCTTCGAGGGGGGATTGGCTTTGCGTGAATTGTGTACACCGCAACAGCAGCTATCCCAACAGGGATAGGAATGCACCTGAACTCCAACGCAGTATGCAGTTGTACCCCAAGTAAATGTGTGTCTTATTTCAGGTGCGCATTAACGTAGACCTGACCTCTGCCGATTACCCAGGTAGGGTCAACATTCTTGGCCCGAAGCCTGCAGGCCACAACAGCAGCTCAGAGAAAAGTGGTACTGGAGTGACAAAGAAAGGAGGGGGAATAAGGGAGAAGATGAGAAGGAAAGTTGTGAGAATAGAACACGTATACAGCAAAGTGATGTCAGTTAATGCTGATGAGTGCCAAATGGCAGAAGACACTTAAAGAGAAGCAGGTATGGAGTGTAAACACACAGATCTGTATCTTCCACATTCTCACAGTGGACGCCCAGGCATGGCAGGGCCTCAATCCTTCTGCCCCTCTGAATCCAGAGATTCAGGTTCTGTTCTCCTTTCTACCACTGGCTGCATCCAGTTTCTCCTGCTGGAGAATCCATCTCCTTGACCCAGCATTGACATCTGTGGTACCCTCCACAGAGAGCCTCCAAGAATCGCCCCTCAGAGCCTCTGTTGCTGAACATGTGCGTCTCTGGATCCAGACTCGGCAGTGGCGAACCCTTAATGGAGGCAAGGTTAACCGTGGGTGCACAAGCAGTGCTCAACAGAGAATTAGCGGGACAAGGAGGTTGGCATGAAAAGTCACGGTCAGAAAGAGCACATGCATGCGTTCTGTGGTGCTGGCATCCATTTTTCTTTCTGTTAATCATTTTGTCCCAACTGATGCACCATAGACCCTACTCAACAATGTTTCCTGTGGGCGTAAACCCACATGCCGCGCAGCCTCATCACGAATCCTCCTCCATGCTGAAGCTGCTGCGCCGGCTACTGGTCTTGGAAGCGCCAGGGGAGACAGAAGAGAGCAGCGGGTCAGATGCTCCCAGGGGCGAAAGTGTGTCGTCCATCAGAATGTCTGCAATGGCTGAGTCGGCTGTCATGCCTAGGTGAAAGGTCATGCTGGGGTCGATGAGGTCACCCAGCGGGACACCGAAGTGGAGGGTGTTGAGGTCCAGGCTGGAGGATGTGTCCAAATGGCGGCCTGCGGGTGGGCCTGGGACGAAGTTCAAGTCCTGCTCCTCCAGGGCCTCTTCTTGCTTGAGAATGTTATTGACCATGGCAGATGTCAGATTACAGGGTGAAGGAACGGGGAAACCGTGCATCTGGGCCTGCATCTCTAGTTCCTGCAAGAACCACAAGAAAAGAAGGTGCCATCAGTCATTGCAAATGAAGTTAGTATGAGATACACAGAGATGTCAATCACTATACATGTGGCCATTTGCGATTCGTGGTGGCGCAGTCGTCGCTAGAGATTAAGTTATTCATGCAGTCCACAGAGATGTGCTGTGCATCACAGTACTTGGGGCTACTCGTAGAATTCATCTGTGTAGCCATCACAATGCATGAGTCAATGAGGCAACTTGATGCATCTACAGACATTTCCATCATTATGTATGGAGCCATTTGTGCAATCTGCAGGGTTGTCTATCGTCGTACATAAGCCCACTTGTGCAATCCACGGGGGGGGGGTGATTACTGCTTAAATCTATGCTGATGTGCATGAACCTATATATGGGGCCACTCGTGATCCAGTAGTCCTCAATAACTATTAATGTGGCCACTACTTCAATATACAAGGATATTCCTCATTTTATAATGGGATGGGGTGTTTAGATAGTGCCTCTGTAAAAGCACAAGATGCCCCCCCTCCCCTACTGCCTGGTGATCTGGCACAATCATTTAAAGTTTTTGCACCATTTCAAACTGTTTCCTGTTCCACTCACTCCAAACGGAATTTTCTGCTATGTATTCTGGAAAGGAGAGCATGCGGTGTGTGGAGTTTCTGCTCCATAAAAGACTGAGGCCAATGTACCACAGTCCCCAATTCCTTAATCTGATCTCGGTGGTGGCATGATTAACTGTTTAATGACAGGCCCCCTTTTTCCTTCAGACCTGCACTTATACATTAGACACAGAACTGCTCCCCTTGTTTGCGCCATGCTTATCTTTCCAAGAACCGACTCTCTCAAGTGGAGGGTGCAAATAATTTGAAGGAAAAATATGAAGCGATTCCTTTGGCCAGAGATAGAGGGGAATAGAACATTGGAAACTATCTCTTTGGGAAGCAAATCATGGGGCTGGTTTTTAAACAACAGAACAAGACTATGTCTGAAAGGGCACGTAGATAATGGTGAACAGGACAAGATCGTTTCAATAAAATGATACTTCTGTGCCAAGCCTGCAAAATATTTACGCCGCTCTACTGCAGGGTTCTGCAACATTTGGACCTCCAGATGCTTTGGACTACAAATCCCATCAGCTTTATCCAGCATAGTCAAATGTGAGAGGTCATAGGACAAAACATCTGCAGAGCCGCAGGTTGCAGACCCTCCTCTCCAGACAGACATGGTATTGAGACACAGGGCAACAGAGTGTACCATTTACCTGCAAGTGGACCTTAGGCTCTTCTCTATTTGCCCTGCACCAACAGCAGAATCTCCATCGCTGCCAAACAATGTTGGACAGGGACACAAGGAAAGCCTCGACTCCAAAACAAAGTGGTCACATTCAGAGCTGGCATTTCAGGACCTTTTGCAAAAAGCTCAGTGGTACCTGGGAGCACATGCTTGGGAAAAGGTCGGGCAAAATGCTTCCTTTTAAAGTAAAGTGGTCTATAAACATTGGCCAAAACAAGCAGCTCTGCAGTGCACTAAGCCATTATACTGACCCACATTCTCCAGCAAAACCAGGCCTGGTGGTCTGGCCCGAAGGGCAGTATGAACCGGCCCACCAACTGCATTTGCAATAGCAGACACACCTTTAGCTGCATGCACAGCCCAAGGGTCAGACTGCTGTTTTGGGTCTGTTAATTGCCATTTGGTTACCTATAGCCCAATTCTTGCCAAGCTCAGAGGTTACACCTGCTTCTTCTTAGCCAGCCATCCACCCCTTCCCATTCTGCTTACCTACCTACCCTGTCTCTCCCATGGGCTGCACCTTTTCTTCATTGTATTCACTTGCTTATTTCTTCTACCCCTCCATCGTGCATCTTGATTTCACTTCATTACACCTTCTACTAGCCTTCAGTCTCAACTTGGTGTAACTTCTGCATCAGTCTCCGGCCTCGCCATCTTCCTCCTCCCCCCTGCATCCCTCAAACAAGACGCTTGCATTCTACCAAGATCTCCAACCTCATCTGTCACCTTTGCCTACTGCACAACATCTGTCCATCTCCACCTCCTGTCACTCTTTCACTTGGTCTCTTGAATGCACAATCCCTCTCCAACACGTCTTCCTACATCAATGACCACTTTGGCTCTTATCACCCTCGATCTCTATTCATGACTCTGCTACACTAGCAGCTCTCCACACTCAATCTGTTACCTTCTCCCATTTTCCCAGACCTGGTGAGAAAGGTGGCAATGTGGGGTTCCCCATCAATAAGTCCCTTAACACTGCACCTCTAACCCTCTTTTGACAACTCTTGCTCTTCTGAATATGCTACAATTCAACTCTTCCCCCCTACTGTTCTGGCTCTCTATCAACCCCCTGGTTCTCTCAATTCCCCCCACCCCCCAACCCGACACTTCTCTTTGAGTCATTTGCTACGGACATCCCCATTGACATGCTGGGGGACTTTACCTTCCCCAGTCCCCTGCAGCCACCTGCCTTGAACTGAAATCCATCCTATGTGACCACTCCCTCCACGACTAGCCTAGCCACTCTGGTGGAACTCAACATTGGACCTCATTACAAAAATGGCACCACAGGGAAAAAACTGGCTGGAACGGAATTACCAATATTCCTGCTCTGCCATACTACGCGTATGACCCTGGAGTGGACGATTTACCTCCAGCATACTGCTGGAGGCAACTCATCCAACTCTCTGCCTTAAAATCGGCAAAATCAGCAGAATTACCGTGGCAGAATTACTGCTGCGGTAATTCCATCAAAAAAGCCCCATTGAGTCCTATGGACTCAAATAAAATGGGCACTTACACCGCTACTTAGACCAAGTGGCGGTAACAGTAATTCAGTTTGGTGGTATCTGGGCGGATTTACCGCCCAGATAACACCAAACTCGTAATGAGGCCCATTGTCTTTCTCTCTAAATCACTCTCTTCCTCAGACCTCTCCATTGACCCCTCTCCCTCTGATAGCTTCATTGTTTACTTTAACATCGAGGTCCCTCCACATTCTACTCCTCATTGCCCCTCTTCAATGACTAAGGGAACTCGGGCAGGACTCTCATGCCCCATACCTTGAGGAGGTCAGGACCTCCCTCCCATCTCTTTCCTCTATTCATGTCTCTCCAAAATGACTGTGCTTTCTCTGAATTTCACTGTGCACTTATGACTACATTTGACCAACACTATCCTGCTACACATTCACACCTTCCCGTCCCCATCGTCAGCCTTGTATCACCTCTGAAATTCAGACCCTCGAAACAAACATGTGCTGTGGCCTACGATGCTGGTGCAAATTAATAACACCTTCCCTACTCCTAACCTACAAAAATTCCATTGCTGCCCTAACCTCTGCACCAGACTTTGCCAAATCCACCTACTTCACAAACCTAATTTCCTCTCTTCGCAATCACCCTTGCAAACTTTCTGCTACCAACCAATCGTTGCACACACCTCCCAAGCCAATATTCATAGCTTCCTTCCTTTCTGTTCATGACTTCTCTCGCTACTTTTCCTCTAAAATCTATGATATTCATGTTAATGTTAAAGGATATTTGTACCACGCACTATCACCACCGGAGTGGTCCTCTGGCGCTCTGGTGGCTCTGAAAAAAGGGAGGGGGGGGGGTCTGTTAGTGGGAGTGAGCAGGAAAAGTGCAAGAGAGCAGTGATGCGCTGTTGGCAGCCTCAGCCCGGTGGGTCTGTTGGCTAAGCTTGGGGTGTTTTACTGTCGGTAGTCGTTGCATGCTGTTGTGCAAGTGTATGTGCGGTTTGTTTTGTTGTTGCAGTGTAGTGAAGTTTGTGCGGTTTGCTGCTTTTAAGGCTTGTGGTTGTGTTTGGTTCGAGTTTGAGAGGTGTATGCAGAGGAGTGAAATTGTTAATAGGTTGGTTATTGATTCATAATTGCTTGCTTTGTCCAGGCTTGGCAAAAGAGTTGTATATCAATCGTCGAATTACATTTCTATCTAGATGTAACGCAGGCTAGGTTGAAGATTCCATCTAAGTGTGGTACATGCCAACATTCACAATTCCATCCAGATGCGACACAGGCTAGGTTGAGGATTCCATCTAAGTGTGGCATATGCTAACATTTACAATTCTATCCAGATGTGGCGCATGCTAAGCTTAGGAATTCCCTCTATGTGTGCACATGCTAACATTCACAATTCTATCTAGATGCGACGCAGGCTACGTTGAGGAATCCATCTAAGTATGGCACATGCTAACAATAATCATTGTATCTAGATGCGATTCAGTGCATGCTAACGATTATTACACCTGTATAAGGTGACATAGGCTGATCTTGACCATTCTCTATAGGTTAGTTAACATTGGCACTAGTTAACATTGGCTTTGCAGACCTATCAATGATATATAGAGTGGTATATAAATGCCGAGTAGCAAACATAACAGTATGTTAGTGCGTAGTGCAGTGCAACCTTTATAGTCCAGCCAGGAGTGTATTTCGGTCGGTGGTCACTAATCTCTCCAGTATGCATGTTGTAATTCTATGGCAGTCGACGTTATGGTAAGGTATAGTGGCGAGGGCTTTCTGGGGTGATTGCTCTGCCCCCCACCCCTGCCACACTTACAGTTCTGTTGGTGTCTGTTGGCTGCTGGCTTCCTTTGCTTCCCCTGCGGACACCGGCAGACACATCTTGGAGCCGCCAGTGCAAGAGCCGCCTTTTGCGTTGGGGCCCTTAGCCGAAGGGCTGCCAGGCAGAGGGCTGCCTTGGTTGGTTCAGTTAAGACCAGTCAGTCAGCCAATCACAGGGGAGGGAGGTCCGGGAGGCAGGCAGAGGGAGGGGAAGGGGAATCCATGGAGAACGGGAAAGGGAAACATACGAGGGGGTCTGGGGCTGCATGGCCACGAGGTGGCAAGAGTGGAATGGGGGATCCCTGCAGCTCACCTGGGGTCACCTTGCTGTTAATGGCGTTCTCCCACGGTGAAGCTGCAGGCCCAGACACAGTGCAGGCCCGATTGGACAATCTCAGGTGAGGGAGGTCCGGGAAGCGGGCAGAGGGAGGGGAAGGGGAAGCCGTGGAGAACGGGAAAGGGATCCATACGAGGGGTTCTGGGGCTACATGGCCACAAGGTGGCAAGAGTGGAATGGGGGGCCCTGCAGCTCACCTGGCATGACACATGACACACTCGCAGTCCTCCTCTCACTTCCCAACTTTCCTTCTGTTCAGCCCCACCTCTTCTACACTCAACTACTTTTCTCCTATTGAATAAGCACTCATCCTTTGCAGTGCCAACTCATCTTGCCCTCCTATCACTCCCAAATGTTCAAAGACAGTCTCAATCACTTGCCCTTATCTCTATGAGCGGTGTGGCAAGTCAGAAAGAGTCAGACAAAGGGGTGGCATTTCAAACTCATGGTTTTATTCAAATAATACGAAACAGGACCTATCTTTCCCTACAACTAGAAGGGTTGCCCAACCTAACTGAATTCTAACTCGGTTGCTCGTCGTCAGGGTGGTTGTCAAACTAAAGAATCAGTCCTCTGTCCAAAATGTTCCTACTCTCATCCTATCACTAATTAAACGTATTCAGCAAACAGAAATGAAGCCAGGAGAATGACTCCCTTTTCCTGGTCCAACCGGTTCAACCTGAAGGGCTGATTATGGTCTCTTGTAACAGTTCTGATAAGCCCTTGTAATTCCTCAGAGGGGTGTCTTTGGGCTTGGTTAAATGCCCAACAGTTATTCTTTCTTAGCGTTATATATATTCCTGGACTTTCATATTGTCTCCCTCTTGGCTATTGCAACAAGGGATATCACTCCTGTAATGTCCCTGGCTTTTTTTTTATTGTGGTATAAACCAAAACATGTTTTTTTTTCACAAGTACAAAAAGACTTTCAAAAAATAAAATTTACAGTTTTACATCTCATATTTAAAGCTCAGTAAAAAGAAACATGTTTCTCCAATTTCTTATCTTCAATGCTTCTAGCTAAATGAATAGATGAACATTTTTAATTTCGATTGAATCCTATCTGTTGTAGAACTCTAACCACGTTTATGGTTAGCGCTGTTTAATGGCCTGAAGTCATTCTCACCCAAAAGTCCTCCGATGACAGCCAATCACTTGAGCAGACAAAACGTTCCAAATGTTTCTTTCGCACCTCCCATGTGCCTTCACAAAATCTTAATAGATGCTCCAATGGCTGGTCTTTTGGGTCCTGACATGTTAGACATAAGTGTCTACTCCTTTCACCCCAGCCCCAACAAGCAAGGACTGATCCTGTACGTATCAAACCCAACCGAAGTCTGAGAAAGTTTTGCCTCCCTTTTACATCCGGGAATTTCATCAAATAGTTAGCTAAGGAACTGAGACTCTTGTCCGTTGGGGAAAGTGAGGGTGCCACTATAGAGGATCGTGTATGATCGATTTGTCATTAACCAATCTGATAATAGTAGCTCCCTATTGATCTTCATGGGGTTTGTGGTTAGAGTATCTATGTCACTGTTACATTTGGAAAGGATTTCTTGGGATACCTTTTTTTTTAAGTCATGCAGTACCCCCACCGAAACACGGCTCAAGTGGACTTGTAGATCTTCATATAGTGTATTACGCCTTGGATTGATTATCAGATTAAAGAGTGATAGAAGTTTCCAATCTGCCTGAGCCCCAAGTGAAGAGAGGCCCAACTCAAAACGCAGGCTGGCCATTGGTAAGCTGTTTGGGAGGCATAGAGCTTTTTTTTCCAGATCCTGCCTTCTATTATCTGCCAATCCATCGACCAAGCCAATGGTTTTGCCTCTAAGCCATATAAGAGGACAGGAATGATCTTTGCACGATAGAAACGGATAGCAGGGAGGAGAGAAAACCTGCAATAATGCTTAATCATTTTCTGCAGTTGGGCGGTCAATTGGGTGCATTTTTGTAGCATCTTTGACCATAGCGTACAGGCTCTTGGTGTAGCATACAGAGTATAGCCAAGTAAATAACCTGCTATATCACAGGTATTCGTTTGCCCCACACTGTCCAGCAATAATTGCCTTCTCTACCACCTTTCTTTCCAAAAATCACGATTTTCGATTTTTCCGGGTTTAACTTAAGGTCATTGTCTTTCATATATTGATCCAAGGCGTTTAATAGCCTCTCTTGTCCAGGAGGACGATGTCGTCAGCATACATGAGCCACTTTATTGCATTTGTGCCTAGCTTGGCACTGCCCAGTGCTGCGGTCTCGACCTCCTGTCCAAAATCAGCTAAACAGAAGTTAAACAGTAAGGGAGCAACCATACACCCCTGTCTAACCCCCCTCTTCACCGGGATGTGTGTTGATAGGAACCCATCTAGGTTCAACTTTACTTGTACCGTATTTCCTTCATGCAGGGAGACCAATATATCAATAAGCTTGGTCGGAGCACCCCTACATTTTAGTTTGGACCATAGTCTGTCCCGATTCACCAGATCAAAGGGGCTTGATAGGTCGATGAAAGCACCATATAGTCGTGAAGTTTGACCTCTAACCTTACTGTTGCAGAGGGCGGAAAGTACTATGCCATTGAGCGATGTGGAGTATCCCTTTCGAAAACCTGTCTGTTGTTTTGGGAGGATGTTGTTTAACTCAGTCCAAGCTTCCAAGTCTCTCAGCACTAGGCTGGTAAACAGCTTACTTTCCACATCGAGGAGGGTGATTGGTCTATAATTTAGGGGGTCTCTTCGATCCCCCTTTTTGAATATTGGGACAATGATTCCTGATTTCCAAGATGACGGGATCTTTTTGAGCCCCAATATCCTATGAAACAGTGTGTTTAAGAGGCTGGCCCACGTTTTAGGGTTTCCCTTCAGGACTTGTTATGTTAAGCCAATAGGGCCTGCGGCCTTTGAGGCGGAAGATTTCATTATTAGGGTATAAATATCGTCTTCCGTTATGTCCAAAGTCCACTGGCCACCAGAGATGAAAAAAGGTGGCTCCCCCTTCGACTTTTAATATTTCTTCGAGAGGAAATCTATCCACTGTGTTTCGGTAACCATGTTTGACAAGGCTCCGGCTTGGTCCATAGATCGTTGGTTAATTAAAGACCAAAAATTCCTTGAGTTCTTATTTAGGACGGCCTTGAGCATGGTTTCCCCATCTTTCTGGGCGCGGGACATTCGTTGTTGTTTCGACTATTGTTAGTATTTGCTTTTGATGGTCTTTATTTTGCCTCTCTAATAGATTTAACGACTTCCTCCCTTCTAATGGCGCTTATCGACCTCCGCATCTCACGTTTCTGCTCCCAAGTGTGTTCGTCAAATGTGTGCTTATGGGTTTTTCTCATTTGACCTACCACAGGTCTGTGAGCCTCAACTGACCACAAAAAGTCATGGAAAACATAAGGGTTGCACATATCTTTCAGTTTTCTGTCGCTTAATTCATATTTACATTTTTCCAGGGCTTGATTCAATTTCACTGCTTCCCTGTTATATTTAACTAACCGATTTTTTTGATTGTTTACTACTATTTGCTCTGTCAGCCTCTTTACAATCCTTACATTTTGCCATTTAACTGACATTTGTAATCGTTTGTGGTCACTTGTGCTTCCTTCTTTTACTCCCATAGTTTCACATTGATCAAACATGCTTGGAGACATGAACATATAGTCCAAAATGGATTCTGATGCTCCCCGGGACCATGTACTTGCCGGAGGATTGTCTCCTTTCAGAGATCCATTCCCCATTTTCAGGTCCCAATCTTTAAAAAAACATTTCCATTTGAGGAGATGGCCTTGTATTTAGGTGCTCCTCTCCCTTTACCACTTTCCACGCATTGAGAATTTAGGTCCCCTGCCACCAAAACATATGCGTCGGGGTGGGTCAGTTTTATTTCGGTCAAAACGCTAGACAAGGCATCCAGAAATACGGCAAGCTTTGAACACGCAGGATTCCAGTATAAATTTACTGCTGCTATTTGTTTCAACCCTTTGGATGTAGCTACCACACATTTTACTGCCAAAATCCCCCCTTGTTCTTCTGAGATTATTGTCATATCTTTAAAACGAGTGGCTTTGCAGGCAAGTAGCAAACCTCCCTTTGGCCTTCCTTTTCCCATTGTCGTTGCAGGTTGTGTGGTTATTATGAAGCCCTCTAACTCTGGTGCGTTGACTAACCATGTCTCCTGTAGGAGAATCAGGTCGTACTTGCCAAATACCTCTGATCTCATATTGAGGTTCCTAAAAGAACTGGAGCCCCGCGTGTTCCAACTTACCACCCTCATGCTCTCCCAACTAAAGACATGTCTCGCCCACGCCCAGTTTCTGGCAGTCCTGTGTTATGATCTCCGGAAGCAGCGCCCACATTGTCAGTTTATCCCCCTCGATTTTACCATGCGCTGCAGCTGACATTTCCTTTACTTGGTCATTTTTTGTTTTCACTCCTTCCTTTGTTCCCTCCTCCCTTCCTTCCCCAACCCTGGTATCTGATGGCATGGCTTCGTATATGGTTATACCTTGTTTTTGTAAAGGGCCTGCCGCTTCCAGGATTGCCTTTGCCCCTATCTTAGATGTAAACCTGACCTCCACTAAATGGGACACCTGTTGCTCTGTGAATCTAACATACTCAATATCATTTGATGAAAATAAAATATAGATCTGGTATTTTTTTTTTAAAGAGCATCAAGAGTGACCCTCTATTCAAGTATTTGCAATTCATTTTATCTTTGTGACCTATGAACCACAGCCGCAGGGATGCGAAAGGATTTGTTTTACCAAATGATGATTCCCTTTCTGTCCTTTCGTTTTGCACCCCCTCCTTTCTAGATCCAGTGTCTTTGTGATTTACTTGCTCTGCAGGAATCCTAAATATTGAGTCCTCTTCCAATGGTGGCAATGTTAATAGGTCTCCTTGGGCCCGGATTGGTGGTGGGCTCCCACTAGTTTTCTCGTCTCTTTTTTCCCGGGGTCCTACTGTTTTTGTGATTTCTTTTGTCCTTGAAGAAACATCGGAGCAATTTTTAAAGCAGGGGCTCCTAACTGGGGCAGATTTATTGGAACCAATATGGCTCTAGCGAGAAAAATTGGGGCCCACTTTATTGATTTCCCTGCAATCAATGGTGGAAGAATGCCCACCACTGGGCCTGTTGCATTCTCCAGATTTTTACTGTCTATTTGCTCTGTTTGTATTCCTACTGTTTTGTTAGACACGTTTTTAATGTCGGACCTCAGTTTGGCGCTTGTTCTTCCCCAGCTCCTGCACATCAGGGGACTCCGTCTCCGTTTCTGAAGGAAGTTTCTCTCCTTTGTCTGTCTTCTCTTTATTTAGTTTTTTTGATGGATTGGCTAAGTTGTTAATGATTGTTTGTACCAGTATTATTTGATTTTTTAGCCTTCGTGTTTTTAGGTTTCTTTTCTTGTCTGGAGGGCTGTTGAGATGTATGTCTTGCATCTTTTTGTTTCTTTTTCCTCACCCTCCTCCTCCTTTGAGATGTTTGACCTGCACTTTCCTCTACGGGACTCCCTTCCTCCTCGATATCACTTAGTTTCAGAGAAGAATCTTCTTCTATACAGATCATCTCATCTTGTGGAACAGTGTCCGCCAACTGTGCTAAACGGCAGAACTCTTCCATCACTGATGAGGATAGTGGAGTATCGTCCCAAGTGGAGGGGGATCGTTCTTTCAAGGGATCGACCGGTGGAGGCTGCTCATGCCCTTTGACGTTTCCCTGGTTCTGAATAAGGTTTTGTAGCATTGATTTGGTTTCTTTTCTTTCTAAACTTATACTCCGAAGCATAGTTTTAATGTCAGCTATCTCCATTTTCTGTGATGCTAGAGCTCCTGCTAATGATGTTATTGATGGTAGAATGGCGCTGTTTATGGCGTTGGTAAGTCCCACTATTGAGGATTCAAATCGAAATCTTTAGATATTTCTAACAAAATTTCATTATGTACTTGAATGTCTCCCTTTGTTGCCTCAAAAACCCCCACCAAGGAATTTAGAACAAAATTCAAAGCTGTTAAAGTTATCTCGCTGGCCATGAGTTCCTCTGTTGGAGGTCTTCTCAAAGGCAGCTGTTCGTGTATGTTTGGTTGAGAACTCGAGGCCGAGTGATCTCTTGATTCTCTTCTAGTGTTTTCTGTTACATTCAGAGGAGGACCAGAATCTGGAGCGTTGTGTGGTAAAATAGCGGACAAGTTACTGCCTTCTGAGAGGTCAAGGCTTGCGATTTGGAGGGTGGCATTTCCCATCTCTTCTACAGGCTTGGCTTTGCGAAGCTTAGGTGTTTGTAAACCCTCTCTGCCCTCAGCCAGGTTTCTATGGCCTCTTGTCTTGAAGTATTGGTCTATGGTCCCCTTGATGTTTGTGGTTGTAAGTGTATAATCTTTTCCTCGTTTAAGCATTGAGATCAAGGAGGAAACTGTGTTTCCCAAGTTTTCCCTTCCGTTCTGATATGTGGGAACAGGGTTGTGTATTTGTACGTGTGTAAAGCCTGTCTGACCTGCGGGAATACTCGTTTGCAGTTCATGCATGGTATCATCATGCTGTAATGAGACATTATGACTTCGAGAGCTCTCCCCCTCCTGGTCTTTATGTGCTTCTACTAATGGGCCACTTCTCAGGTTGTATCTCAGTGACATGGTAGTTTCACAGTTGCTCTAGGTGGGATAGTATCAGATGTGTTTACCTGGCGGGATCAAAGAGGTCAAAGCCCCAACAGTCTCCGTCCTTTCTCTGATGCGATCAAATTTGGTTTCAGGCACACGTGGTTTTTATGTCCCTTTGGCCCTGTCGCAGGCGCGTTCAATGTCTAAGTATGGTCAATAAAATATGAAGCCATGCAATATGCTTCTCACAAACAATGAAGGGACCACCAGCCCCTCAGCTGTGCCCTAGTAAGTGTCCACAAGATGGAATTACCCCCCGAAAAATCCAGAGGGGAGCAAGGGAAAGTTATTTTTATGTTTTCCAGAATTTCGTACCAATTTCCTTTTTGGTTTATTTTTATTTTTTATTTTTTTCCTTTCCCCCACTTCTTTTTTATTTACAGTTCATAATATAGTCAATGTACTTTGTGGACATGTAGTATAGTATCAATGGGGACTTACTTGGGTTCTCCACGAGCTCCGCCTTTGTGTCTGGGTATATCTCGGTGGCCACGACCCAGACCCAGCCAGACACCCTACCAGCCCTTCTGCCACCAGGGC
Organism: Ambystoma mexicanum; assembly: GCF_040938575.1. Taxonomy (NCBI): domain Eukaryota; kingdom Metazoa; phylum Chordata; class Amphibia; order Caudata; family Ambystomatidae; genus Ambystoma; species Ambystoma mexicanum. Next base: position 1,221,765,928 of record NC_090923.1, read on the forward strand.
TTACGCCGCTCGGGCGGCTGCAGTGCAGTTTTGAAGGCCGTAATACAGTCACGTGATCACGGCACGTGATTCACTGCAGCCCCGCCTCCTGTTGCCAGCAGGAGCCCAGTGCTCGCAATGCTGCGCGGAAGGGGAGCAAGCTGGTAAGTTCTAAAATTGATTAAATCTGTAGCTGGAGAAAGTTGCCTCCTGCACCTTCAACGTGGAAAACCAGATGAGCTTCTGTTCAACCCTTGTTCATGTCCTTGGCTTTTTCCACAAACCCTCTGAGGGAGACTACTCCTGTAGTAATCTTTGTCCTAGATATCTCTCTTACAGTTATTGTGACAAGGGTGATTGTACTCCAGAGGCACTCTTCACTCTTGGTACCTTTCCTGTAATTACGGTGATGGGGGAGATTACTCCTGAGATACTCTTCACTCTTTGCATCTTTCTAACAACTATTGTGACATCAGAGATTACTCCCGAGATATTCACTCTTGGTTTCTTTCGTGCAATTACTGCGACGAGAAGGTTATTCCCAAGATGCACTTCACTCATGATATCTTCCTTACTATGACGAGGAAGATTACTCCTGAGATACTGTTCACTGGTTGCATCTTCCTTACAACTACTGTTGCCCAAACCACTACCGGATCTTCTGTGGCTCCAGTTACCTCCTTTCTGGGCTGGGGGCATGTCACTGGTTCTTCCCAGGGTGATGGTCTTGCTCGCTCTTGTCGAACGCTCTTTGAGCTTCTCTCTCCACTTCGTGCTGCACTGCAGGTTTCTTGGCCTTTCAGTGTTGGCGTAGTTGAAGGACCACTGTTGGCCTCTCTCCAGCTTCTGCATAGGTGGGGTCTCCACCTGACTATGGAGTGCTCTGCCGACTGTTCCAGGGTGTCCTCACAACTGAGGACCACCTTCTCCTGCTCACTTCCTCGTTCCCAGGTTTGAATCTCCGGGGGCTGACTGGCTTCACGCCGGGTTCTCTCTTCATTGAGTCCCTTCTTGGTTTTTATGTCCTGCAGCTGGTTCCTCCCCGGAGTGCCATAGTCCTTTGTTTGTATCAATGGAGTATTCTACATACCTCTTTGGGGCCACCTCTTATCAGTACTGTCTAGACTTGTAAAAGGAGCAGTTTGCATTACTCCTTCAATTTTCCTCTTCTCAGTACTTTTGGGAGATGACTTATTGTCACTCTTTATGTTACTGCTCATCTTGGTAGTGTTAAGTGAGAAAAGGAGGGAATATTGTAGTAACAAACACTAGTGCTTTCAGCTAGGTTCTTGAAGGACCTCAAGGATGTCATGGTCTCAAAGACAAGGGGGTTAGGGAGTTCCATCACGTAACAGGAGTCCTTGCCCCCATGAGGGGAGTCTCTCAGTGTGACGTCCAGCTTTCCGCTACCCCTGGAGGGATTGTTCCGTAGCGGGCTCACCTCCCTAGCCTCACTGGGAAGGGCTCCCCTCAGGGGCGACGTAACAAGATCCTGTGAATCACCACAGCAGTTTAACCTCTCTCTCTGTTGAGCTCTTTCCTGCCTCCTTCAAACCTGAGACTGTTTTACCCCTGTTGAAGAAACCCTCTGCTGGCCCAAACATCCCAGCAAGCTATTACCCAGTTTCTCTCCCCCATTATTCAAAAGGTCCTTGAGCGAGCTTTCTTCGATCGGATCACCAAGTACCTTGAGGATAATGGTCATGTCTCCAACTTTCTCTCTAATGCTCACTACTCCAAACTCTTCTATTCTCATCCTATTGGACCTTTATGCCACTTTTAACACTGTCGACCACTCCTCTCTCCTCTTCAATGTCCAGGACCTTGAGTCTTCACAAATCTTATCTTGCATGGATCACTTCCTACCTAGAAAGTCGCTCCTTTAAAATCTCTTGGAACTCGCAAACCTCTGACCCCACCCCTCTCCCCGTTGGCACCTCCCCAGCCCCAAGGATAAGTCCTTGGATATCTGCTCTTCACCTTCTATACCTCTGCCCAAGGAAGACATCTCATTCCTTTGGCTTTTCACCATCACCTTTTTGCTGATGACTCAAATATATTTCTCCTTTCCTTTCTTCACCCCAGCCATCTTGGAATGGATTACGAACTGTCTCACTGCAATTTGTCACTAGATGGCTCACTGCTGCCTCATGAAGAATTCTTCAAAAATGAAGTCATCGTTCTACCAACTCCCAATGCTCCCCTCTCCTATCTCCTTCAAACATGACTTTCTTGCTCCCTCACCCAAGGCTACCTCTTTGATAGCGATCTACGACTGCAACAATTTATCACTACTAATGCCTCTGCCTCTCATATTAACCTCCTCAACATTCAGAAAATTCATCCTTTTCTTACTGTGATGAACCAGGAATGAGAAGCGGACACCGAGGAGTTATGTTGATTGTTATAGACTTTTATTCAAATAATAAGTAGGGTTGGAAAATGCCTCGCTGTCCCTGCACTGAGAGGTATTTCCCTACCTCAACCAAAACTAATGGTTTGTCAAATGTCCAAAGCACAAAAAGGATGTCCTGTGTCCGGAATCCTATTCTGGCATTCTAAAAGTAACTCTAAAGGTGCCATGGGTAATGTCGTTGACTTGAAAAGTGTAAAAATGTTCAAGTTCAACAAAACGTATGACTCCAACAAAAAGGCTTCCACTTAAATGGTGTACACAAGTCCTGGGGATGCCTCCCTTCCCCAGGTTTCTTTCTAGCAAAACATAAATTCCAAAATGTAACCAAGTTATTTATAACTCAAGAAGATAACTTCCTCTTCCTGATATTTGCAGTTCACTTCACAGATTTCTCTCTGCCTGGTATATACTCCTGCCAGTACTGTCTTACATAGGTCAATTAATTCACAAACCCAAGAGTATGGGACTGCCTCAGGATTCTTTTTACACAATTGACTTTGCCCGGGATACTCACTACCCTGACAGGACTTTCTTACACAGTTCACTTAATCCACAATCCCAAGGGCATGGGTCTTCCTCTGGATTCTTTTTACACAATTGACTTTGCCTAGCTTGATATACTTCCCTGCAAGGACTTTCTTACAGAAGGTTCACAAGTCTCATCATTTCAATTATGGGTTTTAGACTCGTATTTAACTGCAGGCTTCAGCCTCTTGCATGTTTTTTTTATCCAGTTAGTCAGCAACCCTTTCGTAATCACGTTTACTATGCTTGCCGCCCTCTCCCATTGTGCACTGCACTTGCTATGAAGCGCCCCGGCGTCTCACCTTTCTCAGCTGGGCTCACCGTTTATGTGCGACCACTTCGGCATCCTTCACGAGCTTCCCCGATTGCTGCAGCACTCCAGTAGTTATGGAGAGTGTCTTGTCCCTTCTCTGCTTGGCTTCTGCGGACTTGAGGCAGCCTTCCGCTATGCATACAACATGAGGGCTCCGGTTCTCATGCTTCTCCTTCTTGGTGGGACCGGCAGATCTTCCACGTCGTGCAGCTCTCGGTTGCTCCTCTCTCCTCTGCGGATCTCACAAGCAGCTGGGCTCTCGCCAAGCCGTTTCGCTTTTCAACGAGAGCCGCCTGCTCCTGTCAGCTTCTCCCACTTCATCAGCTGTTGGGCATTTAAAGCTCCTGACACGGTGCCACTCCTTTCAACAACTAGAGCACAGAGTGGACTTCCATATTCTAGTGATCTTCATAATTCCATTCCTCCTCCTCCTCCTCCTCCCAGTATGTTAATGTTAAAGGTATTTGCACCGCGCACAGTCACCACTGCTGTGGTGCCCAGGCGCTCTGGCGGATGTGAAAAGGAGAGCGTGAAGACGGGGAAAAGGGGGCATTAGTAGGGTGTAGTGGGAATAGGAAAGTGAGAGTTGTGATGTCCTGTTGGCCACTTCAGTTCAGTTTGCAGCATTCGCTGAGCTTAAGTGTGGTTTTCGGGTCGGTGCCATATTCCCATGTGCTGTTGTGTGAATTATCTTTAAAAGACTTACATATACGAGATTGATAGTCAGTCTTTGTCATTACAGGATATTGTGGGATGCCCTCAGCAAGTCGTGTGGCATGTTGAAGGGGGTTACCACAATATGCCATTAAGGCATGAGGAATGGAGGGTACCTCCCTAATAGGAAAAGGACAATACAAGGTCTCCTTTGATGACGCCAATCCTCCTCCCATGATGGTCGCCTCCCCTCATGTGATACTCCCTCAAATAGCGGCCCCCAGGGTCAGGATCAGGTAATGGCTACGGTCCCCTGGCCACCCGAGGAGAAGCTACCTCTGGAAAAGAGGTGATGGCATCATCCGATTCATCACATTAACAACTCTACAAAAACTCCAATCTCCACTCTTTGCTCAGCAAACTGCACTACTGCTCAAGCCTAGTCCTGGCCCTTCCTCTCTACTCGTTCCTCCCTCTAACCAAAGTCCTCAACTTTGCTACCAGCACTCTCTACAACCAACCCAGATCCTCCCCAACGTCTACCTAGCGACAACATGCTGGTTGGCTCTCCATGCACAACCAATCTCTTTTCAAGTTCCTTCTCCTAATCTACAAAGCAAGCAATGGTCTGACTCTGCAGTTTCTCAGTTACTCACAATCTTGTTCCCTCCGATCCTCCTCTGCACTCAACCTCACGGTTCCATACCCTACCAGTGCCTCCTCTTGCTTCCGCTCGTTCTCTCTAATTAGCCCGCCCCAATGGAACCTCCTGCCTATAACAATCAAAGCCAGCCAACTGTTGATCTCTTCAAACCCTGGCTTAAACGTCACTTATTTACTATAGAGGAAGCTCCCCCGGCCCTCACCCCCTTCCTCCCAACCTGACCTAAGTACTGCCACCAGTGATGCTTAACAAAATAATTTTCATTTGAAGCATTTGCCCCTTTAGGTTAACGTCACCTTTCTAAGTCACCAGCTTTATTTTATACGTTTTGTTTCTGTTCGTTTTGTCCCTGGCGTGTCCACTAATGTTTTAGACCCTCCTAAAGTGGCTTACTACTTGTCCTCATCTTTATGCTATTGTACACACGTTGGTGGGAATGTTTCCGCCATCTGTAAATGTGCTAATGCAAGTTGATCAAAATTGACATTCTGATTTTTCAAATGCATACAAATACAAAATTCAGATGCACTTACAACAACAGACCTGCCACCTCCCCATTCACCTACGCGCACAGCGCCAGGCTCTGCCACCTTTACCTGCACACGCAGCACCAGGCTGCGGTTGGCATGCTCCAGCTTCTTCTGTCTCATTTCCATGTCCCTGGCGCGTTGTTGCTCCTTTTGCAGCTTGCGGATATAGTCCACCGAGGCCTTCAGGATGGTGCCCTTGTTCCAACGCATCTCCCTGCGGAACATGGAAAAGCAGAGGTTCACGAGTGCAGGAGAGTATTACTTCCTACAGCACCTGCTGGTCCCAGACACTGAAAAAGATTACTCAGCCTGACCCTCTCCCCCATCTAAGGCACAGACAAGGAGTGGACAATAATGAGGGAGGGAGATTCCAGGATAGGCCAGTGCGTCTGTAAGCATGGGTAGGGCTGGGGAAGTGTCAGTAAGGTGAGGTGTGCATGTCAGGGCTCTGAAAGGGGCGACAGGTCAGAAAACCGCCCGTGAAAGGTTGGTAGGGATGGGGTGACATCATTTACATGCTGGCCACAAGCAGAGTTTTTTGAAGGGCCAAGTGGCTCAGGTGCGGGTCAATTATGTTCCAGTAGTGTATGCACCATATGTACTGTCTGATGTCCATGCCCCAGAAAAGCCTGTAGGGCTGGGGAGGAGTCAATAACATCAACCATACATAAAGTGCATTAAGTGGGATCAGAAATAGAGGGGGGCTCCCTAACCAGTTGCCAAATAATATTTGCTGTTACAATCCTAAGACTCACAGGTAGCGAAGGAACCTTTAAAAGACAAGTCGCCTATGTAACTACAGGAATGGCCTAACACACTTAGTCGAGTTATCAAACCTGACATGTAAGGACAATCTAGTTTAACAGGTGTGTTAAATATGATAGAGTTAATCAACAGTAACTGAATTAAAAATATTAGAATATAAAATTCAAATCAAACTAGATCAATGGATGCGCCAATCCCTCATTCAGGCCCTTTGAAGGAAATCTGTGATTCTTAGTGTTAATGTTATTAAACGGTTCTAGTGACAAGACTTCAAAATAATCATATGTTGCAAAAATCAAACAACATATTTTCAATATCTTACCTTCAGTGTGTTCTGAAACCCACATACCTCCAGATGTCTGGAACATAGGATGTGATTCTAAACATGGGTGATGGTGAAAGCTACCGAGGAAGAGCAGCATTTTCACACCTTTTCACTGGGGGTTTATGTGACTTCTAAATTGCACTGCAGGGCAGTGTGCCGCCCCTTTGCACTAAAGTGTGAACTGTCTCGGTGAAATTGTGTTAATTTCCTGAACGGAGTGTACAGTTCAAGAGTGAAACACAAGCAAATGCGATTTACACTTCACTCTTCCAATCGTTTTGGGAAATGTGTACATGCCACCTGCAAATTGAGTTTAGCAGGCACTATTTATGGGGAAAGACAGGTGGACTCCATAGGAATCCCTTGATTTTCCATCGGCATGAAAATACACGCAGGCAGGTACGATACTGCTTAGTGAAGGTGAAGCAGGTATGCCCCCATTTCAAATAACTTTAAAATCCCACAGAGTATAAAAAACAAGGCATAAAGAGCTTACGCTTTGGTTTTAGGTTTTATTTTGCCATGGGGGGACCGAATTGGGTTAAAAATTATCCCAATATGCATTTAGTGCAGGGTCGGGCACCCCTGCAAAGTCCCTGCTTGAACACTTATTTATTAGCATTTTTAAAGCGTGCAGCAGCCCTTAGGCATTCGTGGCGCTGTTCCAGAAAATGTTCCTGCTGGTTACAAAAGATACTGAAAGCTTGGTGGTTACAGACCAAGCAGTAGTTACATTACAGACTTAATGGTTACATATGATGAAGAAAACTTAGTTCCCCGTTGTGTGTTGGGTTGGAGCTAGTTGAAAAGAGTTGTTTTGAGGGTTTTGCGAAAGATGGTTAGGGAGGGTTCAGCTCTGAGTGCGTTGGGTAGGGCTTTTGGACTCTGCTGGGCCTGATGCAAGCCCTGCAGAATATGATGCGGAAAGCATTAGGTCAGTCTCCAATTGCATTTAATAATTTTCCAAACAGTGCACGTGTGTGTGCGTCTATCTGGGATTTACAAGGTGTCACACGCCACTAAAAGTCCTCCTTATAGCGCCCAGAAACATGAGTATTTACATATTCACACACTCAAATATACAGGCAGTTGGTAATTTATTTAAAACATGGTTTAGGTTTTAAGACTTAAAACTGAGCCATGTCTTTATATGGGAAAAAGATGTCTTTTGGAACTAGTAGTAAGGTGATTTCTCGCTGAGGTGAAAAACAACTGGGCTCAAAATCATTAAATGTGGTTGTACGTACAACTTTGGAAGTCCAGCCCACCAAAGGAATCCGTCTGTAAGGCATGCTAGTAGCCTCTAACACCAGGCGCTCACAGGCAGCCCCCCCCTCCATGCTTATAGTGCCCCTTTGAAACATGGCGGGTCTGATGTGTGACTGACTGGAGCACGGACCTCCGGGGCCAGTTTATCAACTGTTTTATTGGTAAATATCCGGCGTAGGCTTTGAATACACACACAGTGATGCACCAGTAGAAGGTGGAGAGAAATCAGTGGACGAAAAGAAGTAGTGGAACTATGTTCCCTACTGGCCTGCCCTGCTCCTCACAAACCCCATCGCCACGCCCCCTCCCACGAGCAATCCAAACAACCAATCAAACATGCCTGCTGTTTCAACTTCTTCCTACACTTTTATTTTAAAACAAAACCATTCCGGAATGGGTTCTTTTTCAAATAAAATTAAAGGAACAGTAAAACAAAAACACAAAAAAAGTAGAGGAGCATTGTTCCCAACTGCCCCCGCGCAGGCGCCCACTTCGACCACTGAAAATGGCTTGCAGATAGGTGGGAGGCAGCAGTCATGATGAAACTTACGGATCGTTGGACTTGGGGATCAGTGTGCCCAGCTCCTTGATACGGTCGTTTATGTTAAACCTGCGGCGCCTTTCAACTGTGAAAGCAACAACAACAAAAGACATCAAAACAACATGTAGAGTTGGGCCAGATAGGGCAGGCAGCCGACCGGCTCCTGCATCATGTCTCGATCTGCTTGCTTGCTGGTGTAAAATCTACACCTAGGGTCAAAGCAGGGAGGCTAATGGGTGGGTGCATTCATGCCGACCCTAGCAGATCCCCCAAAACAATGGCCTTAAGCACGTCACTCAAAGGGTTGGGTAGGTTGGTAAGAAGTTGCACATAGAATACAAATACCAATAGTTCATTTGAGCTTGCTCTTTTGTGTATTGCATCACTTGACCTTTCCAAAGCACAGCGGGGGCTCTATAGTTGGCTTGGCTGAGTTGGGCCCATGCCCAGCACCCTCCTCCACAGTAGGAAACCTCAGAACATTGGTAGCCTCAGGCTTGAACCAGAATGGAGAGCGACCGATCGTCAGAATCTGTTCCTAGCAGCTTTGTGTGCTATGATGAATACCACCAGACCTCTGGTTCAACCACAGAACCATGGGCATCACAATCGCTAGTCCTAACAAGAAGGCATTACGTAAACAGCCTTTATCTAGGTCTGCCGGATGGCCTCATGGTAAAGCTACAAAGGACACAAAACACAGTGGCAAAACAACTCCTTAGGATGACAAGGTTCAGACACATCACCCTTGCACTTCGCATGCTGCATTGACTCCCCATCAAAGAAAGGATCCACCGCAAGACCATCTGCATTGCCTACCACGCTAACCCTAGAAAGGGCCAGGCTTGTTTCACAAGGATGTTTCGGCATTACACGCCTTCCAGGACTCTCAGATCAAGTAACACCGCGCTAGTTCTTGGCCAGGATTCCAAGAGGAAAAGCCGAGGAGGATTATTCGTCTCATTTTTAGCTACCACACTTTGGAAGTCACTGCCTAAACACCTCCACCTTGAATCAAACCACCAGACATTCAGGAAACAGCTCAACACGTGGCTCTTCAGTTAAACTAAACCATATAGACATAAGTAACTCAAAATAATCTGACTTTTCTTGCTGGCTCTGTGAACCACAACTCAAAGCTTACACGCGCCCAAATCAACAGAACCCTTGACCATGGCGTCCAGTCTGCAAAAAACGAAGCAAGCATGCCACAAGCACTCACCATACACTTGCTCAATTTCTTTCTCCAACCCCTCAGTAATTACTCACCACTGAATCAACAAAACTGTACACAAAACCCAGTGCCCAGCAGACTGCCCACAGGGCCTAGCACACTATGCACGGATTCACACCCTGCCCTCTCCCTATCAACATATCACCCGACTCCAATACATCCAACTGCCATCATGTTAACTATGGGACCGTCCCTTACAGCTTGCATGCCACAGAGCACGTTAACCCACCCTAACGCAATAGAATCCATACTCCACTCAGGTACAGGCTGCTTCCAACCTGCACTTGCCAACATGACAGCCTTTCTGCTCTGCGCCTTTCCCTCCATCCCACTAAAAAGAGCCCCACCCCTTTTTTACAGAGCCATGCGCAGAGGCCAACATTGTTTGCAGAAGAGCACTATACAAGACCACTTTACCTTACCTTTACTTTTACCATTGTAATTCTAAATTCTAATTCCCACACTGGGTATGAGGGTAAGTTAGATCATTTCCAATGACAAGGATGAGCAGGGTATGCATGAAGGAAATTCTTAAAACGGGGTAACATCAATTCTTATCCCTTTCCCCATCTCAGATGTCATGCGAGCACCGCCTCCCACACAAATATTACCTACGACATAGGGATCAATTCTGGTATGTTAGTACAGTCAAGAGTGATGCCCACAGAGAATGACCAACAAACGCGCACTCAGAGAACACACTTGTCGGCTGTCTAGAAGGAAGCTTCACATCACCCGGTGCCGGGTCCCATTCTGGAGTGAATAAACCAAGGACACAGGCGCTGGGCAAATGTCTGTCTCAATTTCTGGCTAGGTCTAGGTTCTGAGCAGCCTAGCCGATTTAACGCTTTGCCAACAATGACGCCAGAATCAATGTAAGAAAATTGGAAAAAAAAAAAGAGTATGTTCTGTTTTACACGAAAGGTTCAAGGTCAGGCAGATCTCTGGCTCCACTGATCTCTCCCTTTTTAAGGTTACGATACCCCCACCCCTTCTCTGGAGAGTGGGAGAAGGAGAGGGAGAGAGGGAGAGCTGTGTCAGTGCACCATTGCCTCTACAGTTGGATTGGCTCAATGGATCCTTGGTGATCCTAAAACCACTTTGTCACTTTTACAGTTGCCCCTGTGCTCGATCGATACTATCCCCACAAGCTTCAAAACTAATCTTGGAGTCGCTACTACAATTTTGTAGCTTCGCTTGGGTCATCTTCCTCCTTAATGACTCCACACTACAATCTTGGAACAGCTAAACCACAACTCCCAAAATACAAGGTTCTCTTCGTTGTCTTAACTTGTAAACATTAACACCCTGTGTTCTTGAAATGTTCGAGACACAACTCTTGGTTTGTAAACCCTATTCTGGTAAATGATTACTGACCCCATGTGTCTAGATATCCCAATCCTTAGGAAGCAAGGGGAGTGCCATAAACCCCTGTCAATGCCTTTTCACTCGTGGGTTCTTGTCCTGGTGAGTTCACGATTGATCATTAAGGAAGTGAAAGTGAGGTAAAAATGAGGGTAGGTGTCCACACGGGCATCAGTAGTGTGGGTGTCACGAACTCGATGGTCTTCCCACCCAATTGCAGCACATTAACATCATCAGCCATTGTATCGGCAGGTGCACACGTTGAGGCCCGGGGGTGCCTTCCCCCTTGGGTGTTGCTCGGTGTTGACAGTTGTACCATTTGGGCATAAAGAACAGGGCATTGCCTGCGCTAGTGGCCAAAAACATTCTATGATTACTGTTTTGTGAAACTTCCATTCATCTACACTAACAAGCTGCATGACTGTCAAACAATGACTAGAAACAGGTGAGCCTGTAGTGTACTTTTGTGTCTAAGTTTTGACAGTATAGTTGCCAAACACAAAGACGTTTTTTTTGTTATTTTTTTTTTTTAGCAAAGCATCACTTGCATTCAGGATGGGGAAAACAAATCTACAAGTAAACTCTTTTTTTCCATAACATGCTTCTAGAAGGATTTCTATATTTGGCAGGCTAGTTTATAATGTGACTTGTGTGCTTTTCAAGTGATCTCCGGAAACCCAATTTTATTTTAGCTCTTTACAGCAAAACATTAACACATATTTGAACCAACTAAAGGTCAGAAGTCATCTGTTAAAGAGTCCAAGGTGCAGAGTGGGCTCAAATCCAAGCTTACTTAACCTGGTGTACGATTGTGGGCAAACCCTTGTATCTTGCTGTTGCATATCTACCAAAATTGGAACACAAGGTGTGGGTTTTGTGTTGTGGGGTGAGGGAGGCAGCTAAACACACCTAGGGCAAAAAACGATAGACCAAACGGTCCAAAGTCCATTCCTAACGTTAAAGAACAGTAATGTATCACAACAGAACGGTATTGGAGAACATCATTAAGGTAACAAAATTGTTTCACATCTCTCATCATACACACATACAGGCTATCCCTCAATGTAGAACAGCATGTCCCTCATCCCATGAATCTCTCCCTAGAAGGCGGACGGTGCACCGCCTATCTAAATGGGATAGCAGAAGAAATCTCCCTATCCACTTCAACAAACAAACAATGTATAAAAAACAGATGCAGGTCACAAGTGTACCTTTTACAAGCCCACACACACAAATAAATGTGTCTTGTATACTAGTGACATGGGCATATCCTCTCTTCTGGATTTTGACTCTGTTTTAATCACCAATAAATTGAGGTATGTCATATCAGCTGGAAACCCGATTCTGTTGTTAAAATGACTGACAGGCTCTCTGTCAAGAGCAAACAGCCTCTAGAGTGGAGACCAACTTTCTAGAGGTACACACACATAATGTATGACGTGTACAAAGGTATTGTTTATGAAATTTTCTTTTGCATGAGCTCGCTCATGCTTGTTCTGGTCGACCGGTTTCGATAATCGTGGTTGTTTAGATCATCTTCTCCAGCATCTTGGGTACTTTTTCTATGAATCTCATTCTGATGTTGAATCAATGTTGTGATTCAGTTGGCACCGTCGCTTCCCAATCTACAAGTAGCCGTGACTCTGGCTTGTTGTAGGATACTGTCATCTGATAATGTCACCGACACTTGAAATCTTAGATAATAGGTATAGCGGCTGACTGCGTTAGGTTTGACTGCGTTGAGTACTGTGATCCCTCGCACTTCAACGGATTCCTTAAATTCGTATCTCGCTATTTGTGTGTTCCTCCGTCGGGTATAAGTGCCGTCTGGAATACACTTCTGGAAGCTAGTCTCGGCGTTGGTGTATTTGCTCACGGATGCTGAGCTGTTCGCAGCGACGGTGTAATGCACGTGGCTATGTCTCTGCGGGTGCTCCGAGAGGTTCGATGTCCCTCCGTTGTGTGCTGATGATTCTGAATCTTTTTGTGTGGGCTTGTAAAAGGTACACTTGTGACCTGCATCTGTTTTTATACATTGTTTGTATGTTGAAGTGGATAGGGAGATTTCTTCTGACAGAGATTCATAGGATGAGGGATAGCCTGTATGTGTGTATAATAAGATACGTGAAACGATTTTATTACCTTAAGGATGTTCTCCAGGGAAGCAACATATGGGATTTGGGGCGCAGGATGCGAGGTATGGTTGTTTTGCCGGTCGGCTTTTTCTCTTCATGCCAAGGCAGAACAAACGGCGTGGTTCTACCCATGAAGTCGCTGGCTCCTTTCTCCTCTATTCATAGTGCGCAAGTTACATGTAAAAAAGTTAGCCTAGCATCACAGTCACACAGCCTGTGCAGACCCACCCTGCTCCAGGCCAGGGGTTACAGACTCCAAGGGTCCAACAGACCCACGTTTATCCCCAGACAACTTTACCCCACTGTGCATCTTCCCCACTGCTTTTTTATCACCCCCTCCTCTCCTTTTCCTCCTTGGTACTGTGAAATGGTATTACTTGGGAGGAATTTGAACAGCAACACCCAGAATGAGGGAAATTGGGGGAAGGAACTCTCATTTCGTGAGGGTGCACGTGAGAAGGGTGGCGGGGGTACTTGGATACTCACTGAGGTTGTGATTGTCCTTCTTCTGACGTTCCTTCATCAGCACCTTTGAGTCATTCTCTGTTAGGATGAGAACATAGTGTGAGGGTGAAGCATATGTAGCGCGAGGCATCTTTCCTTCACCTCTTTTCCCAACATCCACGACACCATGTTGCAAACCTGCTCTTCTATGCGAGACGGTCATCACTGTTATTAAACATCCGCTAATGCCCTCGCTGACCCATCTTCGAGTACATGATGCCTCGCTGCAGTGCCCAAACCAACCCTTAATACATGGGGCATCTCATTTGGGTCTAGAGGCTCCCACAAACAGCATCGCCCACAGGTCCTGGATAAGGGCTGCACAAATTCCCTTTGTTCAACTTGTGCACCACATCTGCATGTACACAGTTGGCATAATAGGCATAGGTACCCTTTCATGCGTATATAAACTGACAATTGGCAAAGGCCCCTGTTTCAAACTTGCTAATCATAGCACATTTTAGATTGGTATGAAACATCCCAATGCTTATCCCGGCTTGGCCATTAAAAGCCTACGCTGTGTGTGTGCCATTTTATGGGACACGTATGCAAACATAAAAGGTCTCATCATTTTTTAGAGTGGGATTTTTTTCACTCGTGGACTGTTGGCCCATACCACTAACTTCTGGTACAGGAGTGCAGTCCTCATCTACAGAGTCAGTCCTGCCCGCCTCCCTATGTTCCCCCCCTCTTCGGTCTATCGGTTTACTGTTCAACCCACACAGCTCTGCATAGCAGAAAAGTGTATCATCTGCTTTGGTCAGAAGCAGGGTAACAGATATGCTCTTTTACAATCCTGTTTAAGGCCCCGCACCCCATTACGATTTCCCCCTTTTATCTTCAACATAGCGAAAGGTTTGTTGAAACAATGTAGCCCACAAGTTCCAATGTTGCGATAACATGACCGCTTTCATCAGTGCACCCAGAAAGTCTTTTTTAGCCAAAGCTCTTACCCTGTGAATAGGGTGGCTCCACAAACACAGCCATCTGCACCTGCTTCTCCTTAAAAATCTCACTAATTCCCATCCATGCTCTCCCCCACCTGGATTGGGATTTTCTTTGATGATACAGGGGCAGTGACCGTTTTTTCCTCTGGTGACCCCTTAACTCCAGCAAACACCATTCTGGAGCCAAGCAGATCAATGCTGGCTTTCACTGTCCCACTGCAAAGGCACAATGGGGTTTGTGTTGAGGGTCGATATGGGGTGGGCAAGAATACATCTCCCTTGGGGAAATGGGGTGGGGCGTGACATCCAGAATTGGTCTCTTTTGCAAGTCTTTGGATTGGCATGTGTGAGAGGACTAGCCTGAAGTATTTTGTCGGCACGCTCACTACCTATACACAAAAAATACCTACTACGTCTTCTGGACCATGTGCATAGCCCTAATCTTTTTAATACAACAGAGATAATGGTCCACAAAACCCGCTTGTAGCTTGCAATGGTTAATTAATACCTCACGTATAGCTCCAACTGAGAACTAGCTGTCCCTTTCTCAGGTGCCTATCCCTATGGATGCTGGTGCACCGCCTATCTAGAGTCAGGGGATAGATGACTTGCTGACCCAAGATGTTAAGTCTTGCCAAGCACCAACAAACACTTGGTATCGCAGAGTAAAAATTGAAAACCGGAAAATAATAGCCCGAATCATTCGTTTAGCACGGGAGGGAGTTATAATAAACTTAAATGCTCCCTTCTCATCTGCTCATATAAACACTAAAAAAATCAATCACTTGGAAGTATGGGTGACCAACTGATTAATGGGCAGTCCAGTTAGAAATGGTCAACCGGTTTCAATAGGTTCTTTAATCGCTTCTCTCCCACTTTCTTCAGGACCCATCAAATACTTATCTTTTTTTAACAGAAATGATCAGTCACTGGTTTAGTCCCAGAGGAGCTAACTTCTTGTCACCTTCCCCCTAATTCTCGTGCATGGATGCCAAGTGAATATTATCTTCTATTTCACTTGGATGCGCAGCTGCATATACTTCAAGCTGCTCAATTCACCTCCTCTTTTTTAGCAATCTCGTGAACTGGACTCCTTATCACTGTTCCGTGGGTAGATGTGAGCTATTAATGAACCATTGCAAGCTACAAGCAGGTGTTGTGGACCATTATCTCTAGTACTCTCGCTACACCTCTTTTCCCTCTGGACATCTCTATCGCTGATACTGTGCTTGTATCCGACCCAAACTCAAAACAAACAGCTGTATCCTCCACAAGGATACAAATGTTGGCATTTCCCACATACCAAAGGCTACATGCCACTCCCATCATATCTTACCCGTATACTCCTTTTTGACATTAGGAAGGTCAGCCGGACAGGAGTTGCTGATAGTGATGGCAGGCGCGGTCATTCCCTGGGCGTTGTACACATCTAGAATATTGGCAGACACTGGAAGCTGAGGAGACGGAGAGACGGGTTACTCATGAGCAGACAATCACTGAGCGGTCTATAAGATACTGTCCAAAACCTCCCTCCCATACTTTAAAGTTACCACCGCTCAGCCAGTGACTTGGTAACCTGGGGAAGACCCAGACATCTTAACTTAGGAATGAACCAGAGCAGCCCATTTGGGTATATAGGTGCCAAAAAAATCTCTCAATGAAAAAACTGGAAATGTTAAACAAAATAGTACCTCTACTAGTCTTAGTCAGTGCGCTCTTTCACATCGCACATTTTTGGGCATCGTGAGCGAGAAGATCAGTAATTCATATAGCTCTAAATCTGAAAGGCCCGAGGCCCACTGCACTAACACATCATCTCACCACTTCTATAGTACATCCCTTCTACTTCCTGGCCTTTACTTCCCACAAAGTAGCCTGGCTAGTGATAATAATTGTATAGCTTTGTACGCAGTGTTTGTCATTAATGCCAATGAGTTTACGGAGTAAGAGTGATGGAGTTGCTGTAGTATGTAATTAGTGCTTACTCCATTGCCTCATTCTGACATATTTCTGACTCTTGTGAACTGTGACTAACAATGATTTGCGTTATTTACTCAAGAGATTTGCATGGCCAGGCCAGGGATGAGTGTGATCACCAAGCAGAATCCCCCTACAACTAGGTCTGCCTAAGTGGTGTGTGCCATCAGAGCGTACAATCTACCCTAATTCATGTTCATAGTCAGTGCCCTAACAGTGCAGACAGTGGAGTGGAGCACTCTAAAACCCATCGGCAAGACCTCATTTTGTTCTCTGGGCATCGAGAAACCTGGAAAGTAGGCTCTCCCTTTGCTAAAGACAAAATAGGAAATCAACCAGTCTATGTAGCAGGGGAGTTGCTAGGTCTGGAAAAGACCCGGGGCTAAGTTAATGTCAGAACTGTTGGGACTGGGGGCTAGCTAGCCTTTTGGCTGTAGCTCCTGAGATTCTATCCGGGGCTACAACCAAACGATCAGGGGCTATAGCCCCTTACCCCCCCCTAGCAACGCCCCTGCTATGTAGGGCACAGGTAATCTTGCCGCTCTCGCAGGACCCAATTTGTACCCTACTATGAAGCCTTCACTGGACCCCTGCTAGTAGCAAAGGTTGATGCGCAAAATGGTTGATATGGACAATGGCATCTGTTAGCTCCTGGTGTTATTAGACATCTCTGCAGCCTTTAGCACCATGAATCAGCCCAATAATCTTCTTCTGATGCTGCTGGTAACCAATGCACCCCCGCAAAGTCCTGGAAAGGTTCTTCTCATTTCCATCCAGTGCTTTGCAGAAAGTTAGTTTGGGAAAAATACAATGCGCTTTCACCAAACCGACCTGCAGAGTACTAAAGGAATCCTGCCGGCCACCCATCCTTGTTAATATAGATCTTATCCTCGTACGTAATTAGACCTCCTTGAATGTGAATTTTTCGTTTCTGTTTTTGGAGAACAAAACAAAGATACAATTCCTAGTTGACATGACAAACATTCTTCCATACCCAGAACTTCGACTAGCCATTATTTGTCTGTGCATTATGTGAGGGGACAGAAAAGAGAGGCGGAAACAAAGTTGTAATGTTTTCAACATTAGACATTTTATTAAATTAAAGGTGTTGGATAAAGGCCTTTCCATCCCTATCCTAAAGAGTTTCCCTAGCTAGGAAACTAAAGCTAAAGATCAGGCTGTGTCTTGTCATTGAAATTATGCCAACAGTCCTTGTGTCCAAAACATATTTGACCCTCACATTTAAACAAAGGTGCAAGGCAAATGTTTCTGTTTTTTACTTAATAAAAATCGTACGTAAAACAAACAAGAACATTTAGTAAATAATTCTTGGATCCAGGAGGGGGTTCCCTTCCCCTGGATTATTTCAAGTAGGAAAAAGTGTCCTTCTTAAAGCTTGAGTGAGTAGTTGAAATGTCTCCTTCCAAAAACACTTTCTTACGGATGGCAAAAAGTGTCTTTTCCAAACAATGATTCCTCAGAATTAGTAGAAATGTCTTTTCCCACAACACTGTTTGGATAATAGGAAAGAAAACTCTTCTACTTCGAGGGATGGTAAAATGTATATTTTCAAACAATGATTTCCCACAACTTCTTCACAGATGACAAAGTGTCTCTTTCACACACATGTTCCAAGGATGGTTTCCAGATATACTCCCCTGCCAGGAATTCTTCAATTGACTCTTTAAATGTCCTGGTGTACTCTCCCGCCAGGTGTCTTTCACTAGGTCTCTTTCTTACATATGCTTTATGGATTACCTGCCAGGAATCACCCCCTTCTGTATCTTGCAGATCCCCTGGTGTACTCTTATGCCAGGTATCTTTCTCCAGTAAAGGGTTCACTGCCTGATGTGTTTCTTTCACCAGGTCTTCCTACAATGTTCACTTTCTTTCCAAGTATGACCCAGTTGCACTCCTTCACTGTTTATACCATTGACTTCAGGTACTATTTGTACCACCTGCCCCCATATTGACATCCCATATATGGAGATTTGTTCAAGTTCTGTCCGTCAATCGCTGCATTAGTACTTCTTCGCAATACTGGTTCCAGGTTTCCCCAAATTGACATCTCATAAGGAATTCTGTACAACTTTTGCCTTTCAACTCTATTTTATTGGTATCCAAAATAGTTATTCAATTGTTCGTAAGTTTGCCGACACGTACGGGGACCCCCAAATTCTCTTGTCCGAATCCCTTGGGTAACATGTAGTTGTGGCGAAGTTCTGTCTTTCAGAAGGCTTCCTCTTTCTTGCATACCCGTGTTCGGTTCCCGTGTTGGCTTCTCACCCACTTGCCAATGGAACCGAAACAGCCCCACAGGACCGCGGCGGCTTTTTGCCTTAGAGCGGTCCTTCCTAGGTCGCCGCTGCATTTCTACAGACACCCGTTCCTCCAGTAAAGTATGCTTCCAGGCGGTTGCCTGTAAGCATCTGGCTCTTTCAGTACAACTAGTCTCTGTGTGTCTGCTTCTGCTTTAGGCCCGCTTCCCGCTTCACTCACTCTGCAGCTCTCCTCTCTTATTTGCAGGTGTTCCTCAGGTTTAAATGCCCTGCACAACTGATTATTAGTATGACAACTAGTGCGCACGATTAACTTGATGTTACCTTCATTCCACATTGACTCCTTCATCGTCTGAGTACTTGAGGATTTATGGGATTTGGAGTCCAAAGGGATTTTAAACCTTTTAAAGTTAAATTGCTTTACATCTTTGTTTAAATTACAACCATCAGAAACAAGAGATGTTAAATGTGTTTTAGGGATGTTTTGTATGTCTGAAGTGTAAATGGTATTCTGTTTAGAAGGTTTTACAAGAAGGGGTTCAGAGTTTTACAACTGGAGGGTCTTGTATGATGACAATATACCACCAGGAACTCTGGAATTATAGGGTCTTCTACACAGAAAATGGAGGAAAACTGTATCTCTCCAGATTGAGTCATCCACATCTTGCTGACAGCCATCTCCTCCCATATGATCCTCCATCATAATACCACCCCCCGGAGTTAGGATCAGGTAGCATCTGTCATCCTCTGCCCACATGGGAGGAGACTTTAGGCTGGGGTTCAGTGATGACTCCGTAGGATTCATCACAATTGCTTCATGTATCCTTAAAACTACATTTGGTCTCTCAAGTAATGTTGACAGGCCTCTATAACTTCAGCACCTAGAATGGGTTTTCTTGCAATGTGCGTTTTACAAATATCTGCACTTACTCGGGACAACATTTACCTTTATACGCAGTCTATGTTTGACTACACCACTCTTGGCTCAGGCTAGGCAGTCACAGGATTAACATTCTGGAGTTTGTCCACCAAAGTTCCAGGATTGGTCGAGCACACTCTCAAGCTCCTCGTGCATCCAACATTAAACTGTGTACTAGTTACGACTCCTCAAATCTGCCTTGGAAATACAACCCAATTATCACAACATGATATATCTGCCTTTTCCTTTTTGCACAACTAAGACAGGACGGATATGCACCCTGCTATCACAACTCATTCTTCCCCTGTTGCATCCTTCCCATTGTTTGTAGCAGCAATTTCCTGTGCTCCCATCCTCTTTATCTGCCTCTTGTTCATTTTTTTCTCTTCCAGCAGACTCTGGTCTGGATACCTCCGTGGGGGGTGCAGTACACCACTCCACGGACAAGCAGAGGTGCTTGGAAACTATTTAGGTGGGGATTTGGTGAGTATAAAAGGCAAAGGGCCTGGCCTACTAAGCAATCGTACTCCTTCAATCACCCTGCCTGGCTGAGAAATGTCAAACTGCTGGTTGTGTAAATTCCTCTGGAAGTAAGCACATTTTACCCTTCACATTCCCAAGCAAATCATGCCAGAATTTCTGATCTAGCTTGTTCTATTTCCATTACCCATTACTGGAATGCTCTCACTAGGTTTAGTCCTGAGTTCTTCTCATATGGTTGGTGTTTCTGGCCCAGACTGGGATTATACACAAGAAGAACAAACCGATGAGGACATCTGAAATAAACTGCGGAATTAAAGGTAACAGTGCGGACCACGTAAGATTGAATTCAATTCTTAAGTGGAAAAGGCCTGGAATTGCCCAATCCCTATGTCCAACAGGACACCAACATATAATCTGGTTTTAATGTTCTGCAGGGCTTTGCATGAAGGTTGTGAGGAAAATCAACTTGCAAGCATTGAATGGGCCATATGGATCATGGGGGCTGTAGCGCTCATGGGTATCTGGACTCCAACCCTCTTACTATGGGTGGGGTCTTTGTGGGCTTCACGTGACAGAGTGAGGTTCAAGGGGTAGTTTGGGGGTTGCTATGGTTGTGGTATTGTGTGGTTAAGGGATTGCATTCACCTCTGTGCTACACATTAACACAATGGGAAGGGCTAGTTCATGTGAAGGCGTGGGGGATGATTAGAAAGTTGTATATCTGGAGTAAACAGAGTTGCACAGGTAGCTAGCAGAGACGGCGAGGTGGTAAACATGAAAGATCCACCTTACCACTCTAGTATATGACCCTGAATATTTTTTAATTTTCCCTTGAGTTACCCACCTTTTCACTGTTCAACCCTTACGTGAGACCTCAAAGGGCAAGCAAATACTGATTGTGTTCCCTGGGAGAAACTAGGTCCCTCAGAGTCAGGTCGCCCAAGGCACACTGTTTGCAGATGTGTGTCTCATGTTGTAACCATGGGATGTCCATACAGGACCCCCCTATGTACATTGAAGCCTACATCCACACCTGGAGAGAAAACATCCAGAGAAGACTCCCACAAAGGTTGAGTGGGTGCTGTCCCACTGATTGGGTGGCCCACACCCTTCCTAAAGGTTCACACCAATTGCTTGACCACAGCTATTGCTAAGGAAAGCTTATGGTTGTCCTGTGTGCTTCTATTTCAGATGGTACACCCCCACCATAAACATAGGGCTGGAATGGTCCTTCAAACAAACCAGAGTTAGCTACTTACTATTATTGCCGAGTTGTTAAGAAAGATCCAATTGGTAACCAGAGATGTGCAGTTGTTACACAGTTACTCAGACGAGAAATCAGGAATTTGCTGAAAATTAACTGCTGCCTCCGCAATGACCGAACTTGAGCCATACGACTACAAGGGCCAGGTCAGGGGATTCCCATATCTAGCTGAGCCTGGCGAGATCGAATGGCATGGACATCAATTTCGGCTGGCCAGGCCATTAACTGCTACCCATGTCAACTCCATTAGAATCCCTGGTGCTGCTCTATGACCAGAGTGTCACAAGGGCTGCTTCAGGTATAAATATACCCATTGCTCTATAAGTGGAAAGTGCACTTTGGTTTCAGGGTGACAATATCACAGCCTGACAAAAATCCTAAGAAAGAGGTAGGAAATGCTTGCTGGAAGGAGGGGTGTGAAGGTATTGATGTTGGCCTAAGAGGTTGACCTGTGCTCTAGAGTGAGACTATGTAGACCTGATATTTAGCGTGCCAGGGGACCACTCCGGTAGTGATACTGCGCGGTATAAATGATCTTTAACATTAACATGTACCCTAAGGAGTGGAGAAGTAGACCTAGCTGGTACGGGATTGCCAAAAAGCACTCGGGCATTATATCCCATGGGCTTGTGGGGAACTCGACACGCCACATCAAAGAATGCGGTTTACCACCTTTATTTTACAGTCAGGATGGTCAAGATTGGGTGTAGATGATTACAGTCAGGATGGTCAAGATTAGGTCTAGATGAGTACTCCAAAAGGGACATAAGAGGGTTCACTAAAACTATGTTAATGTTAAAAGGACATTTGTACCGCGCACTATCACCACTGGAGTGGTCCCCTGGCACTCTGGCGGCTCTGAAAGAGGAGGGGAGGTTGAGTTAGTGGGAGGAAGCAGGAAAAGTGCAAGAGAGCAGTGATGTGCTGTTGGCGGCCTCAGCCCGGTGGGTCCGTTGGCTGGGCCTGGGGTGTTTGCGGCCGGTAGTCATCATGTACTGTTGTGCAAGGCTATGTGTGTTTTTGTTTTGTTGTTGCGATGTAGTGAAGTTTGTGCGGTTTGTTGTGCTGTAGGTTTTGGTTGTGCTTGGTTTGGAGTTTGAGAGGTGTATGCAGAAAGGGAAATTGTTAGTAGGGTTGGTTAGTTTGCGTCTCTATCCTTAATTGATGCGCTCGGCTTGCATAGTCTCCCCTGATGTGTTTTTGTCCTGATCTGGGTCCGACTGGCATACAGGTTCCTTACTCCTCTGGCCCCCACCTCTAACATGCTCTCTCATAGCTCCCCTTATCCTCCCTTGATACTCCTGTGGCCAGGGCACCCGACAATGACAACCTCTCAGGTTGTGGGGTGATTGCCAATATCTCGATAATACAACACCACTGTGGTACCTGGCGGTAATTAAGCGGCGGGCTAAAGTGTTGGTGAGATTGTTTGGGGTAGTTGAATCAATCTCCGTGCATGCCGCCTGTGTTCCTAGTCTATAAGGAAGACTCTAAATTAAAACCAGTCTGTGCGTGTCATCACAAAGGGAGAGTTCTTCCAGACATTCAACGGTGGTGTGTCCTTTTAAAGGACAAACTTAAAAAATGTGTCCTTAGGAGTCCTCATCGCCTCCTTTAGATGCTAAATTCTAAAGCCATATCCAAGCGAAAATGGCGAAAATACAGTCTCAATTCTCTACTCTTCAAAAGTCTTTAGCCTCCATGCTGCCCTTGCCTATACATCAACACTCTTGGGGATTACCCAACATACAGTATATAAACCTATTTTTCAGTGTCCATCACTAATCTATCAAAACCAGAATCCAATATGTTTATCTTCTGGGAAGATTCTTCTTGGGGTTTTCTGACAAGCCTAGACTCCTCTCAGTCTTCCTGCTTTTCCCCAGGATCCAGAAGTCCTTTCCCAGATGCCAGTGTTAATAGTATTGTTTATCAGGCTCCTTCTTTGGAGACTTGTTTAGGGTTCACAATTACTCTGCCCAGTAGCTTGGCTCTTGCTTCTCCCCCCCCCCAATAGTCCTTCCCAGACTCCATGTATTGTAATGCCTGCCCTCCTACCCCGGACCCTGAATTCCTCTACTCACTCTATCCATGGGTTGCCGGTGGAAGGCATAGCGTCTTGAGCCTTCCAGTCCCCCAGGAATGTGAGGCAGTTTTCAATCGCCCGAATGACTTCCTCCTTGCATTGCTTCCAGGCCTCCGAGGAACCTTGCCTGCCTTTTTTGGACCTCCTCCGATGCCTTAGCTTCACCTTCCAGGTAGCAAAGTTGTGAGCACTTCTCTCTGTCAGCATCTCCCCTTGTATCAAAGGACGATCAAGTAATAGGTCTGCTTCCTCCAGGACCCTCGCTCCTAAGGAGTCAGCGATTCTCTATTATAGGGCCTAGGCTGAGGCTTGTTTACAGACTTTCTTCATGATTGGCTAACCATTAAAAATACTCTTTGATAATTTGTCTGGCACCAAGAGACCCTTAATTACACACATTTTGTATTATTAACGAAGGCTTAGTACTGGTCATTGAAAAACGTTTTTCATCTTTGCCATTAAGGACGGGAGAGTCTTTAAAGGAGTCCAGGGCAGGAGTCGCCATCTTGAAATTGGCTTTACAGGGCTCAGTGGCTCTGCAGCTTTCTGCTGTCTTTTCGTGTGCTGCCGGCATCTCTCACGATATGGGTGCTGCAATGCTGATTCAGCGTTTTCCACACTGCATGCTTTTCTCCAAGTAAATCTGCTCTCGAGTGGGATGGAGAGGTACACATTCTGTTGTCTCCTTGCCAATAGGCTGTGGCCACCTGTTGTATCAAAATCTCTGTGTCCACAGGCCTGGTTCATTGACCATAGTTCATATTTTTCATATCTAGGGCTTTGCAAATTCCACAAGACTGCGGATCTGTACCAGTGTTACCTTATTGCTGGCCTATGGGTCTCTGTCTGTGACGTCTTTCCAGAGAGAGCCTGACTCATGTAATACAATGGAGTATGGTGGAAAGTATACCAGAGAGGGTGTTGCGAAGGAGAGACGGTCTTCCCACCCCCCTAGGTGATACAGAATGAGAAATAAACGCTAAGAGAGCACACCCAGGGAGCAGTGGGGTGCACATAAAGGAGGGTGTGCGATCACCTTAGTGCACGCATTACAAGCTATATGGTAGATGCGGGTGTAAACGCCATCTTGGCAAGCAGTAGACATCTTAGTTAGGCCCAAGCGTGGCAAACAGCATTTTGTGTGTATTAGACCACATTGCATAAGCTGGAACACAGCTGTGATGATGGAAATACATTGGAGGGACAGGGCCTCCCTGTCCTTGTCCTGTAGTCCTTTTTCATTTGTGTTCTGTATTGTTTTCTGCCCAGGAGTCCGTGTGGGACTCCTGGCAATGCAGCTCTTCCTGTTTTTGGTTTGGTGTACAAACCCATGGGATACCCTTATTGCACCCATGGGTGGGGATGCAACCCTGTGCCCCTAGTGTATGGTATGTTTTTGGGCGCCTGTGTGTGGCCCACAGAGCAGGGTATGGGCTGGTGGCAGCTCCATGCTGAATTTGACAGGTGCTCTGAGTTTCCTCCATTTTGGGATACTCAGGCCCTGCCAGTGGAATCAGTTGATTCCCCGATAGGAAACAAGATGGCCCCTGTGGCCTTTTATTTTCTATTGCCTGTTACCCAAAGTCCTGGGAAGCCCTGACTCTGACCCTTCCCCCTGGCTGGCTGTTGGGTGGAAGTTCCATATGGTGTTGGTGTGAAGTCCAGGCCAGACTGGCTGGAGCCTTCCCAGTGACTGCACGTTGTGGGTACGAACTGTGGGTGGGACCTGGGTGAATGGAGTGTGTGATGAATATGCACTTCTTGTTGTGGATGTCTAGTTTCTGGTGTTTTACACAATGGGGGTCATTACAACATTGGAGGTAGCCAATGCTGCTATTTGCAGCATGGCTACACCCATTCCGGGTACCGGGTCTGGGTTCCTGGAATGGGGAAATACTGGCCATTCCGATCTTGGAGGGCCCGGTATTTCCCCATTCCAGGAACCCATCCCCATTCGAGCCCCGATAGGGCTCAATGGGAATGGGGAGTATGCTAACAACGGGCCGTTGTTAGCATGCTGGTCTGCTCGTGTCCTTAGCGGGTCCCGCGAAGAGACCTTGTAATGAGGCGGTAGGGGGTTAATGGGGCCACAGCTCTACCGGCCCAGTTAACCCCCTAGCTCCAGGGTTGTAATGACCCCCAATGACTGAGACAGCCCTGCCCGAAACTGGTATGAATGCAGTGTGGAGTGTTGGATGGCTGGGTACTTGTCCCAATACACATAACTTGTTGTGAGTGTCTGGAGAGAAGTGAATGGCCTGAATGCACTATGCACCTGATTGACTGCCTGCCTGCATGAATGCCTTTCTGACCGATTGGTTGCCTGAGTGTGACCCAGCAGAATTAATGTGATATCAACCAGTATATCTGGGGGCCTCTCACTGCTAGAATTCGTGTTCAGAAGCTGAAGAGAAACTGAAGTTGAAACTGAAGCTTAACCTTGAAGCCTTGCTAGAAGAGAAGAATTGCTGTCGCTCTCCTTCATCAATTTGAAAGCTGCTGTGTCTCCAAGGACTGATCCACAGAGGACCTGGTTAGGCACCCTCTTCCCGAGCTACAAGGGACCATCGTGCACCAGCTGGTCTTTGCCAAAGCTCCCTGGTAGACAGACCTACCACAGGCTGCCGACCGGAGACGGGGACCGCCGCGGAATCACAAGCAGAAGCACCCGGACACTGTTGTCCATCACCGTCGACAACCCCTGTCGCCGACCGGAGCCGCTGTGCTCCCTTTGCCTAAGTAACATTTGATCCAAGGACGCTCTCGCCTGCACCGTCGACCACTTTGTCCTGCTGGAGAAAGTCGAGGCCGCTGATGCGCTGAGGAGCATCCGCTGGTGGG
The DNA here is from genome assembly GCF_040938575.1 of Ambystoma mexicanum. NCBI lineage: Eukaryota > Metazoa > Chordata > Amphibia > Caudata > Ambystomatidae > Ambystoma > Ambystoma mexicanum. Next base: position 1,221,791,943 of record NC_090923.1, read on the forward strand.
TTTCCCGCCACCGTACGACCGTAGAGACGCAGACGACTCGATGCCCTTGCTGGGCCACAGTTCTTCACAATCTCTTTGCGGTCCTGAACTAATGTCACTGAGGTGCCCCGCACGCCTCTTTCTTGCAGGATGCCAACGCTCCGTCGTCGTCGAGCACCGCTAGGAATGAAGCTGCCACCTCACCGTTGTCGTGTAACCTTTTTTCCGCGTGGGATCTCGACGATCCGTGGCTCCTGCCTTAAAGGGAGCCGCTCAATAAGGATCTGTCGACAAACTCTACTATTCCAGGTACATTGGGGTTGTAGAACTATTTTAGAAGGAAATAAGACTTCTAGAACAATATATGGACTGGGCTTGTAATATATCTTTACTTTACAGGTTGCCCAGGTGGGGGGATCTCCACACAGAACTGTGTTTAACGGTAGAGGCCAGTATTCTGCCAATTGTTCTAACCAACTGCTTTCCTCCCATGTCTATTTTTTGTTGCGTTTATTACGTGATATGTGTGACATTTAACGAGAGTATAGTTGATGCACTTTAATGAGATCTGATAATAATTGTGGTACCACTTTAGAACTGTACATATTTGCCATTATAGATCTGCCGAGCACAAAGTGAGTTATTGTGATTGTGTACATAACCTTCAATATTAATTATATAAAGACTGTGTTTTAACTAATACAATGTGTGGACATTCCTTAGTGGGGGCTTGGGGACTACACTGTACTTCAGAACCAGCCTGCATCACCTCCTGAGAAGCTAGGCCTTGATTGCTCAACCAGCGCTACCCTATAGAGAATCTTGGGTGGGGTCCTCTGCGCCTCTCCTCTGCCATATACAGAGCAGGAGTACAGACACCTCCCTCCAGTCTTTACAACCACCCCACCCTGGCCATGTTTCACACATCCCCAACCTTCTGCATTGTTCAGAAAGTTACAGGCCCTCGTGCCCTTGAAAGAATGCACTGTTCAAGGTCAGGAAAAGGGAGCAGAGAGCCTCTTGGCAGTACCATCCCATGGGACAGATAGCAAAGCTCTATTCCCCCCTACGATCCCCACACGAGAAATACAGGTTTGCAATGCTTTCATCCCATGACCCCCGCATACCATGGAACCGTCCAAACCCAGACAACCGACCATCAAACGTTTACACCCCTTGATCGATCACTAAGATCAGAATGCAAAGCCATCGTCCCTTCTGAAATGGGTTATGTGATTTGTGCAGTGAGGTGCAGGGTAGCATCAAAATGATAGCCTAAAACTAAGGTGGAGGACCTTGGGAGTTGCTGATCTGTCTGGGAGTGAGTGGAGCGTGTGCGTTAGTGTGACCTTGGCTCTCCCCCGGAGCACGTCCCTGTATCTGCCAGGTGCTCATTACAATGATAAAATTACATTGTTTGTGTTAGCAGCCATTCATTGTTAGGCCAACTTCACCTTGGATGACAAGCCCAGCAGCACCCACGTATAGGAAGATGAACAGATGAAGGTGGACCAATGGCCTGGTATCCCATTTAGAGCAGGCTTTATATGTATAGGATTCATCCAGTTAGGATTGTAGAATTGTACTATATATGATTACATCGTTAGTGACGTTATTTGTGCTTATAATGTACTGCACGTCCCTACGGAGCACAGAGTGTTCTGCGGCAGCAGGGGTTCTTTGCTGATGCAAATATATTTTGTAGAAATAAATACTTGGTATCCTTGCAAGCGTGTCTTGGGCCTTTTTCCCTAGAGGGCTGTATTTGTTCTGGTGTGAGCTAAGGGCTCCCTTTTTAACCACACTCGGGAAGCCACATTGGCCAGTGGCCGGTCCATCACCATTCCCTGCGGCGAGATCTTCCCATAAGAAAGGGTAGGGAGTTTCCTCAATTCTCCACAGAAGTGGGCTGGGCACTATATCCTTGAGATTGCACACTACATTAGGGAACTCTAGGAAGACAAGTATTGCTCTAGTTAGGCCCTGGAGGCACCTTAGGTTTACCCAACTGTACAGGTTTACCATAGCATGATTCATTCGTTCTAGTTTGAGTCCCTAGTGCCTATAGGAGTCGCATTAACTTATCCTGAACAAAGTTAATAAAGATTGTTTGAACTTGATGATCCAAGAGAGAACCCCATTCATGCTCTGGACCCCGATATCTGGCTCTTCAGGCATTCCCAGCCAAATGGCCTGAGGTGCAGAGCACAGACGCTCATGCTCTCCCCACCCCCCTCAACTACCCAGACAAGTACGGCTGTGCGCGGTAGCGTGCAGTCTCTGGTGTCCTGCAACCCTCTGTTATTCAGGAGACCATAACTCCGGGGTCCCCTTAATAAGTTCCAGAAGTAGGTATGTTTGTATTTCTTGCATAGGGATGTTTAATAGTCCATGCTATAAAAGGCATTTGTGACCTGAATGTCTTTAGATGGCAAATGTGTCAGTACTTGTGCATTTGGGGGAGCAGTTAGACATGTATGGCTGTACCTATACCTGGCACACAAGACTTTACTTAGCATAGGATGAGAGTACTTGGCTGCATTTAGCATATGTTGTGGCAGCACCTGTAGATGGGAGGCCATACCTTACATAATAGAACTTCCCCTTCGCATACAAGGCTACATCTGGCAAACGTGGTAGTGCCTGCGCAATCGACTATTCACTTGGAACGAATGCCCGGCATCAAAGCATAAAACCGCCATATGAGGGCGATACCTGGGTAAAGGGAACTGGATTTGGAATATTAGGGCAGCACCGAGGCACGCGAGGCTGTATGCACCATATGATGTCTAATACTGAAATGAGAGATTACAACTAGCATAACATACCAGTAACTGACTACACAAGGCTGCACTGTCATGTGAAGCTAGCAGTCCTGGTCTACGATGGCTCTGTTACTTGTGCCCCGGGCATATTATGACCACACCCATGGCCTATCAAGTTATCACCAGTACGGTTGGTAACTAAAAAAGCCTTCTGTCTGCTTTGGACATTATTTGCTATTGTATTAATTGTACACTTAATGTTTATAGTTTACATCAGTAAGTCAACAGTCACGTGGTATCACTTCCTGTGACCTCATTGGTGTCAGAGTTTATGCCATCTCATTAAGCCTGAGATTATCCTTCCGCATCCACCGACAACTCGGGGAAGTCTCTGCAAACTGGGGGAGGTCTGATCGTCTAGTCCCCCACGTTGGAAGGTGCATTCACTCCAAGTCTCGGGAGGATAGCTCAGCGGCAACGTGCTCACCTTGGAAGCAAGACGACACGGAGCAACACATGTTCGATCCCCGGGTCTGCGCTTAGACACCTCTGGGTATTTTGCGCGTTATAAATAACCTATCATATCATATCATGGCGAGTTACCACCAACCACTAGGAAGGCACCCTAAGACCCCATGAAAGGCTCTGTTCTGGCACACTGTCTCCCCATATGAGCAATAGAGGGTTTTACAAAATGACAACACAGTTGGCCACTCTTCTAAAATGGCGATATCTTAAACGTCCCGGGCTTGAATGTTAATGTTAGAGGATATTTGTACTGCACACTATCACCACCGGAGTGGGCCCCTGGCGCTATGGCGGCTCTGAAAGAAAGGGGAAGGGGGGGTAGAGTTAGTGGGAATAAGCTGGAAAAGTGCAAGAGAGCAGTGATTTGCTGTTGGCAGCCTCAGCCCGGTGGGTCAGTTGGCTGGGCTTGGGGTGTTTTATGGTCAGTAGTCGTTGTGTGCTGTTGTGCAAGTCTATGTGTGGTTTGCTTTGTTGTTGGAGTGTACTGAAGTTTGTGCGGATTGCTGCGTTTTAGGCTTGTGGTTGTGTTTGGTTAGAGCTTGAGAGGTGTATGCGGAGAGATGAAATTGTTAGTGGATTGGTTACTTGGCCTTTCTGTCCTTGTAATTATGTCTAGGTGTGATGCTTGCTATCATTCACTATTCCATCTGAGTTTTTTTGGGCTTGCTAATTTCAAAATTCTGTCTAGATGTGAGGAAGGCTAGTGATCATGATTCCATTCGGGTGTTGCACTTGTCATCATTCACAGTTTCATCGAAGTGTGGAGCATGCTAACATTCACATTTCTATCTAGATGCGACGCAGGCTAAAGTCAAGAGTTCCATCCAAGTGTGGTACATGCTAGCATTCATAATCCTATCTAGATGTACCGCAATCTAGAGTTATGGATTCCTTCTAAGTGGGGTACATACTAAAATTAATAATCCTGTCTAGATGCGAAGCAGACTAAAGTCAAGAATTCCATCTAAGTGTGGTACATGCTACCATTCATATATTGAAGCATTGGTTACGACTAAAAGACCTAGAATGGATCAGCTTGTGGCAGGGTCTATGCAACGGTGGCCTGCCATGAAGTGCCCAGCTCAGTCAAGCACTACCCCAGGGAGACAATGGCAAGGACAGCGAGGTCCTTGAGGGGCACCCCTCCTCTCTCTGCACGTGGGTCTCTCATCCATAGGGGAGTGGGAGAAGAAAGGAGATGGCCACTACTATTAAGCCAGCAGTGATCCCAATCACAAAGGTGAAAAGGCGCAGCACAACCGGTGTGCCTCCTTAAGTTAGCATTGGTCGAGGGAAGATGACGCTTTTCAGGAGGGGAGGACTACCCTCCAGGTACGCCTGCAGGATGAGCCTCTTGTGTGGGTGCCCTGCTTATCGGCTCTACCATGCACCCCACCCTCTTTCTTCCATCTCTCTGCAGCCCCACATCCCTATGAAATAAAGAGTTTGTTACAAAGCTTCCATTACAATATTCTTCGCTCTTAGCAAACGTTACAGTTCCGTGTTCTGTTATGTTTCAATGCTTTTAAATCCATATTTCTGCACAAATGTTTTTTTTTTTAAAATCACTATTTGGACCCATTTGTGTCCACACTTTCTTGTAGGACAACACCCCAAGCCCTACTTCGAGGGCTTGGCCTTGCTCACGTGGTGCCCCATGGGGCCACGTTGGGAAACATATTCGGGGCACTTGTGGTTCCCAGTTCGCCCCTGCTGCCACCAGATCCTAGGGCCCGCAATGATGTCATTTTGCCAACTGACGAGACAGCTGTCGAGAGTCAGTGGACAGCTCGTCAAAGTCACGCGTGCACTATGGTGTTCTAGCATGGAACGTTATGAAAGGGGGTTCTGAACAGCGCACCTCACTTTCAGACACAGACCTATCGGCATCATTTTGTTAGTAAAAATCAAAAAGCTGAGGGCAATCAGCTCTCATAGTTGGCGATCTGTCAGAGGGGCCCGGGGGTGCTCAGAATCCTTTGCATTTTTCCTTATTGCAATTTCTTTTGGCGCTTTTGCCAAAGCACCACGTACATGGCTCTTGCTGCCCTACGTGGGCCTCCCTGCCCGGCAGCACAACGCGGTGGGGGCGCACTAAGGACAGTCCACGCCAGTCAATAGTTGCACTGGGAGCAGGGGGCCCTGACCCCTTTGCCAACCCCCGAGAGAAACCCGGACGGTTGCTGGAAGAGTTTGCGCTGGTGGTCCCACCTTTGGCTATTGGATCCATTTGTGAAACCATGTGTGATATAGACACTCAACCATGCCCCTTCCAGCTGTGGGTCGAGTGCCCAGTGGTAATGTTCCTACTGCAGGAGTCTGCGTTTCACACTCATTGGCCTGAAGACTGGCAGAGCCATCTCCCCTCCCGTCATACTTTCCAGTCCAATTAAATAAGCACTGTTGTTATGCCAACAAACATTATTAACAAGCTAAGAGATCATTGGTTAAGCGGTGTGCGCTTCACCTTTCATCCCACCCACAGGAAATCTGAAACACAGTGCACTTCCCTTTCCAGGGCACAGAAGTGCTCTGCCTCATCTCGCCGTCCCCGAGTGGACACCGCAGATATTCCTGCTGCTCTCAGCACTTCCGGTTTTCTTTACCCGTGGGGTGGGCGGCTTCTTCTTACCGCGCCACTCGCCACACCCAGACAGCTGACTCTCCTTCAACACTGGGGAGGTTCACGGGCTGCCTTGACTCTACTAGCCTGGTTCCAGAACCCCGTGAGAAGAATCATTAAGCGGCCCAACATGCCCCCCACAACCTGGCCAGAATGTCACCCGGACTCACCCCATTGCAAGAAGCACCCTGCTTCCTGTTAAATCTGATTTCTTATCTATTGGAAGTTCTTCTGTGATCAAAAGAGAATTGTTTCTCCCAGTATAAACAATAAATAAATAAATAAATCGGTCTATGGAAAACCTCCTCAACCGCTCCCACCCCGGCCTCGCACACACACACCTTCACCTAATCTGAAAGTAGAACAGCGGAAACCCCGTGTTAGGTGGTACATTTTCCGACTCTCCATAGAAATGCGCCATCCTCAATGGAATAAAGATAAGGGGCAGGGGAAAGAAGGAAACCGAATACACAGAACACTGCCAAAAGTAGGTCTAAAGTAGGTGTAGGGATGAATGGGTAGCAGTCCAATAGAGGGGCAGCCAGCCAAAAAACTAGAGGGGGCCGTGCACCGCCCGACCCCCCCCCCCCCCATGTAAAGCACTCGTCTCCATACCCCTTCGATCCCCGCCACCAGGTCGGACCCCACTCACCGCACCCTTCCGAATCCGCACGCTCTGACACACACCTCTCCAGCGCTCCCTGGCCCTCCTTTGGCCTTGTACTGGCCTCGCTGCTTCCCCTGCACAAGCAGCCTCTCCTGGTTCCTCCCCCAGCCGTAAACCGAACAACAAGAAGAGGAACTCGTCGCCTTATCATTGCTTAGCGAGGCACTGATTAAAAGAACCAAAAGCAGTTTAGTCATTTTGGAATTTGAAGCAAAGCCAGGTCTCCTCAGAATGCAACAGAGTGGATGGGGGTGTCTCGGCAGAGCTGCGGGGGCGGGGTGGGAGGCAGGGAGGGAGTGTGGGGGGGGGTCCACTCGGTTTTTGAAGAGAAACGACGAAATCCGGCAACGGTTCATAACAAAAGGGGATGACTTTTCAGTGCTGAAATACACGGGGCGCCACCGGACAGTGTTGGGGTGCTTAGCAGGGTGGGACAGGTCGCACGAAGGGTGGCTCCAGCCTGCCCCGTTCCCCTTTAATAAAAAAAAATACTCTCACCTCAGATAAAGGGTCTTGCTGTCCCCGGGGGTTCACGCTCACATGCATGATGTGGTAACTGCTATCCAGACGGGGTGTGGCGAATACAATGGGAGGGGTGGGGTGTGGCACATGCGGGAGGAGGGTTCTAAGATAGCGCAGGGGGCAAGGGGTAGGTTTACTGACCAAACAGCCCGTCCTCTCCCCACCCCTATACGGCCGCGTTCTCCTCACCTCACTGGCAAAACCAACACGAAATGCACACAAGGCCTGCAGCCAACCACGGAGATGGCAGAGCCCGACGGATTCTTATCATACGACCACGCGCAATCACACAGCCAAGCAGATGGCAATCACACAGCCAAGTATGGCTGGCAATGACACGGCCAAGCACATCATTTCCTCATATTCCTACGGGGAGGCGCGGCCCCCCTCCTGAAGCCACCGTCGCTCCCTCGCCGATGGGCGATGTTGCGCCACCCTCGGCTTATCTCGGACAGGAACGGGGCCAACTGTGCCTTGCCGTTCTCAACGGTTCCCTTCCAGGAATCTCCCACATTAACCACACTCCAAAACACCCTCCCCGCCCAGGCGAGGATCTTGAATGAAGTCTGCGCAAAGTACCTCACACTTCCCTGAGGAATCTGCTGGGTGGGAGAGTGGTGAGGCAGGCCCTCCTCGAGGCACTTCTCTGCAGCCTCAACACTGTCAACCCTGCTCTAGCAGAGCGACCCCCCCCCACACTCAACCCTGCTCCAGTGCAACACGTGAAAACCATCAACCGCCACACTATAGGACAGACATTAAACCCCAATCAATCACCCCAATGTAGTATGGAGGCCTTCAACGTGGTCAATCACTTTGTTCCAGTACAAACTTTCAAAATCACCATTCACCCCACTCTAGGATAGACATTAAACCCCAGTCAATCACCCCACTGTAGTATGGAGGCCCCCACTTTAAACCATCAACCACCACACTATAGGATAGACGTTAAACCCCAATCAATCACCCAATGTAGCAAAGCCGGTCCGATAGCACAGTGAGTAGAGCGCTCGCTTTGACATCCACTAACGATGCAAGTTCGAATCCCAGCAGAGCCAAACTCAGCCTTTCATCCTTCCGAGGTCGATAAATGAGCACCACACACCTTGGGTAATAATAAGCAGCACTCTGATACCTGAGGGTTCGTAGTGCTATATAAATGCTGAATTATTACTATTATTATTAGGGGGGCCCTCGACGCTGTCAATTACTGTGCTCCAGTCCAAACCTTCAAAATCACCATTCACCGCACTCTGGGATAGACATTAAACCTGGCCACCAACCCTGCTAGAGTACAAACATTCAAAACTAGTAATCACCCCACTCTAGGACAGACCTGAAACTCCATCAGTCACCCCGTATTAGAAGCGGTCCGTCTCCAAGCTCTGGCAGCAAGGCCAATCAGCAACATAAATCATGCCAGGCTGGTAAAGAGGCCTTTGCCACCTTCAATCACTCTTCTCTAGTACAGACCTCCAGCAACACCAATCCCCCTGCTCTAGCAGAGAGTCCACCAACGCTGTCAATCATAGCACCCTAGTACAGTGGCCTTTAACATCGTCATACACTACACTCTAGTAAAGAGGCCTTCTACACCATCAATCGCCCAGTTCCAGTATAGAGGAGCCCAATAGTCAGTCAGACCACTTTATTACACAGTGCAGTCAAAATGATAAGACAATAGGCCTGATTACGACCCTGGCGGTGACGGTATGAACGGTGCCGGTAAGGCACCGGCATCGTTCATACCGTCCCGGTGCATTACGAGTTCTGTTTGCGGGTTCCCGACAGCCCGCCAGGTCTTATGGCACCCGCGAGCAGAGCTCGCGGTTAATAACGGTGCCGTTGCAACCATGCACCCCACCCCCATTCTGCCCTACGGGGCAGAATGCGGATCGGGAGCCCAGCAATACTGCCACCCGCGAATGGGCAATTACCGGCCCATTCAACTCGTAATGGGTCGGTTATTGCCCAATCGCGGGTGGCAGGGCCGGTAGCGAGCATGGCGTTAGCCGTGACGGTAGGCACGGCTACCGCCCTGCTCGTAATGAGGGTCAATGAATTTAAAAAGGTGTACACCCTGGCTTACCAGCAAGTCATCGGACTATAGCACCCCTGTCTTCTCTGATAAGTGGCCTCTACACCCGTGAGGACCCGAGATCTGCCCAGTATCTGCCCGACCAAGCACCTGACGAATGCCTGACACATGCCTTGCCTCGACAGGCCCTGCCCTCGATGGGCAAAAGTCCCAGCAGGCCACGAAGCATAGTAATTGAGCATATTAGAGTAAGGTTTAAGGCATTTCTAAGCCTGTTAATCAACATACTAAAAAAGGTGATCAACATACTAGGGAAGGTGAAATGGGTGACTGTGGTCCTCCAATTTTAAACTGCCCTTGCACTGAACCTTAAGTTCTTGCCTCCCATAAGCCTTAGCAGGTTATGCTAATGTCTGAGTTTCTACACTGTCCCTTTACCTCATCTGCTAACTCACAGATGCTTCTATTGTTCCTCATGGGGTGCAATGCGTCTGTTGGAGCGCGAGGAATTGGGAGCTTGTCAAGGGGACCTGTCTGCAAATGGCCAGGGATAGGAGTGTAGGGTGGCAGGTTGTTTGGCCTTCTAAGGCCTGCTCTCACCTTACCCAGCTAACCAACTGCCCTCTAAGATATCCTACCACCTTACACTACTGAACGGAGGATAGCACAGGGGCAACGTGCTGGTCTTGGAAGCAAGACCATGCAGAGCAACAGAGGTTTTGAATCCTGGATCTGCGCTTAGAAACCAAACTCAGGTATGTTATAATAAAAACAATAAAATAAATACAAAATACCCACACAACTCCTGCCCGCCCCCCCCACAGAAGGAAACCACAGCCATAGCTGTTATCAAATCAACATTAACAAAGCCACGTCCAAGTTCTCCTGTTTAGCCCTATCACACTCTCCCACGTCAACAGCTAACCAGACCCAAAGCGCTGCAGTCTTTGAGATTGTAGGCTCTTCCCTATGGATAACATATTCCTGAGTTTCTTCCGCCAAACCCATAAAAAGCAGATTGGCACTCTGGAACCAGGTACTTCCAACCTGCACCATCAACACCACAAATTTTGCATCTGCTTTTCCCACTGCCCCACTAATGAGCCTCACATCCCTACCCCGCAAACCCCCTGCAAAGTCTTCAAATGATCTGCCCAAAGAGGGGCTCATCCCTCTTTTAAAGCCAAACGGGCCACAGTGATTGGTGTAGGCTAAGCCTACCTTAATGAACCCATCCTGGGTCCCCACCAACAATCTCCGGTATGCGTGAAGTCATAAACAGTGTGCTTTGCAACAGAAAAGGTAAAGGGGTAAGAATATGTAATACGAAGCAGCACTCACCTTCCTGTCTGTTGTGGATCAAAGGCTCCCCTCTGGTTAATGGAGCTCTCTGTGGTTCCTGATTAAAGCAGCAGTTCTCCTTTGATGCTGCGGCGAGACCAAACTTTCTGTATCCATCAACCAACATACTCCTACCTTCTGAATGGGGTCTCCCTGCAGGGATGACTACTGTAAATATGCAGTCCCACACATGGCATTTCCCTGTCAATCGATACTGAAGGCGGGAGCTGGCATCAGGTGGACACAGTGCATATGAAAGGGTGTCGGGGGTTTCCCATCCCCTTTGTTAGCCTCTGCAGACAGGCCCCAGGTGGGCCTGTTTGAATTACACTCTTATGAGTATGTGAATGCAGCCACCAGCTAGAGGGCTCAACAAAAGGAACATGCAGCTCCATGGAGCATTTGTTAGTTAATTGGGTTGGCCATGGCAGGTCTGACCCTCCCCCTTCTGAGATGACACGGTGTACCTATGGCTGTCATATCCCAACTAAATATGACAGGGAGAATTGTGCCTGTAGGGCATGTCCACCCAGAGTACACCTACCGTGCAGATGGTCGAATTCTTCACAGATTGAGTTGTAGTCCCACAATCTGGCAAGCCAAGGGTTGCAGGACCCCTCTTACACCCTCCCAAAATAGGGCATCACAGGAAGAGTGACCGAGTATGTGGATGACAGTGGAAATCTATTGCAGTTTGTGGTTTTCTCTGGTGCTAGTCACTTAACACTGAGGCAGCCCAATTGTATCCACACTTTGAGCTTCAATATTCTTGAAGCCTGTTCACTTGCAGCTCGAGGTAGGCGGGAACAGGACTGCGACTGCTGGACGCGCTTCGGAGTTGGCACTCTACCAGTGCATATAGAGTACTGCTGCTTTAACGTTGGGGTTGTTTTCCCTGAGATGTTGGCTGAGAGTGAATGTGTGTACTCCTGTGTCACTGATTTGTGTTGAATTCTGGAGTGTAGCTCCCCAGCACGGGCTGTAGTGTGCAGATTTAAGGTTTCTTATGATGAGCGCACGCTGCAGAACAGAGAAGAGCAGCCATGACAGCGTACGTCCGAAATCACCACCTAAGATACAACTTGGGACATACCTGGAGAGTCACAGGGGCTCCCCAAGGTGTGGGGTCTCCTTTGAGCTGAACTGGTTGCATAAGCCTTGTAGCCGGCACTGGCCATGTGACCGGGGCCACCAATCAGTAAACAATCCATAGGTCGCTTTCCTTCAATCTCCAAATGAATTAATAACCAGTCAGCCAGTAAAATACTCTGGCCGCTCGATACAGGGAACAAACTTCTGGCACCAAAGCACAAGCGAACAAGCACTTCGGACCTTAAACAACTAAATAAGCACCATTGATCACCCTATAAGCCAAACAGCTCTGCAGGTTGAGCGCTCGCTGCTGCGACCTGTGTCTGATCTGCAGGTCGCAGGTACGAATCCCAACCAGGCCACCTCAGCTTTTCAGAGTACCAACTTCAGATGGGTAATACTGTATGCATGTTATATGTAAAGCATTTTGGTGAAAGTGCCATATAAATAACATATTACCATTACTGTACTTGCAAAACTTTCCCACAACCACTCTGCTCTCGTACAAGGGGGAAGTCACCCCACTTCAGAATAGAGGGACACGCACTGTAGATTGGTGATCACTCTACTCAGTTGCAGTGGCCTTCGATAGGTGTGCATTCCTTCAGCCTGCACTCATCACCCATCTGAACTCCAGAGGCCTCTGAAAGGTTCACCGCCCTCCATCTCAGGGATCTTAAAAGCTTGACATCTCGAGCAGTTCCATGCGCCAGCGGCAGTCTCTTGAGAGTTCAGGCCTGGCCTGCCTGAAATAAAGCTCAGCACAGAAGTAGGGGGCTCACCTGCGCGATGCCGCAGGGGACCCGCTTACCTGCTGTTCTAGTGAAAAGGTACACTGGGCCTTTCTATCACGCCGCTGGAATATGATTTAAAAAGTAACATTTACATGCACAACATATATCTCTGGAGCATACATCACTTGATGTAGGCTTCGAAGCACTTTGGGTAAGCACGTTTTTTGAATTCCTTAGTTTATCGGCCTACCTCAAAAGTACGACACACCTTGTAGAGCCTGGCTGGAGTAGCGAATGGGGTACCGGGCACTCCGTTCTTAGAGCTCAGCTATCTCCCAGACCTGATTTTCAAACGTATTTGTATTCAGAATTTCGGGCGCTGATCGTTTGCTGCTTAGCAGTCTAATAATTGTTTAAAAAAAAAAATACATGCAGCCACATCCTAGCAGTTGTGATATTTTTCGGGAGGTGGGCAACCTTCTTGGTGTTGTCCTAGGCTGGGACAGGTCTACTGCGATTGGACCCCAGCTGGACCGGTCGCCTCCAATTGTGACTGCTTCCGCGCTGAGCGCATCTGCGCATGCTCCAGACCCCGGAGAGAAAAGATTGGTCCAACCAGCAGTCACTGAGATTAGACAGACATTAAAAGTCCACCTGTTCCGTTCCAACGTCCGTTGCACTCACTGGTTCATCGGTCGGTGCCGGGCGTGCGGCTCGCTGGTAAAATTGTAACTGAAAAAGAAGGGCCAGTCTCGAAGGGCGAGGCCGAGGGCTGCTACGGGGGCCGGGGAAGCATTTCTCAGCAGAGTGGTATGAAGTGGGACGAGATAGAAGGGGGGGGGGGGGTGGCAATGAATAGCTGCTAAGTGACCCCATGTCGGCCTAAGGTTGTATTGCGGCCGTGGATTGTAGCAGGACTGTGCTTAAGGGTGCAAAGTGTGTCCACACGCTGGCATAGCAGGACCTCGCCCTCTCAGCGGAGAGGGAGGGGGTGCACTTGATCAATTGCACGCGCTTGCTAGGTTTTGTGTGGTTTATTTTGGGGAGGGCGTTGCAATGATGGCTGGCCAGTATCACAGTGCACCCCGAGTCCAGACCATTGCCACACATTCATCAAGAGCGGGCGAGGGTCTCGGGCATCCATGAGAGCACCCCGGCTTTCTCACGGCGGTGCCTGCCATCGGGAATTGCACGTGTTTTGGGGTTTCTTCAATTGCGGAATCAAGGCCAACGAAATCGCTTTCGTTTCTATTTGGAGAAGTGTCGCAATCACTGAGAGGAGCGTGAGTGGGGGCAGGGGGGGGGGGATGGGGTGGGAAGGGTGTTCTGAAACCAGGAGCCCTCTCCGAGGAGTTGAGAACTTGCAATGAATTGAAGTGGGGCAATCGGCCAGTGAGCGGTGCGGAAATGCATCAAAACAAAACGACCTGCCAGCTTTGGCAATCTTGTCCCACCAAAAGGCAGGGCATTTCCTCAGATGACATGCCCTGCGTAATGCCTTAGTAGTAGCCCCCCACTCAAACCTATCACCGAGGAAGGCAGTACCTTGACAAGCGTTCACCACACTGGCCAAAAGGCAGAGGCTGGAGGCACCGCTTCTGATGGGAGCCAGCTCCATGGAGGCCGCGCTTCCCCACCAGCAATGCTGGAAGGCCAGAAAGAGGCTCTATTGGTCGTGGGTGAGCGTAGGTTGTGTCAAAATCCGGAAGCGCTCGGAAGTGTGGCTGTTGGGCTGAGCACTCTGCTACTTTGTTACTGAGACAGGACCCGGGGATAGCCTCGTCGTCGGCAAGGGGAAGCCCAGCATTTTCTTCAACGCGCGTAACGCGCACTACTTTGGACTGTTGTGGACTCGCTACTGGACGTCCCGCCCATTGATCCCGCCTACCGCCCGCTCACACGCCCACAGCCACTTCCACTAAAGCACTGGTGCTCGCGCATCCGGAAGTGCTCGGAAGTGTGGCTGTTGGGCTGAGCACACTGCTACTTTGTTACTGAGACAGGACCCGGGGATAGCCTCGTCGTCGGCAAGGGGAAGCCCAGCATTTTCTTCAACGCGCGTAACGCGCACTACTTTGGACTGTTGTGGACTCGCTACTGGACGGTATATATTGCATTCAATTGTTCCTGTTCCTGGTATTGACCGCGGGTTTACCGCGGGTCTTGCTAGCTTGCTAGCCAGCGTTAGTTACTCTGTTCTCTCTTTGGTTTCAGTCCCGCCCATTGAGCCCGCCTACCGCCCGCTCACACGCCCACAGCCACTTCCACTAAAGCACTGGTGCTCGTGCATCCGGCGCGCGCATCCGGAAGTGCTCGGAAGTGTGGCTGTTGGGCTGTTCGGCTGGCGGAGGGCGAATGGGGTAGGAGCTATTGGTCCCAGTGACAAGTTTGTTAAAGGTTTTTCCAGTGAGATATTGGGGTGCCATTTGGGGTCAATACTGCATAACCAGTTAAATGGGGAAAACCAAACTTCCGCCCGCAAAGATGCGCGAGCGGACTTCTTTATGGCAGTAAGTACCAGAAGAGCGAGCCTCGCCCGAGCAGCAGCTCTACCGCTGCCTGAGGCCAACGAGGATGAGGCCGAATTATTACAATGTGCGCAACAGTGTTCACTACTTGATAAACAGATGGAGGATAACATAGATCCCTCGCAAGAGGCCGAATTTTTAAAGTATGCACAAGAACGTTTCTTGCTTGATAAACAAAGCAAGGACAATATGGATCCCTCCCAACTGCTGTTTGGAGAAGATGATCCATCAGACTATGTGCAGGAAATAGGGAAGGTACTGAAAACAAATAAAGAATATGATAACACCATTTATGGGAATGAGAATGAACCCCAAGGTAATTTGAACTATGACAAATTATTGGATTTTTCTAATGGTACTACATTCAGAGGGGAGAAAGTCACTAAGAGTAGCTCTGACCCTTCTGCCTCAGAATTTCCTGTAATGATGGCTATCTTTAACCGTCTAATTCTGTCTGAATTACATAAGCAAACTGATTCACTAGATAATTTAGTCATCGAATTTAAATCTTTACCAGACAAATTGTCAGAGGCACTGACACAGACACTCAAAACTAATATGGAAAGAAAAGGGGAGCAGGGGTCAGAGACTCTAACAAAGGTATCTCCGATAGAAGAGATCATTATTCTAGAAGCTTCCCAAGATCAGGCTCAGGAGCTTATCGAGGTGGGGGAGGTTACTGTGCAAAGTACCCAGGTAACAAAAACAATCCCTAAAGGGCCGGAGAATGTGGTGCCGGAATTTAAATTGACAAAAGACAGGAAAAAAAATTGCAAAGCAAAAAAAGAAAAATAGAGGAACAGCCAAAACATCTAGAAAGTTTTTGAGAAATGTCAGAGGAGGAAGAGATTGAGGAATCTTCACCTAGGGCAACTAAACAACAACAAAACAAAACCATATTAGAGAAGGCGGGCCCGGAGAGCCATTAAGGTTATGGATCAATCCACCCAAAGCGCATATATAGAAGGGGGCAAACAACTATGGGAAGCAATGAAAAACAAAAAACATAGGGATGACCTTTATGAAATCTTTAATGTGGCTGTGCCGCAGGAAAATATGACAGACACAGGGAGGCTTGCTAAGGTTAAAGAGGTGACTCACTATACCCAAATGGAGGGACCCACGATAAAAAGGAAGACAAATGGGATGAATGTAATAGTCACTGAAAGAGGGCCAGTCAGGAACTTGGTCCCAATCGCAGTTAATACTGGCCTGGGCAGTAGGGATTGGAAAATCGTCCCAGGGAAAGATCCCAAAATTAATCAGAATGTGGCCCATGGCAATATGAGACGGTTTAGTCTGGGTCATGAAGTTGAAATGGGGGTGAACAACGGGGGTATGAGGGCCAACAACGAACTTAGTGATCCTCTCAGGCCAACAGACCCTCAACTATGGACTGTGTTTAATAAGGGGTCGAGCAATACGGATGACCCAAAGACAAGGAATGGGCACGCCAACGATAACCTTTCCGAAGTGATCATAGAAGGCAAAGGTGGTAACTCGAAGGAAACGAATGATCAGCAGAAATATCAGAAAATTGAAGGGAAAATGAACGAGAATAACAATGATGACGCCCTCTATCAATCAATAATCAGAGTGTTAAGGGAGAAACATCCTCAGGAGGCACTTAAAATTGGCATTGAGCAGTGTCAGAATAATACGAAGGAGGTTACATATGAAGAATATTGTAAGGGTTCGAGTGGGGATGGTCATGGAGGTATTAACGAGAGTAAGGGTGTTAGAGAGAAGGATATGCTTCACTCACAACCGATACTCGATCTAAAAGATCCGGTAAGACCTGATCTACCAGGGCTGGTCCTGACAACACTATTTACGGATCAGAACAACACCTCCCTCAATAGACCCTTCATATTGTCTCTTCTGGGTCAGATGCCGAACTTAAGTTTGATTGAATCGTCAGATATCCATCTGGTTGACTATATACATAGGCAGAGGTTGGATTATGTTCGCCTTGTGATCCCTTCACCTTTGGTTAGAAATCTCATGATGAGAGACGCGGAGCAATTTCATCGTAGAGGTTTCGATATTTTTGATTATGTTCAGTCTAAACCTCATATATCAGAATAAATTCGAAACAATAATAGACCCCTGAGTGATGAATCTCTAAATAGGGAGTTGGGGGTCAGTAGTGAGGGGTCAGAGAATGGGGAGAAACAAGATTGGAGATGGCTTGCCCTGACGCTGAGAGAGTCAATTGATACTCTTAAAAAACTAGGGAAGCCACTCTAGCATATGAAAATCGAATCCTCAAACTTCTAAGCTGGAACTCAGGAGGGTCAATTAATCTCCTACATAATGTGACCTTAATGAAGGAATTGGTGCAATATGATTTACTTTTCATTCAAGAAACCTGGTCAAGGGTGCCATTGTGTTGGGAGGGTTTTACGGTATGCTCATTGTGTGCACAAGGGAGTGCGAGAGGTCGTCCGAAAGGAGGTCTTTTGATTGCTGTTAAAAATCTCTTGAATCCCAAAAACATGGGTGAATGGGAATTCGCACATCATTTCTTGGTTGTGGGTTTCACATTATTGTTTAACAATAGGGTTACATCCTTTTTGTTGGTCAATATATATTGGAATCCCGCTGAACATTCGGACAGGCAATTATGGTTGGAACTATGTAACTTGGGGTACCTGTTGGAGAACTGGTTGCTTGTAAATGTAGGGGGACAGATTGTGATTGCGGGTGATCTTAACACAGTTATTCATTTAATTGGGGAGGCACTGATTAGTAATATGGAGGCATCCTCGCAATCAGTGGGTAATCAGAAGTGTAGGGGGAAAATTTGGGCTCACTTTTTGGGAGGTGTGGGGTTTGGAAATACTTGTAAATATTTATCCAACTTGGAAAGCCAGAGGTTATCACTCGATAATTGACTATTTTATATGTTCATTGGATCTGTTTAACCGTTCAGGTAAATTTGACATTATTGAGAACATATTTAGTGATCATTGTATGCTAACTTTGGATAGAGGCATAACAGTATCAAATGAGCCAAAAATAATATTTAATCATAATTTGAAAGTCAATTGTTCAGGGAATCGAATGATTTAGACAGGGAAAAAAACCATTCGATTCACCTCCTCCATGATTGAAGATTTAGAGACATTTTCAGATCAGCAGAGACTGATGACATATTCGGTCAGTAAATTCACTGACTACATCAGTCGCTCACTAACAAAACTTGGGGTTGTAAGTAATCCCTCCAAATTGGCTAGGAAGTCGAAATCACATACTTTTGACATGGAAGTCAGGGATAAAAAGCGCTGTATGAGGAAAGAGATCAAACAAATTAAGAAATCAGGGCTGACCCTCTTAGACATGGTTGATGGAATTAAAAAAATAAAACAGAGCTACAAAAATTGGTCCATACAACATCGTATAATTAAATGCCAGAGAGACGGGGAATCTATGTTAACAGCCCTGAGAGGAGCCAACTCAAGAAACTTTTGGTCTTTAATTAATAATTGGGACAAACCTCAGAAAGAGGTACTTTTGAACCCCATTAATGAATCCATGTAGAAGGGCCACTTTGCCAATCTGTACCGTGTCAATAAAGAGGAGGAATTGGCAACATGGAACCATGAACCGAAATGGCTGTTGAACTTTACCACATGGGACTTAAAAAATCTTATAGTAAAATCCAAAAACTCAGCGGCACCGGGCCCTAATAATTTGTCTAATAAAATCCTAAAGTGTGATCCCGATTTATGGGCAAAATACTTTCCGTTTTGTTTACCAACATATTAATAACTAAAACCATACCGTTGTCCTGGAGGGTATCAATCATTATCCCCATATTCAAAAAGGGTTCGAGAGTATGTCCCATGAGCTACAGGCCAATAGCCATTGCCGATCCCGAATCTAAATTGTTCTCATCGTTGGTTCTAAGAGACATCCAGAAATGGATAGAGGACAAACAGATCTTAGACATGAGACAATTTGGATTTAGGAAAAACATGGGGACCGAATGTGGGGGGCTTATTTTATACTGTCTGAAAGCGGAAGCAATGAAAAAGGTGGACTCGTCAGTCTTTGTGGCTTCAATGGACCTGAGTTCCGCGTTCGACTTGGTGGACAGGAACATTTTGTGGAAAAGATTAAGAGCACTACACATGCCAGCAATTCTATTAGACATAGTAAGGGCAATTTATTCCCAAACTAGTGTGAAAGTCAGATTAGACTCAGAGGGCACCCTTTCTGATGAAATATCCATACATAATGGCCTGCGTCAGGGCTGCAGATTAGCACCCACAATCTTCAACCTCTACGTTAGTGGTGCGAACCTGGTTCTCACAAATAAAGGACTAGTCCCTCCTAAATGTATGAACACCCACCTGGACTGGTTAGCATATGCTGACGACTTCCTCCTCATAGATACCACTAAGGTAGGACTGCAAAGAATGCTTACAGCCTTTCAGGGGTTCATTGATTCGATAGCGTTAAAGATCAATCCAGCTAAAACAGTGATAGTTCGACTTGGCAGGAAAAATAAGAAGTCAAAAACGTTATCTTGGTTCTCTGGTACCACTCGACTTAAGGCTCAGTCGGAGTTTAAATACCTCGGCTTTGTAATAGCGGGTGCGAACTCCAGACCCCTGCTGAGGACACATCTTAAACTTATGGCTGACATTGCTATTGGTCAAATGCGTGCCCTAGATTCGAAATTTGGGAAATTCTCAATGATTCCGCTGAGAGAGTACTATACAAAAAAAGTTATTCCCCGCTTAACATACGGAGCTGAATTTCGACCTGAAAATTATGAAGGAGAGTGGTCTTATATAGAAAGTTATATCTGGAAATCAGTACTGTACCACTTACCGAAATGTATTCCTTATCATCTGATCAAGTACAAACTGGGCCTAAATTCCCTTCAGGCATTGGTAATTTGGAAAAGAATGATGTTATGGAGGAAATGTAACTCGATAGAGATCAACTCACTGAACATTCATGCAGGTCGGGACATGGGAAATCCTTTCATTGCTGTATTGAATGATGAGATTTTAAAAAGTTTGAAGTTTTTGGGTATGTCATTCACTTCTCTTATGAACAGCCCTTCTAGGGTGAAAGAAAGTGATCTGGGTTTCGATTGGATGCACACGAAAAATGCTATTCTTAATACTAAACTGTATCAACAAGTGTGTGCTCTAAATAAATGGTTCCCAGCTATAGAGAGTTACTTAATTAAGTACCCAAACAAAACAATTCGAAATGATTTTATGCGTTTTAGATTCAATGTAATCCCTACTAATCAGATTAATTCATTTAGATTGACTGTACAAGGATCTTGGTCATGGTGCAGATATTGTTGTATAGAAGGGATGGTTGAGGACCTGAAACACATACTTTTGGTCTGTCCAGCCCTAAGAGAAAAAAGACTTCTATACTTTGGTCAATATGTGCAGAACACGGCGGAGGTGGATAGAGAATTCATGTGGTACAAAATGCTACACAATCGTAAAGGCAATTTAAATATCAGGGTGGCAACATTTCTGAGAAATATTTGTGCTCTGTTTTAAGTTTCAAATACAACTTTTGTACTGTTTATTTCTGTTTTATTCTTGTTTAGAGGTGTTTTAGGTCGTTTATGTATCACGTACGAACATCAATTTGGATTCTATTATTTGAATTTGTGAAATTGTGAAAGAATAATAGTACTTTTTGTGAATTTTGTAAAGGTTTTCAGAAACCAAAACAAATAAAAAAAATTTAAAAAAATCCGATAGGACCCCCCGCTGCCTCCATACAGGAATCAAATCCCACCTCAGGCTCATTTTATACCAAGATATCAAGGCCCGCCAGGCGCCTTTCTAGTCTTCCTCCCCTAATGCATTCGGGGCCTGGTCTTTAAACCTCTTCCAATTCCTGGCACAGACTGCAAAAAGCGGAGAGGCCAGCCACTCAGCCCCCCTTTGAGTTTCAGGCCCTTTTTAACACAGGAGACTGCACCCCTTGGCGTGGAGCTCATCTCCCAAGTCAGAGGGCTCCAGCACATCGGCCTGCATGCATGCATGCTAACCCTCACAGTGCACCTGCCCTTGACCTTGCCAGGTCTCAGGGATGAGGTCCACGTCATGTTGTAACATTAGTGGGCCTGTCCTGCATCCACTGTCCCATCACGCTGTATAGATTATCAGCAGAGATGGGAACTACTTTACAAGCCGTGCACCAAATAATCAGCTCTGCAGTGCCGCTTCATACCTTCCACCAGGCCGCCAACCAATGACAGATCCCCATTAGAAGCAATCTAGAAAAGGAACCATCTATGTCTGTGGCTCTCCAGATGTGTTGGACTACAACTCCCATGACCCCTCACCATTACCTGTACTGGATAGAGGTATGGGGTAATTGTAGTCCAAAATAGCTGGCGATTCAAAGGTTGCAAACCCCTGATCTATGTGACGGATCTGAAACCCAGGAACACGTGCCCACCTCTTGCAAGAGCCACACGTCCGCTTCCCTACTCAAAGGCATTGCCCCAGGTTACCAGGCTCACGTATGCCAGTATCCATTTTTTCTCTCTCCAGATGTAAGAAATGTACTTGATATTTAGGTTACGCAAAGCCCTACTTGTACATTTTCTGGGGTTTTCATTTGCCTATCTATGATTTAGCAGAGTTTAGAAGCCGTCGATTCCAGGCCGGGGTTGTGCAAATGTGTAGACTTTCATGTCTTTGAGACATTTTTAGCAGAATATATATTTGTCTTACCTTCCGTTCTTCGGTGAGAATGCTGTGTGCTTTCTGAAGTTACATGGGTCACTGGCCCATTGGAAAGATACATCGTGGATAATGATCAGGAAGAGAGAGAGTTGGGATTTACATTAGTCAAATCCATGTCTCCCCCTTCGGACCCACAAGCATGACCTTGGGCTCCCCGTCTAGGACCCTTCAGGTATTCCCACACAGGGGCGAAGACGGAACCACACTGAAAAGGGCGAGGTTTCTTCGGATCTTGACAGGGTGTCCTGCAAAGGTGGGATGGGGGAGGCAATAGATATCTGGGTGTACATGAGAGTGCACAGTCACACACTTACACCTACGTCATTTGGGAGTCGCAACTGCGACCCCTGAGGTCTCCCTTGCTACCCCTAAAAAAAAGGAGTGTTTTTTAAATGTATTTATTTTAACTGTAAGCTCCTGGGCTGTGGTCAGTACCATGAGCCTCTTTGTTTTCGAAGTGGCTGGCTTTCTTCCAAAAGTGTAACACTTCGAGCAGTGACCCTAAATAAGAAAGAATAGGAATAACAAATAATGTCTCTTTCTGGAATTCTATACAATAATTGCTAGACTCATTAAAGGTTTGTTTCAGGCACACATTAGAGGGTGAGTCATTGATTTAGTCTGTTCTTAAACACCTCAACTAACCCTTGATTCTTCTGAGGTTGGTAAATGAGTGCCAACAGAGGTTGGGTGATACTGTATGTTTATTTGTTCTATATCAATATTGTATGTATATTTGTTCAATATCAAGCGCTTAAGCGTAAGTGCTATATAATAACACATCATTATCATTTGGCCTTGGACGTCTGCTTGCTTTCACAGTAATTTAGCAATGTGGGCCTATACACACTGATGTTAACACTAATATTAACATGTTGATCCATTCTTTTATGAAATGTATATCACATTCTAGTGATATCGTAACCACATTTCCCGTAGTGTATGTCACTTCCTGTTTTGTCAAGGGGTTGAAAGGTTGTGTTTCATCGCTTCCTGTGATGTCACTTCGGGGTGGGGTCAAATATCACTTCCTGTGATGTCATCAGAGGTCAAAGGGTCGTGTGATGTCACTTCCGCTACCACTGGCATTTTGGTGAAATTACGTCCCTGCACACTTAGTTCACTAAAGCTGATCCACTGGAGTTAAGAGTCGCACCCCTTTACCTACTTGGAAGCAATTTGTAACCACAGACCCAGCAAACTCTTAACCCAGCTCTCTGCCTTCTGGAGCCTGGCCGTCTTCTAAAGCTTCAATGTTGATTTTATTGTGAGGTGAGAGTCCTTTATTAAAATTCAATTGCCAAAATAACCTGGCCGTGATTTTTTTGAACAGCTGTGCTAAGCACAAGCCCCGCCCAATTGAGCGGAACTTCCTCGGCCCCACATGTGCATTTCCGGGTTACTTTCCAGGATTTCATTTCCTGGCACTTCTTGGGGTGGCTTCCTGCGCTTTCTGTTTTGAGAATGGATTTTTGGGACCAGAGTTTAACTTTGGCTTCAACTAATTCTGCACAAGCGTAGTATCCGAGAAACCAATTTCATGCGTTTTGAGCAATATACTGACTTTTAACTTTGAAAACGTTTTTTTTTTGTTGTAGTTTGCAGAACCCAATGTCATTTTAGTTATGTGAAAATGATTTTGCTTTAGAATCAGATATTAAGTAAAAATGTTAGACCTGCCTTGAGTATTTTTGGAACCAATTGCTTAACGTGTTGTGCCCTAGAACATCTTATAATTCTATTTTTATTTCCATTTTTAGAAACTACGTGGGCTCAATTTCCTAATTGCTCAGGCGAAGGACGTGTTGGTCAAAGCAAGCACTGAGAAAAGCGCCCGTGCTTGCTTTTGCGTGGCCACTGTACACGATGTCACCAGGCATGCTCCATTTGCCAGCTAATGCCATTATATTCCTAGACACTTCCATCATGTGTCATGTCACATTGCAATGATAGACCGCAATTGCCATCAAAAGCCCAGGTTCCACGCAATTGCCAGGTACTCGCAAACTCGCCCAGATATCCCCGCCGCTGCCAGTGCAACCCTTCGCCTTCACATGCCTTCTCGGCCGCATCACGCCTCCGCCCTTTACTTTGCACGGGCGCATTCACTCCACAGCAGTCTGTGACGTGTGCATCCTCGTGCAATGCACTACTATTCATGCCCAAGTATTAGCACCGCGTGGAATGCTTGGAAGGCTGTGCGTGGTGCGGTCGCTATGCTCAGCCATCCCCCTCCCCCAAACACGAAGCAGAAGTGGACACGTGTCGGCTGTGCCACCAGTCAGCCAAAACTAAACATAGCAATGGGGGTCTAGGAGCAAGTCGTTGCTTGCAGTCATGCACGCCTCTACGTTTGGGTCTAGACCTGTCACGAGGGTGTGACTTTCCTCTGCAGAACTCAGGGCGCGCTGGGCTGCAGTGCTCGGGTGCCAGCCTGCACTTCGCAAGAGCGAATCCTTCGCCAGGGGCCGCTCGGCCCTTCATCTTTTGTGCGCTAGGCGAATCGAGTACCATTACACTGAGCAATGACGATGCCCGTGCTTAGAAGCGGAAGGAATCCGACACGAAGCACTATAGAAAGAACAGAACATTAGAGCGATAGAAACGAATGGCGGCTGAGGGTGTGGATAAAAGGATACATACGCGGCGTGTTACCATCTACTACGGCCCTTTCCCACCAGTCACTTAGAAGAGGGGATTCTGCCCAGAATCATGGCACATGCGGAGGTGAACGGCACCCCTCTGCCAAGTCGGAGACGGCTGTCCTTGGACCCGGAATGGCTGCAGAGGGAGAGGTCCAAGGCTTTAAGCATGGGAGACAGGCGGGGCAGGGCTGCTGCGGGCGCCGTTAGGGTGCTTGCAGCAAGGGCTGGTCTAACGGGGCCTTTTTGCACCTTCTGCGGTGCTAACCCGAGGGGCAGAGGCCGTGCACTCCCTCCCCCCCTCCAGCCACCGTGCAAATGGGTGGAAGTCCTCTCAGGAAGGAACATGGCTGGTCTGGGCCCTGGGCTCCAAATCTAACACCCGGGGACCAAACGGTCCTGGCCTCTGGCGTTTCTGGCGTAATAAAGTCAGTGAGCTGCCGTGATAGATGGAATTTCTGCAGCGTAGCCCCTAATGGTGGCGGCAAGCTGCGCAGGGCATACGCCGAGGAGAAGCAAAAGCACGTGCGCATCACTGCATTTACAATCACTCCCCAGAGGCAGGACCAAACGTGAGAATGCGGGGAGGAAGGGGGCGCCTGTCTGCCGCCCCTTTGGTCTTCCTACCACCCCCCACCTGACACTTGCTCTGCACTCCTCTGCTTAAGGGCCCTGGCCCTCCAGCTCCACGCGTGCCTCATGGCGCGGCACAGGGCAGACGCTCTTCTGGCCCGCCCTCCTCTCCCAGCACGTAAAACGGCAGATCAAAGGAAAGGATTGCCATCTAATGCAGCAAGACTTAAAGAGCGAGGCTCCGAACTAATAACACAGCCATCCTCATCGCGCAGGGAGCCAGGTGGCCAAGGCGTGGAAGGTATTGCACGAGAAGGGCTACAGCATATCGTAGAGTGGCAACACTCAGGGCCTGCACACCTAGGCAGCACGACAACACAAAGGCACACTCTACAAACCAAATTCATTCACATGACAGTCAAGCGAAAGGAAGACAAGCATGACAGCATACACGAATACAAGGGCAAAATATTGCTTCATCGATACAGGCAGCATGGCATGGAACAGTAAGGCAAATACAGCGTAAAGTCGCAGGTATAATAAGGCGACATGGACCAGGGCATAGGGAGTACCAGCCAGAAATGAAATGAGTGGTCAATGCTCGTGTAGACCAGGCCCCGCTTGCTGGACGCTAACGGGGGCCCACCAGAGCTGGGAAGACTGGGCTGGACTCAAGCGGGCCTCTGTGTTACTGGCTGAGGTGAAGCGAGGCATCCTCGCCACCCGACCTCGTGATGCTCAAAAGTACCTGTGGGATTTCATGCTGCATTTTTGTTATGTATAAGCCTGTGGCCTGTTCTTGTCCTGGTGGTTACTGTAGCATATGTTAGTATAGTTGGTTGGGACTGCTTTAGGCATCTACACTGCTTATGAGTGGCTCTGACAAATGTCTGCCTTTGCCCAACAAACAGGATGGCATTCGAGCTTGGGCTCGTGAACACCCTTCACACGGCGCTGTGGAGTGGGAGGCAAGGTTGGACGGGGGCATACAATTGGCTCGGGCACCAATGGAAAAAGTGTCCCACAATTGCAAATGGCAATTCATTCATTTTATGACAGACTGTTTGAGTAGTACCCCAGGGGGAGTTTCTTGGTATTACAAATTGTGCATTTTAAAGAATATTTGTTCTGTAACACTGTTCAAAACTACCAGCAGCAGGAGAAGTTACTCATTAGAATGGCCCACTCTGGCCAAATAACTGGCCCACTGTCATCAACAAAGCTGGTGCACATTAGCATGTTGGGCCTGCACTCGAGCATTGCCCTGTTGCCCAATAAGACAGTCAAAGCCTGGCATCTGGGACGGGTGAAGCGAGGAACACAGGGAAGGGACATTGTCAACACCACCATGCACCCACAATTGTAAGTTATCAATTGTGTGGCTTTCTTGCCACCTCATCCTTCCTGTGCAAATCCCCCTCTTCGCCTCCTACCCATACCCACCCCCCCACAAATAGAGCAGCATAGATTAAACAAACGTGCCGCAGAAAATGGGGACTCTAACGTGTGCATGGCAATATTCCAGTCCAGGGGCTCAGTTGGCTGTTTACTACTCTCTGGACCTTTGCTCTAAATGGAGATCTGGCAGGCGGCCATTTTAGGTCAGCAGAGGGAAACCGGGCCGTAGAGTGGCAAGCCATAACCCACCCTCATCTTACCGTGCTAGGGAGCTGGAGTCACAAGCCATAACCCACCCCCATTTTACCGTGCTAGGGAGCTGGAGTTGCAAGCCATAACCCACCCTCGTCATAGCGTGCTAGGGAGCTGGAGTCGCAAGCCATAACCCACCCTCATTTTAGCTTGCTAGTGAGCTGGAGTCACAAGCCATAACCCACCCTCATCTTACCGTGCTAGGGAGCTGGAGTCGCAAGCCATAACCCACCCTGATCTTAGCGTGCTAGGGAGCTGGAGTCGCAAGCCATTACCCACCCTCATCTTACCGTGCTAGGGAACTGGAGTTGCAAGTCATAACCCACCCTCATCTTACCGTGCTAGGGAGCTGGAGTCGCAAGCCATAACGGACCCTCATCTTACTGTGCTAGGGAGCTGGAGTCGCAAGCCATAACGCACCCTCATCTTACCGTGCTAGGGAGCTGGAGTCGCAAGCCATAACCCACCCTCATCTTAGCGTGCTAGGGAGCTGGAGTCGCAAGCCATTACCCATCCTCATCTTACCATGCTAGGGAGCTGGAGTCGCAAGCCATAACCCACCCCCATCTTAGCGTGCTAGGGAGCTGGAGTCGCAAGCCATAACGCACCCTCATCTTACCGTGCTAGGGAGCTGGAGTCGGAAGCCATAACGGACCCTCATCTTACTGTGCTAGGGAGCTGGAGTCGCAAGCCATAACGCACCCTCATCTTACCGTGCTAGGGAGCTGGAGTCGCAAGCCATAACGCACCCTCATCTTACCTTGCTAGGGAGCTGGAGTCGGAAGCCATAACGGACCCTCATCTTACTGTGCTAGGGAGCTGGAGTCGCAAGCCATAACGCACCCTCATCTTACCGTGCTAGGGAGCTGGAGTCGCAAGCCATAACCCACCCTCATTTTAGCGTGCTAGGGAGCTGGAGTCGCAAGCCATAACCCACCCTCATCTTACCGTGCTAGGGAGCTGGAGTCCGGCGTCGATAAAACTCATGATGTCGTCATTGAAGCTCGACTCCAGGCTGATGATTTCCTCCACAACGTCGTCGATCTATAAAACGGGGAAGAAGAACCAAGCGTCATGAGAATGATGCTGCTAGTAAGGGGCAGGTGGGTTCAATCTACTGCCCACCTGCCCCCAAACGCAAACCCAATTTTAGCCCTAGTGGGCACGACAAGACCCAACAATTATCCTGCAGAACCTGGAGCGTCTCCTGCGGTAGCACCTTGCAGACCTGCACATAACCCCAAGAGGTTGACAAAATGGCCGGAGCTGCGCTATGGTAGACCACGTTACATTGCATTCCCACTAATCAATGGTTATTGTTCCGATTTCTGAGTATGTGCACTTAGACGCCTTGATGAGGCAGACCTCATGGTGGGCCTGTACTAAATGTTTTGTATGGTGGTCAAAGGGCCAGCTAAGGTAGCCGACAAGCACCTCCACCCACGATGGAGGCGCTAGGCCTAACCCTTAGCCCCACTTGAGTTCCCAATCACCATGTGCAGTGTTTGCAATGTACGCAAGAGAAGGGGATAAGCGCCAGTCAGTTAATCAGACTAAACATCTGCTCCAAGGCCTTGCTATCAGCCGAACCTTGGACCTTAATACCAAGCAATGGATATCAGCAGGATAGCTAGTCGAACTGTCCAGGCATGTTCGGACTGATGGCGATGCTCTGAGATATGATACCATAGTGCCTTTTGCACTTCCTATGAGATACAAAGTATGCATCATTGGAACACAGACATGAGCCCTAATGAAGCCTCGAATGGCATGAAACACGTCTTGACTCTGTTTCACATATGTACCAATGGAATGTACGTTTGCAATAAAACCAGTACATGAATCTACTTGAAACTTCAAACATATCATTTTTTTCGAGGCAAGTGCACCCGGGACAGTGTAATTACCCCTGGAGACTTTCCTTGGGTATTCGGTGGCAGCAATGGACTTTCCTAGATGGAATTGTGTGGCTGTCTGGTAGATCAGTGTTTTTGAAAGGCTGGAAGGGCTGGGCCAGAATCAGTCACATGATAGCCTCCAAGACTGATGTATCTGAGAGGCTGGCAGGGCTGGGCCAGACTCAGTCACATGATAGCCTCCAAGACTGATGTATCTGAAAGACTAGCAGGGCTTGGGCAGAGTCTGGCACATGTCAGCCAGTGCCCGCGAGGGGTTCAGACACACGCCGTACCTGTGTCCGGAGAAGCCAGGCTGCCTCTGCCGAAGCGTGTATAGATCCAGTCAGAAAACTACGCGTTGCGGCTCCTGGGTGGCTTATATGTCATGTAGACGACAGTCTCCGGCCTAGCTGTCCCTGCCGCTCGTCTACAGGGCAGTCCCGCCACCTGAGAGCACGGACTCCCCCAGTGAGGAGCTGCGTAAAGGGAGCTGAGAATGGTTAACCTCTCGGAAAACAAGGAGGTTTTAATGTGTGAGTGTTTAATGCCAGAGCAACGGTGAACAGGGTCAAGGTGCACCCCGTGCCCCCACCCGAGCCTTCAAAATGGCCTGAATCCCCTGGAAGCAAAGGGCGTCTCATCCCAAACACCAGGCCTGGCAGCCACCTTAAGCATCCGCGCTCACCCATGCAAAGTACTAACTACCCTCACACTCCTGAAACAGGACGACCCCCATCCGTATCTCGGGACTGCTTGGTGCCCACTACACACGTTTGCAAACCACCATCGCGTGCCACGCGCTATATTCGGCCAACAGAACACTTCCCACCGGTTCCCAGGCATGTCTGCTTTCACTGCCAACCGCTGCCACATAACACAACCGGCCAAGGCCGTGAGCACTGTTGATCAACGCTGAGAAGTGTGGGGCGGGCACAACTGCCACGGGCCCATAGAAAGGTGGGCTGGCCTCATATGGGGTTCGCAGGCGACTGCTGGCCCTGAAAGGCTAGGGCAGAGCAAGTCAAATGTCAGCTGAAGCCCGACTCCCCTCGCCCTAGTGCCCCGTCTGAAGCACATGGTAGGAGGGGGAGGGGGAGAGCTGTGAAATCGGACAGAACCGAGAAACTCTTCAAAGCTTACAGTACCCCAAGGTGGCCAAAAGCAGCGACCCGTTCATCATTTTGTTGCTAAAGCACGCGTTCTTGCTATTTCTTGTGCAAACACCATGAAGTGACTTTTTATGTGTTCCGAGAAACCCTCGCATGCAGTGACGCTTGAGCGGCCCATTGCTGGTGCCCCTGGACACGGGTGGGCGGTGCCAGCATGCTGCGCGATCTGCTCAGCCCACCAGCCGGGGGACGCCCAAGCCCGTGCCCCTTCTGACGGCATCTTCTTCTTTCGTACTCGTTAGGGCGCGAGGTGAAAGCACAGATGCTAGCTACCAGGGTTCATCTGCAGGCGAGGGTCCATGATGGCCTTGCTACGATTTTGGCCGGTGCCCCTTGAACATAGATAAAGGAGGGGCTTCCTCTGAAAGAGCTGAAGGCCTCAGGAGGAGTCAGTCAAATACTAGCAGAGTCTCACTGGACATCGGTAACACTTCCCGGATTTCCCTCTGCTCCAAACATATCCCTGAAGCCATTCCCTTGCGCATTGGCTGTCCGCTAACCCCCTCGCCGCCTCCTGTACCCATCCCCTCATGTCCCCAGCCCTTTCGGCACCCATCCCCTTGTATATACTGTCCCCGCAAGAATTGGCTTCACCCTGCAGGCAGACCCTCCCACCCCCCACTGTGCTGATCCTTAGCTGTACACAATGCCCCACAAGCATCTGAAACAACATCTACTTGTATAAGCGCCCTACAAATGCAAATAAATAAATAAATACATTTGCTGTAGTCAGTCCTCCATGCAGAGCCGACCTTAGGGAAGGGCTGCCCGGGCAACCGCCCGGGACACCACTAGCCCCCCGTCACGTCAGCTCGGGGGAGTCTTTCAAGGGCCCCACCCCCAGCTGCAGTGTTAGGAGAAGGTGCGGCAGGCGCCCTATTGAAATTAAATGCGCCCCGTTCTTGTGCCGGGCTTTCCAGCGTGGGAGCGGGCAGTTTTTAATAACAATAGGATGCTGATGCTTTTGCATCAGCGCCCTATACCTCCCCGCTCCAGCGCTGTCCTCTAACGCTAATCCGACCGCTCACATGCCCATCGCCCTAATGCGGAGCCATCCTCCTTTCGCAGCCGCCCCAGGCCTGCATCGCGTGTGCATAGGGTTGTGAAGTAAAAATCAGCCTTGAAACCCTGCCCACAATTTTAGAAGCCACGCCCCTTTTACAGATTTGAAATCTGTATTATAATAGCAAGGGGCGAGAAAATGTCACGCTTGTAGTTTTTATTTTTAACGTACTATGTTCTTTTTTAATGCAATCTACATTATTCAAATAACAAATAATTAAGCAAGGCTGAAAATGACATTTCACATACATTTTTGATCATGCAGCAATGAAAAGCTGACCCGATTCTGACAAAATTGGATCTAGTGTCTGTCCAGCTGCTCATAATTAAACATGTGAATTAACGAACGTGGTCCACCTTTCCAGATGGATGACACTGATCATTTAATTTCTAAAAATCTTATTTAAAAAAAAAAACAGCTGTAAAAACCTTCCCAGAAGCTTTATTTTAAACTTTGAACGCTACTGAATCCTTGGAATAGCTCATTGAGTTAAGAACTTGCAGCACAGATCCAGCTGCAGTTTTCACAAAAATCACTGCAGCATGCACATTAACCCGCTAAGCAAACATTCCAAAATAAAGTGACATGGCTAAAAGGTAAGATTGATTCTCTGACCATTTTATAAAGCGCACACCAATAATAGAACGGCCTGTTGCAATTTTTAGACGCAGAGCCGTGTACACTGACTTGGGACTGATTTTTTCCTGTTCCCCTACCCTTTTGCAGAAACTGGCCTGTTATTAAATATCCCAATTTATCTTTGCTCTGGTACTTTTTAGGCCCATCAAAGAACAATATTATAGACAAGTTTCCCAATGAAATGTAGATCTACAAGTAGCAGATTGGAAGTTGCATGCGGGCATATAGGCCGTGAATGCTGGTAAGACAGCTCAACGGGTTGAGCACTCGCTGATGCGATCTGTGTTTGATCGGCAGGTCACAGGTTCAGTTCCTTGCAACGCAAACTCAGCCTTTTATGCTTCCAAGGTCGATAAAGAAGTATCAACTTCAGTTGGGTGATATTGTATATAAATATGTTCTATGAAAAGCACTTTGGTGAAAGCGCTTTATCAATAAGCCATGTCCTAGATAGCAACTAATACACTTTGAATAATAATGGTGTAACTCTCACTTGAAGTTGATTAGCTTTATAGATCTGCAGAGAGGGGACTACATTCCAAGAAAGCCTAAAACACTGAGAAGTGGTCATAAAACACTGGCTGTTCATTGAACAGCAGTTTGCGTTCTGAGACTTGTAGTTTAGCTTAAATGTTTGTAGCACAAATCAAATGCAAACTGATATTGGCTTAAAAGCAAACACTGACCAGCTGTTAGCTGCTTCTTTCCTTCCACTGCCTCCTTACTCTATAGGCTGGTTGTGAAGCCGAGATGTAGATTAATAAATGCTAGATGCTTTTTGCATTATTGTAAAATGAAAAAAAAAGTTTTGCTTTCAAACAAGCAGGTAGCTTTGTAGATTTCTTTGACTATAAAGTGACCTTTTCTTGCACAAATGAACTAAATGGCTTGGGAGACATGTTGTCCAGTGTTAGGGAGAATTCTCTCTTTAGGCTGAATTTCCTAACCTAGTGAGTCCCCCAGCAGCTTTGCTGGATTTCTGGAGTTCGTTTTTTTCTCCTGCCAAGAGTGAGA
The DNA here is from genome assembly GCF_040938575.1 of Ambystoma mexicanum. Taxonomy (NCBI): domain Eukaryota; kingdom Metazoa; phylum Chordata; class Amphibia; order Caudata; family Ambystomatidae; genus Ambystoma; species Ambystoma mexicanum. Next base: position 1,221,824,151 of record NC_090923.1, read on the forward strand.
CTCTTTTTCTCCCACTCTTGGACATGATTTATGGTATTCCTTTGATTGTTAATGTGTTTTATGGGCTATGGGGTCCTTTACTCCATAGGGTCTCATGTGTTTTTCCTATGTGTGTTACACAGCACCCTCCGTGCAGTGACACAGGGGTGTCATAGTGACACCCCACCATAGACTCCATACCCTGGGACTGACTACTGTCTCCCAGGGCATGTAAAGTCACCATTGGCTTTACTAGTCCCAAATTATTAACAGAAACCAGTACAAACCATCATATTGTGGACGTAATGTTCGGGGCAATTCGATTGCCCCTGGGTCTGTTAGTCAAGGGGGCACGTCTCCGTCTCCCCTGATAGAGTTTTGGCTGGTGGCAGTGGATACTACTTTTTATATTCGACCGCAAATATATTCCTATGGGATTTTCCCATTGTTCGAGGCTACCAACTTTAATTATTTAATTCTCATAGCCTCGAACATACCGCCGGTTTATTTATTTAATATTAATTCGCCGGTTGGTATTTTTTGCCAGGACTCGATTCTAAAATGGCGTTTGGTTCTCTTCTGTGACTCCAACCCAAGTCGAGCCCTTTGTTCCACTTTTTGGCGGGCTTCTCCACAGAAGCCTCCAAAAGTGGTGCCACTCTGTCTGGGTACCACAGGGGGTGTCGGAGGGGGTTTAGGCACCCTGGACTGAGTTACCTTGGTAACTCAAGTCGCACTCTTGTGTGATTGGCCCAAGTGGTGAGCCAGCCGGCTCACCACTTAGCATGTTTGATTGACAGCTAGGCTGAGTGAATGGGGGTGTGCTGCATAAAAGCAGGGCTTTGGGGACTGGAACTTCAGAAGTCGCCACAGGACCTGAGAATCCAACGAGGGAGAAGCTGAGCCGACCTACCACGATCACACCACCGGTGGAGCCCTGCGGAACCGACTCACCACTTCCCGACGACAGAGAACATCTCCCGGCTGGAGAGGCTTCTTCCCCTGACTGGTGGGCACAACCAGTTTACCTTCTTCTCTTCGCACCCCAGACCGGCTTGTGGTCGAATTGCCCGTGCCAAGCACCCCGGCAACCGGATAGCCACTTACCACTGGACCGCGAAATAAAGGACCGTTCCTTTTAACTGAGAACTCTGCGGCTGGTTTCTTCCCTGGCAGTGCAACGGACTCCTGTCTTCCTCCCCGATGAGATCCTCTCTTCCCCCGGACGAAGCACCGACTTGCATCCGCTGCCAGGAACAACTGCCCCACTGGAGTATTCTCACCACTTTAAGGTACCGTGTCCGCCAGGCCTCCCTTTCTAAAGATTGCTACAAGGTAATAATAACCCCTTAACCTTCTGGACTGGGCTGGCCGCCTTGACCTTCTAACTGGTCTCTTTCTTTGGTCCAACTCTTTTTGAACCGTTTCAAGACTTTTGTGCACTGCAACCGTGTGACCTTGGACACATTTCGTTTTGATCCCCTTAAAGTGGATCCGGCCTACTGAACTCTAAACTCTCTTTGCCTTCCTCTCTTGTTGTGTTCTTGTAAAAGTGTTGGGATCTGTTTCAATTAATTCTCCGCTTTTCTCTCCCTTTTAAAACGAATTATTAGAGTGCCATCTGCGTTAAAGGCTCACCACTGTCTGAAAATAAGTGGGGCTTTACTTAAGACTTGTCTAATATTTTGCTAAGGGAGTGTATATCTTTTAGTGACCGTGTTTTTGAATTGCTTACTATTAGTGCCTGTGTGTTTTTCTAGATGTGGTTTTAAATAAATAATTATCTCTTTTACACCAAGCCCTGGTCAGTGTTTACTTGTTCTACTATGTTCTTTTGACCTATTGTGAACACTCTGTATACTGCCTAACTCTTCTTGAGGGAAGTCTTGACTGCTCAGCCACAGCTACCAAGTGAATCTGTGTGGTACAGACTGCTACCAAGTGGGTTTACTGCCAAACACCTGTAGTCTTAAATCTTTTGCAGTGGTCTGAACTGCACAGGTTACTGCCTAACACCCGGGCTTGCCTTTAAAATCATACGGGCTATCAAAAAGAACAGTCCCTACATTACCGCTTTGCACATGAAAGGGACACTTAAGATGAACTTGCCCCATGACCCTTTTTATATTAATTGCTGCCTACTTTGCAACACTTATCTGGCACCAGAGCCGTATATCACAGCTGAAGGGACACTACAGTAAGCCCCGGACACACCTTAAAACCATAGCCGCTTGCACTGGCTTCCGTGTCTTCGAACTCTGAATGCGTCCGGGACACAGATCGAATCCGGACGTATTGAGGCAATAAGCCCCGAGACAGCGGGCCATTACCGCCCGAGGTAATCCCCACGGGACCCATAGTTACAGGCCTGAGCGTAGCAAGGGCCTTAAGAAAGGCACCGGGGGCATTAGCATGGGCGGTAATGGCCCGCCATCGAGGGGCTTATTGCCATTAGTACCCCGGCCCGTTAAACCGGGGTACTAATGTTTTTTTCCCCAGCTGCGAGAAGTGCTGCCTTTCGCAGCCGGGGGAAAAAAAGGACAAAAAATGGCCGCCATGGACAGAAAACATAGTCCGTTTTCTGTTTCCGTGGCGGCCACAGTAAACAAAGAAAATGGCCGCCATGGAAGGGGAGAAGGGATTATGCGTAGTCACTTCTCCCTTTCCATGGTGGTCATTCACATACATTGAAAAAGAAAGTTATACAAAATTGCCACATTGGAAAAGGGAGAAGGGACTAAAAGAGTGTGCCCGGTGTGTGATGCACGCAAGTGCGTCCACAGGATTTCACTGTGTTATGGCTCGGAAACGAGCCAATCCACAAGTGTATCCTGTGGATTCGCGTTGCCTGGTACTAATGTATGTTAACCAGATAAAGCTCTCAAAATTTGGTCCGTCCGGACTAAATCCGGGCAGGTGGCATCCCAACATGTGTATACATGCCCCCCCGACCCCACGGCCTCGTGTCTGCAGCTCCCCAGCCCCTCTGGTCCCCCAGGGAAAGCTCACCTCTTTCTCCGAGTTGGAGCTGATGTTCAGCAGGGCCATGGGGCTGTTGGGGGCGCTGCTGGCACCCTGCTGCTGCTGCAGGCCCTGCTCCGGGGCGGAGGCCGCTTGGGGCGAGAGCGAGGCGGTCATGGCTTGCGTGGCCAGCTTGTTGCCCATGGACAGGTACTGCTTCACCTGGTGGCGCTGCGTCTGCTGGATGTGGTACTTGGTCGGGTTCTCCAGGTGCGTCTGGACCTGCAGGGCAGAGGGGGCAAAAAACAGAGCAAGATCACAGACTGGGGCACCAAAACGCCAGCACACTCCCTATCACCCCATCATCACACTCTTTGGCGACCTCTAGGGTATCCTGATATCTGGCATTAATTAGGTTACTCCCTGAGAAGTCTTTAGGAACATGGTGGGTAAGTAAGACCTGTGTGCTAAGTAGCGGGGGAAGGCACAAACTCAGCTTCGTTGTACACCGTTGGTTTGGAATTCTGTGCCCCGCTCCCCATGCGTCTTCCTGAACCCTAGTTTATATCCAGAATCCATGGGCCAACGTAGGTGGGTATATGCTTGTGTAAGTCAGTGTCATTTGTGGAGACGGGCAGTGCTTTAAATGGGAAAAAAGAAGTGCAGGTACTCACCAATCTAGGCTTTAAGTGGGCGTGCGTGGGCTCATGATAGGACAGGTTACTTATAACGCGCGTAATACCCAGAGGTTTCTAAGCGCGGACCCGGGGATGGAACCTGTGCTGCTTGCAAGGCGAGCGCGTTGCCCCTGAGCTATCCTATCCTATCCTCCATCCCCAGAAGGTTCTTAGAATTGCTCTCACGCCAAGGCCCATCCGAGGCTCTTTCACCCACATCAATACATCTCAATGTGTCTCACTTTCTACTCATGTCACGCCCTTTGTACCTCGTTCTCCATTTCTGTCTGTTTCTATTTGTCTCCTCCCCTCCTCCCCCCACCCCACTGTCCCACTCCCTCTGTGCTTGGGCTTTGGGAGCAGAATATGCTGAAAGGTCTCGGATTCCACCCAAAATCTCAGTGCAATCGTTTACTGTTGAGTGATCAACTTCAAAACGGATTCTGGCCAACGAATGTGTATTTATTCATAGAGTGCGATACAAATGGCCGTGGGCATAGAGGCGCGAAGACAGGACAAACACTCACACAACATAAGGGGAGACACTCGGAGACCAGAGTACTCGTGCCAAGAAGCGGCAGGTCAGCAGAGAAGCCTGGATTTCAGTTTCCTGGGGCAGCCATCTCCCAGAGACCCTGATCAAGCACAGGCTGGTGTGGGCGGCGGGCTTGCTCTACAACACTATTACGGTGTGCAAACGTTGGCAGGCTTTGAGAATGCTCAATATTTGCACAGTACGGTGCAATTCTTTGTCAAGGATCTCACCCATTGGTTAAGCAGTGACGCTGGGATTCTTTCACAAAAACTTCCAATGTATTGTTATGCAGGGTGTTGGAATATCCATATAAAAGCAGACTTTCTTTTTTGTGGCTCTTACTAGCAGACATCATAGATATAAACCGAGCTTTAAAGGGGGAGTTTTATTATGGCTCGCTTTCAAGGTCTGATGATAAAGAACATGTTTGGGCAGTAACAGGAGCTGTGTCAGGGCTTTCACTCACAAACGTTGCCTAACAATTCCAATCACTAAAACAATGACACATTCAAAAAGCTAATAACAAAGAAACCTGGTAAAAAAAACACCATTACCCAGTGTTTCTTCGCGTGTTGCCTTGAGGGGTGTCCCAAAATAAACCTCGTGAAAACTTGGTTACATGTGATAATATCCCCGCAAAAATGTCACCATGCCAGAATGCCGCCTTTTTTTGTGGCAACATTATCACATGCAACCTGCAGGGGACACCCCTGCAACCTCCATTTTTTAAAATGAAGCAGGAGTTACCCCCGCAACCCTCGCTCCCATTTACCCCATAAATAACGTTGCCTATGCTGTTTCCCAGTGACTATATGTATGGTGACATTATCTACGGGGATAATATTACCGGACACCGAAAACTCTTGAGGGACCCCATGGGTACCAGGTGAAGCCTAGTTATTTAAATGGAGCTGTGTGCCTGCTGGCAGCTGTGGAGCTGCACTTTTGGCCCTCCCTGTGTTCTGCATGGCAGGCCCTGAAGAAGACATTATGGACATATAGTGGGAGTGGGATAAGAGCAGGTGGGAGAGGGCGCTGCTTAGTCCTTCATTATGGTACAGTTATATAAAATGCTTTCATGTTCACCTCACCCCATATGGAGTAAGTGTGCTCTCAGAAGTGCAGGTACCGAGGGACGGTGAGCCCTGGCCCATTTAAAGCACTGGTGACGGGTAATGTCACAAAGGGAGAGTGCTTGTCTCTGTACTTTGGGGTCAAGTGTTTATATTCTCCCAGGGAGCTAATTTACACGGCCATCGACAAACATCTTTGTTGCTGGTCTTTCCTCAGTAGGTTATAAGGCAAGCCATTCCACCAGCGTCTCGTACTGTGTGAGAAATGTCACTGCGCCATCAGGTCAGTTAAGTTAATATGGCCTGTGAGTGATGTCGTTTATTGAATGGGTCACCTCACCGGTTGCACATTCAAAGAGCCTGCCACAGTCGCATGTTGTGGTGCGAATTGCTGTTAATCGTGATGACTTGTTTCATACATCAAGACACATCACCGCAGGAGGCCTTTGGCTGTGCGGGCAGGTGATAAGCACCGCTAGTCCAGCATGAATGCTTGCCAATCATATTGGGTGTATACATCCATAACATAACGCGTGTGCAGAGTATGTTGGTGCCAGAGATGGGGGGCACGAGAGCATGTTCCATTACTGTTGCCAGGTGAGTCCATGGAAGCGCTGGAAGTGGAAAAAATGGCAGGCATTCCACGTGGAGCCGGTTGTTTTGTGAGGGGGCGGTCTGGGTGGAGTTTTGGAGGGTAAGCGAAGAAGTGTAAAACGTTTTTGTTTTTAAATGCTTGCCCAACACTAAGTTTTGGAGAGATGACTTTAGAGTTCACAAATCACACAATACACTAACCTGACAATGTAGCTGAGCAAAAACACAATAATTACAGCTTTCCTTTCCCCCACCTTGAACGGAAGACTTCAGTTACCAACAAGCAAAGTAATAAGAGCCTTAAAAAAAAATCTCCTCTGGAAAGAAACAGTGAAAGAAAATATATAATGTGATAACCTGCTTGTAGTCATTGTGCCACAGACAAGGCAGCTTCATGCATCCCTCCCATCTCGAATGACCCAACATTCACACCTCTTAAGGGGCAGCAGAAACTTTGAATGATGCACTTGTATGCCTTGCCTGCAGACACTGTATTGCGATTAAATGCAAAACAAAAAAAGAAAAGTCATGACAGGCCTCTTGTGAGCCCACAATGTTTCAGAGCCCTTTGAAGAGCTGATGTTAGATGGTTGCTGTAGTATAATTAACTTTGTTGATTTTTAATAATAAAAGAAAGGGGTGGAATTTGTACAGTCAGACAGAGCAGAAGAGAATGGAGCAAGGCTTCCTCCATCTTTGTTTTTTGTGGTCTTCTCTTTCCTGGTCCCTATACTTCCTGCAGAGCAAAGCAATGTGTGCACCATGTAAGAAGGCAAAAGTCACTTGTTACCTTGACTGTGCGTGGATCATTTAAAGCAAGCTTGCTATTTTACTAACTCCCCTGTGACCTTTTGCCTTAATAGCGAAGGGGTCACCCACTCCTTCTTTGATAAAGTTTGGATCTACAAGACAAGAATAATTTGTTTGGAACCTATTGGGGGAGAAGTCCTTAAGTCCTCTAGTTGTGTGGTGAAGGCAGATGTGCAAAGGCAGAGGCAAACTATGCCCCTACCAATCCCAGGGGAACATTGGGGGTTACTGCTATTGGACCAAGAGCTGCACTCTCTTCCAGCTGCACCGGTACCCAGGCTCTTCACTGGAGATGGAGGACAGTCCTGCAGGTGCAGCAGTTGTGCACATTTTTGTTAGTTTAAGATCATAGTTTTAGAGAACCTTATTTGGTCTTTTTTATGTTTTTATAACGGATTGGTTTGCATCTGTACCAGCTCACACCCCTCCTGAAGGCATGTGTGACCAAACAAGACAAAGGGCGTATACCAGTTGAGCTGTGTCTGTTTCACCGTTATGACTGGGATCATTGCTGGTTTAGCACTGGTGTGGGGTCGGGTAGGTGCTCTAGCCACTTAACCCTATTGCTAATTTTGTCACAAACACACTCTCAGGTGTCACAAACAAACACACACACTCCCAGGCTAGTTGGGTCTCTGTACAGCTGTCAGGAAAGTTTGAGGGGCACTAGAGGGCGCTCTGGCTTTCGGAACAGAGTAGGTCCCCAGACTCTTCTAACCCCTTGTGGAGCATTGAGGGATTTCATTTAGCCAGCGTTTGGGAACAGGGCGAGTGTGGCCGGATGTAGGTTACAAGGGCTGGACCATGTAAATGGTGTTTTATTTATTTATTACATTTATTAGACGCCCAGACCCTGACGTATCAGTTGTATTGGTGGAAGATTAGCATTAGCAAGGTTGAAGTTAGAGGGAGGGAAAGCGGGCAAGGAGTTTGGGTTTGCACACATGCAGGTGTTTCATTGACGGGTGATGGCAATCTTTGCTGTGCAGTTGAACGGCAGAGGCGTAGACAGGATTGTCCAACAAGTGGGGCATGAAGCTAATATAGTTGGGCCCACTGCAGTAACATTAACATCTGTAAATGCCCACTCATCACTGCTGAGTGGGCATTTATAGATTTTGGGTGGGCCTTGCCCGCTCAGACCATACCCTGTATACGCCTCTGGTGAACGATGGACTGGAAAGTGCTGCACGGTGCTGCGGACTCCGTGGCTGGAATGAAGGAACTTTTTGTGAGCAACAGTCATTTGCTGTCCTTACCTTTAAGACTTCAACAGGCACCTGCGCAGACGCTGGCCTAGCGGCGGGGCTCACACTGATGGCTGCCGTGGCAGGCGCCGCCATGAACTGGGCAGCCTGCTGCTGCTGCTGCTTCTCTCGTCGCTCTTGCTCTTGGTCCTGGGCACGCATCAGTTGCTGGCGCAGCAGGATGCGGGACGACATACTGGATCCGGAAAGTGGTGCTGGGGGTGGAAGGGATTGAGAGTGCTGCAAGGATGAAGGGCTGGAAGGGGGAAGAGAATAACAAAAGGAACAGAGCTTAGAAAAGGTGACATGGGAAACAAGGAACTGCTTGTCAGCACCCCGCTAGCAGTACGCACAGGCAGGTCAGCACCCCGCTAGCAGTACGCGCAGGCAGGCCTGGTGAATGCAAGCAGCATGCAGATAGTGTGATGGGCCTGATTGGACCTACTTATGTGGCTAGAACGGTTCTATGTTTCACCCAGTGGTGGAAATGGAAAACATGTAAAGGGGGATCCCACAAGGGCTGCAGTAGGGGCAGAGTTTATAGGAGGGGGTGAGGCTGGCAGCTAACCTCCGCTCAAAGGAAATGCTCAAAATAATAGTTTTTAAATGGTGCAGTTTCTTTCATGCTGCTTCTTTCCAAACTCCATACTGTACATTAATTGCACTTTAAATCACTCCCATGGTAGTGGTGCACCCAAAATACTGTTTGTAATGCAGTGATTTTTAGTACTTTAAGGGATCCATAGACACGTTCTACAGTAGAATCCTCCCAGGGTAGCTCAGCAGGTTGAGAGACCGTTGCTGAGAAATTATATATTAAAATGTGGTTGTTAATCGTATGACTTTGCAATTCCTTATAAAAAAACAAGTGCTATAAAATGTGTTAATCTGGTCGCAGGGTGGAGGTGGAGGTATTTCTGCCCCTGTAGTGAAAACCCAAAGTTGGCACCCATGAACCCACTGTTCAATTTCCTAATAACTGCTGCCAGCCCAACAGACGTATTTTCTTGTGATTAGGCAGTTTGACAAGCATAGAACATCTTTAAAAATATAACCTGTGATCAAACAAAAGGATGAGGCACATTAATTACAGGGTATTTGTGTGGTTGTCCGACCAAAAAAGAAACACATTTCAAAGAAAATGAGTGAATGCAAGTTTAAGCAGCATATTTCAGTTGGAATTGTTTTTTTTTTTCTATGAAAGTGTAAGGTGCACATTTGGAAAACAATAGTCTGCCCACCATGTAGAAATCCTACTTTTAACAGTGATAGCACCCACCCCAGTGATAGTCACGGCCCATTGATTCCCGTGGTGTCCCTTTCAGGCCAGAAGAAAGAAAACAGGCAGAGCAAATAGAGCCCGCAGACGCGCGGGAATGATGGCTGGGGGAAAGGAGGACAGAGCACATTAGATCACCCAGCAACCAGCTTCCCTCTGCGAATCCTGGGGCTCGGTTAAACCTGGTGAGGACTGAGGCAGGCCGGGTTAGTTATCCGGGGAGACATCGGATGCCGGGTCTCGTACCCGGCAAGAGCCGGCCCATTGACCAGCGCTAGTTTCACCACACTGAGAGGAAGGCAGCCCTCAAGTGTGCTATCCCCCAGTTGGCAGGCTGCTACTCTGCACCAAACCTTTGCAAGTCGCCCACCACTGGAACCCCATTCCGCTTTACATTAAAAATAGAACTTCTTTTGTGGCATTGAAAGCTGCCCTCAAACTATCTCCTCTCGTTGCCTTCAAACTCGGTCTCCTCCCCCTTGAAATGTACCCTGCTCCCAACTATAACACATCGTCCCTCCCCTTACAGCCCCCACTGACCCAATTAATTGAATGGCATGTTACTGTGCTGATTATATGTTCATAAGTGTAAACTGTTGTTTGCTTATGGGTTCAGTCCATGTTACCACTGAGTTCAGCCCATCCTGGACCACCTGGTCCACTTCTTGCTTAATCAAATCTTGACATTTGAAAAAGCATCCCCAAAAGGGATTGCTCTGAGGGCAGTTGCTGGGTCTGGAAAAGACCCGGGGCTATGCTGAAGTCGGAACTGTTGGGACTGGGGGCTAGCTAGTCTTTTGGTTGTAGCTTCTGAGATTTTATCCAGGGCTACAACCAAAAGATCAGGGGCTATATACCCCTTATCCCCCCCTAGCAACGCCCCTGGGTGTGGCCACGATTGATAAAAAACACCTACACTAGGATTTTGCTCTGCATGGAATATTTCGATACGTATTTTTGGGTTTGAAAAGTGTGTGCATTTCATACTTTGCCAGCAACTTGTGGTTATTATTCCAGTGACAAGAATTCATCAGGCAAACGCTTGTTTTTCCTGTACAATTTTTTTTAATTGGGCAAAAAAACATTGGCTTTTGCATATTTTACTTTGATAGACTGGCTTCAGGTGTCATCACTTCCCACTGCACGTTAATGACCCCCACCCAATGCGTTATGTTACAAGCGCGTTGAGACCATACTAATAATGGGAGAAGGCACTATATAAATGACTACTACTACTTGGGCTCTGCTTGCCTCACTTTTACCCACCTCACTGCCGTACAGCAAGCTTGCACACCTTACGTTGTGGCGGGAACACACTACTTAGCAGGAGTAGGGTGCATTTAAAAACAATAGGGCGCTGATGCTTTCGCATTGGTGCTTATTGAAAAATGTGGCGCCCTATCCCTCCATGACCTGTGTAGGAATGTTACTGCAAGTATGCAAAAGGTCATTAATATGCTCCTCATTCCCAAGGGACTTCTAAATTGTCAAATGCTATGTTTGATCACTGCCCATGCCAACACACCAACCCCGGATACCAAGCTATATAAACAGTGTTAGTGAGGGACAGCCACGTGTCTCATACCTGCAAAGAAGCTCATTCCCCAGCATGACACCTGGAAACAGTCCTTGCTGTTTTCCTAATTGCATGCTGGGGATGGTAGTTTCGTTTTCCCCATTTTAATGATGGGCCTGCAGGTCCCAGCATGCAGTGCGAGAAAAAAAAAACAGGACTGGCTGGAGGTCCCATGGAACTAAGCAAATTGGCTCACAGGATCTCCCCCGCCTGCCCGTCATCACCTTACTCCACCCGAGAATGCTGCGCGCCTCACCTCCTGAGCGCCGCGTCGCCCCGCCCACGTCACGTAGCGTGCCTCCTTACCTCACGCTGATAGGCTGGCTCTTCAGCTCGTAGAAGCTTTCACTGCTTTGGGACAATACGCTTTCCTCGTCGATATCTGCCACAATGCCAGACTCCGGCAGGAGAGAGCTCACGCTGTGGAGAGTGTAAAGAGGGGACACATGGTATCACAAGACTCAGCTACAGCAAAGAAAGACATTCACACACAGAAAAGGCCATAAACATCACAGGGCTACTACTGGCCCCACGCCGCTTTCCAACTAACATTCCCTCATGGTCCTCTGGGAAACGTCAACGGCAAATCATTTTAATGGCACTCATTACGGTTTCCTGTTTTCAATGTTGAGGTGTTTTTCCAGTGTATACAAAGACGACCTGTCTGTGTCTATCAATTTTCCTTGCAAAAAACACAAAAACGTTTTCTACCCGCGTTTACCAAAAGCATTTTGTATTGCTGCGTTTATAACATGCACATTTCTTCCTATGAAGTTCTGTGTGTAGAGCGTATTACATGTAAGGCTCTATGGGATTAATTATTGCACTATTTCCAGCTGTATTTATCCATATTTCTTTTTTAATACAGTTTGTCTTTATCTGCTTTTCTGCAATTGGTAGTTTTCCACATTTATTCAATAGAAAACATGTGTACACTTAGAAATAAACTCACAACCACAGACATACGGCCAATAAATGGAGCTAGGTTTTTACACACCAAATCCAACTGCCTGGCTACCTGTGAGTGCTCATGACCAGCGACACTTCTGGGCGGAAATGTAAACAGCTTCCAACGGGATATCACTTAATTGTGTTACAATCCCTAAGATGCCAGTTTGCAAAATGATTGGCCCTCAGGCAGTGACTGACAGCTTGGGGATTCAAGCAGTGGTTCCTGTTTTTCTCTCCATTTGTATAAATACATGCAGGTTAAAAACGGATTGATTTCTGTCTGCATTCATGTCTGAACATAGACAACCTAGAGCCTTAACTACAAGGTACATCAGATAGGGAGCACGGGTAGGATGCCGTAGAGAGGGAAGCCTCTGTCTGATTCTTACTTGAAAAACACTGCACCGCGTAGACAGGATTGTTTAACAAGCTGGGCCTGAAGCTAATGTAGTTGCGCCCACCACAGGGGCATTAATATCTGTAAATGCCCACACAGCGCTGCTGAGTGTGCATTTACAGGTTTTGGGAGGGCGTTGCCTGCTCAGGCCCTACCCTGTCTACGCCTCTGCACTGCACTATGAATCTGGGAACCTCCTACTGGGACTTTCCATCCAGCGGCCATTGTTTCCTGTCAGCACTGGTGCGTGAATCTGGGAATAGTTTACTAAGGCCCACGATCACGACGCACTCCATCCCAAGTCCCAGTGCTGCCTCACGGGCATGTCCCATACCTCCCGGAGCTACAACCAGCCACATCTCTACATGCACTTGTGTGTTTGTCACTTGTATCATTCACACTGGGAACCTGACCGCCTCTATTATGCTAGAGTCTTGGTTTCAACAGGATGAACTGAGGGGCGACTAGTGTAGGGTTGTCAAGCCTGACTTTTTAACATTGATTTACAGAACGGCTGACCAGTATCCATAACAATGGGTGAGAGGACATAGATATAAGATCAGATGATGCAGAGGCAGAAACCTGAGCCAAGGACATGGACAGTAGAGCACGATGTAGGAACAGGTAAGTGGAGGACATGCTACATTTTAGGCTGCATAGGTGAGCGACAAGTGCCGTGGGGATGTCTTAGACAGGTGGGCGAGAAGAGAACAGGGAGATGTGGTGCTATAGAATGCTGTGTAAGTGTTTCTTCAGAAAGGAGGGGAGCTTGGATTTAAATGGAGATAGAGTGGGAGTAGTGCAAAGAGGAAGAGCATTCCAGAGTAAGGGAGCGAGGAGAGGAAGAGAGCGGGAAACAAGAGGAAGCACAAGGGGCACAAGAGGTAGCAAGGAGGTGAGCCAAGGATGATCGTAGGCAGAAAGGGGGATAGTAGGCAGTGAGATGGGCCTGCAAGTTGGGTGGGGCAAGTCTGTGTACAGTTTTAAAGATGATGAGGATGAGTTTCTACTTTACCCTCTGTTTCATAGATAACCACCCTTACTGACCACAGGCTGGGGAGGTGGAGGGAAAGGTTGAAGAATGGACGGACAGCAAAGTTGAGGATTTTGTTGAGCGGTGAAAAAGCATAGTTGGGAAGGCCACAGAGTAGACCAGCAAAGTAGTCAGATCGAAAGAGTACTAAAGAGGAGATTAGGTGCTTAGTGGTGTTGAAGGGCACAAGAGGTCTTTTTTTCTGATGTTTGGCAGATTATGTCTGGCCGCAGCGGCAGATTGGGAGATGAAGAGCGAGAAGATGTAAGATGGGTCGAAGATGATACCAAGGTTGTGAGCAGAAGCATAGTGAGGAACATAGTTAGGAGAGAAGAATAGAAGAAGGGAAAAGAGATAGCCTTATTGGATGGAAAGCAGAGAACTTCAATCTTAGTGCAGTTGAACATCAGCAATTGAGATGCCATCCAGTATTTGATGGCGGAGAGACAGACATTTTTTACCATAGCTCATCCGATACGGAGGGAAAGGAGAAGATTAGAGTGTCCTCAGCAAAGAGTTGATAGGAGAAGCCATAGGAGGAGATGAAGGTACCAAGAGCAGAGGTATAGAGAGTGAAGAGAAGCAGATCCAGGACTGATAATTGGGGAGCACCAACAGTAACAGTAAGGGGTGTGGGTGGAGAGGTAGGGCTGTTCCAGGACACCTGGAAGTGTCTGGGGGTGAGATATGAAGCAAACTAAATGAGCGCTTGTCCCTAAGGCCTATGAGGGATAGTGTTGACAGAAGGTCAGAATTGTTGACAGTATTGAAGGCAGCAGATAGGTTGTGAAGAATACAAATAGATGAATGGTTAGAATGCCAAGCTGAAAAGATGTAGTTGCTAACATTGAGGAGAGTTGACTCAATAGAGTGCAGCGGTCGGAGGCCAGACTGAAGATGATCCAGGAGGATGTGTGTGTCTCAAGGAACTCGGTGAGTTGGTTGACAACTACACACTGTAGGATTTTGGTATAGTGAGGTAGATGAAAGACAGGATGAAAGTTGGCAGGACAGTTATGATCTAAGCCAGTAGCCGACTTGAAGGATGATGGAAAATTGGTACTTTCAAGAGAGGAGTTGAAGAGGGAAGTAAGATATGGAGCAACCCTGGGAGCTACGAGTTTCACTGTGTGTTGGGATAGAGGATCGATGGGGGCACATTAAGGGTTAAGCCATAAGGAGAAGGTCTAGAATCTCATCCAGATTAGTGGGGCAAACAAAGACATTGTCACAGGAGAGGAGGGTAGAGGTGGTGGAGAAAAGAGCAAGCGGGTAATAGGTAATTTACAAGGGCATTTTGAATGTTTGAAATTTATGAAGCAAAGTAGAGAGCTAGATTGATAGTAGAAATAGTAGAGGAGATGGAGCATTGGTTAGGATGCGAGAGAATTGAGTTGAGAATTTTTGCAGGCTCCTAGGTTGAGAGGATGGAGATGAAATGAAAGAGAGTTAGAAGTCACGATTGGCAGAGAAGTCGTTTTTAAGAGTAATAATGTAGAGTTGGAGATTAGAGGAAAGTCTAGATCTTTGCCAAGTGTAAAGGTTTTTCCTCGTTGTTCTCAGGGTGCAGGTGGTAGGTGTAATCCAAAGCGTGGGGAGGTGGAGGGTTTAAGGACTGAAGGGCTGCATGTAGTAAGAGGGAAGTGAGAGGAGAAGGGAGTGTTAAGAGCAGCGTTACATTTAGTGAATGCTTTATCAGTGGATGAAACAGTGAATCTTGGATTGGGGAGATATAGTTTTGTAGGTTAGAGAGGTAGATGGGGAATTTGTAGCAATTAAACTTGCACTTGGTAATGGAAGTGATGGATGGAATCTGGGGTGGAAGCAGGAGTTGAGATTGAATCAAAGACGATGGAATGATCAGAGGTAGAAGGAGCAGTGGAGATAATCGAGGTGGAGAGTTGAGAGGAGATGAGAATAAGGTCAGCAGAGTTACCATTTCAATGGGTGGACAGAGAGTGGACAGACGAGAGAGAGTCGTTATGGAGAAGAGAGGTAAAGTCAGTGGAGAGAGAGGGGAGGTTAAAGTCACCAGTGATGATGGGGAGGTTGGGAGAGGTGGTCAATAAATTGACCAGCGAGACCAGGTGGCCGATAGAGAGAGATAATTTGACTGCTATAGGGAGCAGTGATTGTGGTGATCATGTATTTGAAAGAGGGAGAACTAGCAGGAAATAGGGGATTAGGGAAGATGGTAAGTTTGGAAGATACGAACAGTCCTACACCACCACCCATAACAGTTGGGTGGGGAGAGTGGATGAAGGTGTAGGCAGGGTCGTGAAGGGCAGCAAGGGTTGCAGAGTCTACGGGAAAATGAAATTAAGGGTAGTGAGGTTAAGAGTGGGAGAATGGGAAAGAAGGAAGCCTGAGGTAAAGGAGTCTTGTCAGAGAGATTGTGCATTTCAAAGAGCAATATAAAGAAAGTGAAATGCAAAGCATACTGATGTAGAGTCTGCGAAGTAGAGAAGCACTGGAGGTAGATGTGAGATGAGCAAGTGTGATGAAAGTTAGGGTTGGCGGATTTGTGAATAGAGAGATTAGGTGAGCGAGAAGAGGGTGGCGTGAAGGAAAAGATGATAGGGAGAGGAAGAGGTGACATGGTTTTGAGCAGAGAAAAATGAAGAGAGAAGTAGAAGAGAAAGATAGATATAGTAAGAGCAGTGCATGGGGAGGGTGGGGCTGAGCATATACGTAGGTGGTACTCACAAGCAAGTAGCAGGACCCAGCAAAGCAACAGCTTAAAGGTAAAGAGACTGGAGGTTGGCCCTTAGTGGTTTGCCTTTTGCTGGGCTGCCCAAAGCAAGGAGTCAAATACTGGAAGTGATGAGGAGCATCCAATGGCAGGAACAGGAGGTGGGACCACCAGCCTGTGGCTATAGAGAAGGGCAGGCTGGAAGGTGGAGTCCTGGCCCGGCTGCCCCGTTCGTCGCTTGATGGTGGTGCATGTGACTGAGCGAAGCGGGCTGGATGGAGGATAAACATCTTCACGCTTCTTCCTATGTAACAGTGGTAGGAGGCACACTGGAGCAAGCCGTTAGTAGTCCAGAGGGGTCTACAACGTCGAGTAGACAGGTGAGATTTTCTTTTGCAGGTAAGGGAGGGGTAGGAGAAAAGTACCAGTGCTATGTCTGGGTCCAAACTCTGGTTGCCATTTGTTCAGGGTGGGGTACGTTTTCAGGATTTCTTTCAGTTGAGAAACTCCAGTCTTTCAATGATTTTCAAATTCCAGCACAGGCCCGCAATGAAGTATTGATTGGCCAGTAAGCTGACAAAGGAAGAAGTGGAGAGCAACTGTCAGCCTGATTTTACCATTGACCAAATGTTTTTTCCAGAAAGCCGTGCAGTAGTGAGGGCTTGCGTGAGAGCAGTAGCACTTACTTCATGACTATGTTCCTACTTCCTGTACTTTTATTTTAAAAATGAACCATTTGAGTCAAATCAACTTCCGGGGCACAAGTGATCCAGGGATGAATATCGGTTTCTAAACCATCAATCAGCACACACCTCTAGTACACCAGAAGGGATCCAAACAGTTTGGAAACACAAGTAAATTATAAAACTCCTTGTCCAATAGGACGGAACGGCAGGCTTATCTCTGCAAGGTCGTGGATCATTGATTAGTTGCAACACAGCGGAAATACTCCTACTGGCGCCTTCACTGGGCTGGTTATGTCCTTTAAGGCGGACGACCCAAAGCTGAGGAGTGTTGCAGGCAACGGCCTTGTCCGTGGTTTGGTTCAGAGACTCACTGGCACTTGCCACCTAGGAAGCTTGCTTACAGAGCCTAGCAGGGCACGCTGTGTGCTGGCTGGGTACCGGTTCTGGAGCTGTTTGGAGGGTCCTCTGGTATCAGTATCTCCCTCTGTTCCCTGGGAGATGTTTAGGGGAGGGATCTTGCTTCCCTCTCGAAAATCCTGGCCTTCCTTCACTGGCGGTGAAGTTGTAAGGCAGACTGTACCTTCAGCCAGGGTCCAAATCAGTTCTTCTTGTTACTCCTTGCAAAGTCTTCAGATCTAAAGGATAGTACAGATCCATGGAGCCTTTGTTATTTAATTAGGCTGGCCATGGGAGGAGGAAGGTTGTGCCCTCCCCCTTTTGAGATGCCTTCATATGCTCCTGGGCGTCACTTTCCAACTAAATGTGACAGGGAGGACTGCGCCTGTAGGGTGTGTCCACCCACAGTACACAGGTCTATGTATATGTTGTACGGCGAGCATAGGAACATGTGTGCAGATTATCCCCACACATTTTCCAGAGGTTGTTCTACCATCATACAATTTCACATAACAATTTTTTTAAAAGCCCATGTCAGGGTGCCCCCACTGTGCAGATGGTTGAATTCCTCACACCGTTCCAGAATGCTTTATTTTAAAATAGAATGATCGGACTGGTGGAACGTAAAACAATTAAATATATAGTAGAGGAGCGCTGCTTCGACTACTTTATATAACTATTTTAAAGAATGATTTGAAGTGTTAAGTCCCTGATTTTTGTTGTCCTGTTAATCATTGTGTATACATTTCTCTACCACACTTCAATAACAGTGGGAAGTTGGGGTTGTAAGGACCACACATAATCCCACTGCAACACATTTCCCTGCACGCTCCTGCAACGTGATGCTGCCTCTCGCCGTCATTGCGGGGAAAAGCGCATGCGTTAATTCCAATAGGCCAGTGTTTGGACAAAGTGGACTATTTGGAATTAGCCCTTGGCAAATAGGGCACATTTGCTACTTTCATATTATTGCCCGTTCCTCCACCCAGGTGCTATCTTGCATTGCACTTTTGCAATAACAACAAAACCATTGTAATTGCTCACAGTATCACAGTATAAGTGGGACATCTAAACCAGTTAGATCGTGAAGCGTATGCCTCTGCATTGTTGGGATCACTCTTCATTCCCTCATTTATCCCATATTTTTTCAAATTTGTTCCTCCATTGCCATGCAGTTATCCACATCCACCACCCCCTTGGATACCCTGGGCCCCTCTCTCGCCCCCCACTGCATGGCAATATTCCCTTTTGCCACTATCAGAGCGTTGGAAAAATAAATACATCGTAACGTCTGTACGCTGTTTTGCCACATATCCCCAGCAGTATTAATTTTCGTTCCAGCGGGATCAGCTAAGACACCACTGCAGATACCTTTTTGATGATCTTACGCCAGAAGTTCTGGATTCTAGGGCATAACCATATAGTGTGATAGAGATCAACCTGAACGTAGATTCAATATGGGCATGCATGGTGGGAGGGTTCCCTAGGCCACGGCAATTGAAACATGTAAGCAAACTCAAAGATATGGCCTATATACTGGCCAAGCGCAGGATAGCAATGGGGTGGAAAGCATCAAGTAGACCCAAAGCGGGGGTTTAGTGGGCAGATCTCCGTCGATGGTCAGAGGCTGAAACAGTAGGATGGAGCGAGACAGCTAATAGAGGGGTGGGGGGAGAAGAAGCAGAAACTCTAACAGATTGGAAACATTTAATGGGTACACTATGGGGCCCCACCCTAGGAAGCTCAACTACAGAATCTTCCGAGGATACTGACAGAGAACAAACTCCTACGAATAAAGTGTGAAAGGATGGAGCGGAGCAGGCTTGTTGGACGGAGGAATAAGGGAAATGAGTACAAGTCTGCGACATGTAATACAACGTAAAATACTGTGGGTGTTGTTGGTTTATTGTTGATGGTTAAATGTAATGTTCGTTTGGAAACTAACAAAAATTGTTTTTTAAAAAAAAGCCATATAGTGTGATAAAACGTTCAGTGAGCAATATGGCATTGTACAAAGTTGGAATACTCCGCTCGGCCCCACCGAAACAGCAGTTCTACACCAGTGTAGTGTGTTCTGTACAAGATTTTTTGTTGAATAAATTGGACTGAGATTTCTATCTCCCTGGGAGACATTAAGGCCTCCTGCCACTCTTCCACCTGAATAGGGCTCATGTCCGCCCGTCATTTCTCTTGGAGTTTCGTCAAGGGGCGTGTGGTAAAGCTACAGAGATTTTGGTTCAGTGTCGAGATTGCTTTCCTAAGCAGAAGTTCTGTATGGATATTGGCTACTATTGGGGATTGCTCTGGGCATTCATAGTTCCCTCGGAATTCTGACCACATGGCATGTCAAATTGGACATATTGACAATTATCCAAATTGGATAGCTGTGAGTTTCAGTGCAGCTCCCAGAATTACCGTAGGCTGCCTCTAGGAACACATCTCAATTTTTCCCATACCAAAAAGGTTAAATTTCTGCAGCTCTGGCATGTTCCAATTGTTCCATAATGGGGCCCTCGCCGTCACCACTTCCCCCACCCCCATCGCATCTCCCTCCTGGCTCTCTAACCAACCCGTACCACCTGCTGCGAAATCGAGAGGCAGACCAACCACGTTCATGCCACCATGCATCGGCAGCAGGTCTGTGTTTACCATACCAGCATGCTCAAGTCTGATGTGAGTACGGGATGGGTCCTCAAACAACCTTTCATTTGCCACTGCAAGCGGAGAGACCCAATACACATTTTTAAGATCTGGGAGACCAATTCTGCTGTCCCGTACTAAGCCGTATAGGGACTGCAAAGCTATTCCCGGCTGAGAATCCCACCACACCAGTTTCCTCTGAGCTCTTTCAATAGTCTAAAATTCCCAGTCTGGTATCCCAACCGGGGTATTGTGTATCTAGGCAGAACCATAATTTTAAACATTGCCGTTTTCCCCAATAGGGACAAGGGGAGAGCCGACCAAAATTTTGTATCAGCTATAAACCTTTCAGCCATGGGTGTCAAATTGTGCCCAAGAAAGGCAGTGAAGTCCGGAAAAACATGAATGCCCAGATATTTAAATGAGCCAATCGCTACTTTGAAAGCACAGCTGTCTGGAATTGCTTCTGAGCCTCTTTTATCTGAAATAGGATCGACTTGCTCCAGTCGATCCCGAGGCCACTGTGCCTTGTAGGGTCTCCATGATCTTTGGGATCGATCTCTGAGGTTCCCCAACATACAACAGCACGTCATCTACGTACAGAGAGAGACAGTCCTTACGTCTGATTTCCACACAAATCCTCTCATGAGTGTAACCCCTTTGAGCCAAACTGCCAGGGGTTTGATAGCCATGATGAACTGCGCCGGGGAGAGAGGGCAACACTGCCGTATATCTCTTTCCAGCAGGAAGTGCCTAGACATCACCCCTTTAACCTGAACAGTCACCAGGTGGTGCTCGTAGAACAATCTAGCCCATTGTAAGAAGGTCAGTCCGAAACCCATACTTGACAACACTACCCAAATTCCCAATATACTGAATCAAAAGCCTTTTTTCAAAATCAATGGCTACCATTGCCAGTGGTTGCGGAATTAAGTCAGCTATACCCAGGAACACATCGAGTCTACGAATATTCATATGAGTTGCCCTGTGCGGCCGGAAACCATTTTGTTCCAGGTGGATCAATGCAGGCAGGATCTTAACCTTGTCGCTAGGACTTCTGCCTGTATTTTTCATTCCATATTAAGGAGCGAAATAGGCCGTTAAGAAGCACATGCGTCCAGTGGTTTGTCTTTTTTAGGTATGACGGTCGCTTGTCGCACATCTGGGGGCATTACTCCCTCACTCTTGCTATTCTGGATGCTATTCTGGAACATTGATAACATTAGTCCACCTTTTACATAATTCTGCTGGGAAACCATTGGGTCCCAGCATCCCCTCTGACTGGAGTGATAATATTGCCACTGCTACTTCGTACTGCATAATTTCTGATTCCAGAGCTACTGCTTGCCGACCTGTGATTTGCAGGAGGGGGATTTCTTCTAAGAGGTCCGTGTATGCCGATCTGCTATGTCCCACCAGGATCATGTATAAATGCTTAGAATAGGTTGCAAATGCCTCACAGGTCTTGTTGTCCTCCATAACCACGTCCCCTCTGTCCTGATAACTCTGTGGATGTGTCTGGGGGGGAGAGTCCCACTGTTTCAGCCATGGCAGTAGTTTCCCAGCTTTATCCCCCACCTTATATACTGTACCACGAGACGCCAGCTGGGCTTGTCGGGTGGTATCTGTTGTGAGAGTGCGGTAGGAATCTCTAGCCTGCAGCAACTGGCGCCGTGTTCCTTGAGATCGATCAGTAAGGAATTGTTGCACATGGCGCATGAACAGTAGTTCACCCGCTATCATTTTTGCTAGCTTTTTCTCTTCCCTGTCGGTGAGGACAGAAATTACCTCGTACAACTGACTCATAACCTTCCTAGAGGGTCCCAGTGCTCCTCATTGAGGCCGTGTTCAATTCACAGTATCCTGCTGTTTTATCCTGCAGTCTGCGAACCACCTCTGGGAATCTCCAAAAATATGCATTCAGTCGCCAGGAAAAGTGGCCGCTCCTTGGCGCTTGCCTCTCCGTATGGAGCGTGGTATACATGACCCTGTGGGCATCCAAGTGGGGCACAAAAAAGTAGCAGTTCCTGCACCCCCGAGTGAAAGCATTGGCCCTGCATGTGCGGGTGCACATTACGCCAGCCACACGTCCACCATACCGTTTGCACCCACGGGCCAGGGAACCTATCCCATTCATCGTCCATTACATCATTAAAGTTTCCTCACACGAGCCAGCGGTCCACCCGATACTGTACGAACAACCCCTGGAGCTTGTGGAGGACATGTATTCAGTGGCCTGGAGTGACGGATCGAAGCTGGAAAAACAGGTAAAAAGGCTTTTTCTTTTAATGTGATGTGTATTTTGCATCTCTGAAGTGAGTTTCAGATGTATGTATGTGCTATGGGTCAGCGAGTGGTGAGAATGAGAAGAAATGTGATTGTATGTTTTTTCCACTGCCTCCAATTCCCAAAGTTGTTTGCCATCTCCGTATGGATGAACAACTATTTTAGCCGTAATCCTGGCAAATCGTAAATCTTGGTTTTCACTTCATCACAGCAAACTCTGGGGGAATCCCTCTTTTGGCTTCCCTCTTTGGGGTCCAGCCCTACATCAGTCCCCATCATCAAAAACCTTGGAGTTAAAACTTGATAACACCAACTTTCACCCCTCAAATTATCGAGGTCTCCAGCTACTGTCTTTTCATCCCCGCTTTTTTCGTCAGATTTTCTCCTACCTTTTCAGCTCCTACTTATGCCACTTCTACCCTCAATCAACCTTGACTATACCAATTCTATCTGTTTCAGACTTCCTGCCTAGTCTATCAAATGCTGACAGGTCATACAAAATGCTGCCGCTCGCCTAGTCTTCAGTCTTCACCAAACTACCCCAATATCGCCCGTAGAAAACATTTACTGGCTCAAGTGTGGCGGATTGCCATTTGTGCATTTGGCAAGGGTGTAAAATCATGGATTTTTTTATTTTTTATTAAATTAATAAAATGATGCGGGGAATACCCTCTCTGAAAGGGTAATCTGCTGATCAGATTCCCCTTTCATAAGCTCCATCCCAAAAGCATAGTGTGTACCTGTGACCTGCTGCATCAGTATCCTGATCTGCAGCCCGTGCTCTACCAGTGGCACAGAGCAGGTTCAGAGGTCACAGCTGCAGTGGCAGCCACGTCCCTGCAGCACACGGGCTGCATTCAAGAGACCCTATCATTATGAGTCTACCTCCTGGTGGCAGAATACTCTTTAAATATAAGACATACCCGAGTTATGTTATGGTATGGTGCAAGGGTTTTTTCTAATTAATACAGTCACAGCAGCACGTAAGAAAAAATGGGCGAAACCCTCTTTTTTTAGTAAGGGGGCCTGACTCTAGAGGGTTATGAGATATACTTAAACAAAAGGAGATAGAATCATAGGCTACCCTAGAAATAGGCGTGACTCGAGGTCACCACACATCTGCAGGGGGGCCAGGTAACTGCTGGCTCCCAGAATAGAATCTCACTGTAGACTACAGGAGTGATAAGCGATACAAGAATTTATTAAGACTAACAGAAAGACATTAAATACAAACGGTGCCGTAGCACATGGAATTGGGATGTTCAAGTACTTCGCTGGTTGCATATTTAGTGGGTTAGTAGGCAGAGTGACAAATTATTTGATTTCTTGCATTGTTTTACAGTAACAATGTGTTAGCATTGTCGACACACTGGTTGGTGTTTCTGGTTCGGTTTATAGTTTGGTGGGCAGTGGCTGTGCGAGGTAAGCAGCGCTGCTGGGATGCACCGAACTGTCTTCAGGACAAAGTAGTCGTGGTCTTGATGATGTTAGTTGAAAAAGGCGTCCACCATGTCAGGTAGGTAAGGCGCCTTGTCTAGAAAACTTGATTTTATTTTGCCAGGCGC
Source organism: Ambystoma mexicanum (assembly GCF_040938575.1). Taxonomy (NCBI): domain Eukaryota; kingdom Metazoa; phylum Chordata; class Amphibia; order Caudata; family Ambystomatidae; genus Ambystoma; species Ambystoma mexicanum. The sequence goes on from NC_090923.1 coordinate 1,221,847,528, forward strand.
TGGTTGATGCGGCTGGGAGGTAGATCTGCAGAGGTCAGATGCCTTAGTCTAATTCCGAAGAGCTGTGTCACTGTAGGCGCTGGAGATGGTGCTGCGCATGCGCGTGGAACAGCTGCAAAACCATTATATTAAAAAAGACGGTCACAAGGGGGGCACGGATGGGGTGGTGTTCAAACAGTTAGGATGCATGCTCCATCTCCAAACATGAGGGGGAGAAGAAAACACAACGTAATAGTCTACATATATAATCTGGCCACCTAAGGTGAACTGAACTGGCATTAATAAGAGTTTCTCTTCTCACCCGTGATAGTAATCTGGATGCAATGGACTGCAGAGTAAATATATTCTCTAGTTGAAAAACTGCTTCCCCCTTTTTTCACCTGGCGCCACTTCTAAATGCACACCCGTTTCACAGAATATGTGTTCTCATGTGATATTCTGCAAGTCCACTCTTTTTAATTTGTGCCAATGTATGTGTCTGTACACTTTTCTTTCCCATCACCAATGCAGTGGTGCAAGCACCAAAATGCAAAGGGGTAGTCCTCTCAACCTGACAGAGCGCAACTTGTAAAGATCGATGTGTGATGTACTTGATTTTGCTCTGGCATCTTGAAATTACACAGGCACAAAGTACATGTAGAACTGCCAGTTCCTTTCAGTCATTATTTAATACAGTATGAAAGTTGCTGTCAACTGGGGACATTGTGGAGGTTTTGGTTTTGAAAAAGGAAATGCCCCTTTCCCAGTGATGAAGACAAACATTAACACTTAAAAGGCATCCAAGGTGTCTCAGATGGCCTCCAGAACACACCAACTCTCAAAGTCGTTTCAAAGGTTTTCAACAAAATGTTTGGGTAGGGTCTCAATAAAGGTCATTGCTCTCTCTCTCTTCTCCCATAGGCTTTGACCTCCCTAACCCAGGCATCTCTAAACCCTGAGGTGGTCACAACCAATCCGTAATCCCAACTATCTAAGATCTAGCTACCTAGTGGTGGGAACATAAGGGCAACCACCAAATCTCGCTTACTCCCACTGGGATGTTCTAGATGGATCCTAATCTGCGATCCCACAAAAAGAATGGTCCCAAGAAGCGGTGTCTTCCAGTCATGCAGGTCTCACTCGTTCTTCACTTTTCACACTCTTGTAGTCCTCGCCCCGATGTTCCTCGTCCTTTCTTCCCCTTCCTCCTACTGTATTCCTCCTTCTCCACCCACTCTTCCCTTTCTCTCCTTCTCCCTCTCTCTCTCTCTCTCTCTCTCTGGGCACTACGAGTATGTGTAACCTCGATGCCTCCCTGGGCACCATATGCACTGCCAGATTTCTCTGCGAGCTCCTTCATGGTAACAGTCATGGGAAGCAAGAGCAGACTACAAATCCTTCTCCATATGCAGTCTAGTGTTTCAAGATACTGCCAGTGCTGGAAATGGAAAACATTTCCAGCGGAAACAGCCACCACTTTGGAGGGGTGGGGCCCCCCGCCAGGTTGCGCAACACAGTATCTCCTCATAAAACCCAATCCTGGCGATTTGCATAAAAGAAAAGAGCATTATGGGAACATCATAATGTCCACAATTTTAAATGTTAAACATGTCTTATGGTGATTCAGTAAGCAACCCTTTGAAGCGAATAACGGACTCTTCTGCTCTGCTTCCTTTGACCTTTGTAGGTTTTCAGATTGCCCTTTCTTCTGCTCCTTGGTTAAGCTTGCCTGCGCGCTGAGGCCTTTGGGCGTGTTGCGTGTTATAAAAATGTAGAATAACAACAATAATGTGATTGGTAACAATATTCACCCTAATAAAGAGATGCCTTTAAATTGCAGGACATATATACCAGTTGGGAAAGCTGTAGCGCTGTATGTGAGGCTTTGGCAGTTTCTGCAGTCTACTGATCCCGGCTGCGCCACTAGAAAGAAGCACCATGTGATTCTGGGCAAGTGCCCTCGGCTGTACTTGCCTCGCATACCACCCCTGTCAGCGTTTAGTCGGGCTATTTAAATAAGTGGACATGTTCATATCAGCCGCTGCAGGCTCCTGGTGTGTACGTTTCCTGGAGATTGACGACCTCGGGTGCGGTGGGGAGGGAATGCTATGTGGGTAAACAGAAAACAAACTTGCACCCCAGGGGGCAGGTGGAGCCGGTAAATTCATTCAAACGTTATGCATCATCTTGGCACACGTTCACCGGTGCAGGGGTAGTGCTGGAGGAAGTAAACACCACTATAAATGCAGGGAAAAGACTAGTGCAAATGTGGCCAGATGTAGGCGGGATGGGTGCGGGTCAGGGGTCATGGCAAGCATCCTGGGTAAAACGGGAGCAGACAAGGTAAACCATAATGTTGCTTGTTGTCACTTCTTTCGGGTGTTATAGCTGAAATGCACTTACCCGATTCCACCCTGCGTTAAAGTACCCAAGCTACCCAGACCAAGCCCTATGGCAAAGCACCCAGTTGAAGTAGTAAAACCGAAGCACAACACGCAGTGTAAAAAATGTAAAAATTAAATAAATAAAAGCGTTGTTATGGCAAGCGTGAGCAGGCTGCTTTGGGAAGACTAGGCAGCGCCCGTGCGGAGTCCTCTGAACGCGATCTGCTCTTTGAGGCGCAGGATCTGGGAGAGTAATGGGCTAGTCCCTGGGGACGGGGTGCTGCTCTGGCAAGACGGGTTTTGCCGGAGCGCAGCTCCGTCTAGTTCCGGCCCATTTCCTGCACCGGATACCGCAGAAAGACGCATATTATGGACCTGATTCACAGAACGTTTTTCTATGGGACTGCACCGTTATAAAACGCTTCTGTGAATCAGGCCCATATATACATTCACTTCGGTGCAGGGTCCAGACAAAAACACACACACCACTTCCTCATGGTTTTGCCATCTAGCGCTACTGAAAGCACACAGCAAAAACGTGTAAGCTGTGCAAGGACTATTTACCGAGGAACTACGCAGGTAGCATTGCAGACAGGGGTGCTTCCTAGTTGAGCATATACATTGCAAATTACGTGAACATGGCGGCCTTTCCCCTGCCGTATCTTGGATCTACGAGACTAATGTCCTGTGTGTGAGATAGCAAAACCAAAAGTTGATGGCTGGAAGATTTTGAATAAATCATAAGCACAGACATTGCTCTGGGCAATCCTCCAGGACCCTCGTTGTTCAGCCTGCCAAGCCATTTCAGAAGGGGAAAGACAATTTGCAAATCGGGCTTGGACCCACCCCAAAAGGGGCAGTCCAGCCCGAACTGCTAGGTCACATCCCTTTAGCTACTGCACCAATTGTGCGATGCTGCCCTTCCGAATGTTGTGAATGATGGCTTGACACCACTCTGGCTGTGAGCCCTGGTTGTGAGATACTGTCCTTATAATTGCCAGACACAGCTCAGGGTGCGGGATACCGACATGCCTGTGTAATGTCCCCGATTGTGCGAAACTGACCAGATTGTGGAGCACTGCCCTGCTTGTGTGACACTGCCTGGACTGTGGCAACATGGCTGGTGTGGCAATGCCCTGATGGTAGGTCACTTCCTGGATGGTGAATTGCACCCCCCAGATGATTGGATACTGCCCGGACTGTGAGATACTTTATTGAGTGGGGTATGGTAAGTACCCTGCGGGTAGGGTGTGGACGTAAATGTGAGATCTCGTCTGGTTAATGAAATTCTGCCCAGGTTTCGGGGTAGTACTGTGAATAACGCCTCTTTAGCTAAAGTAAATTAAGTATAGGACGTGACAAGCCTGGTTAGACCACTCAGGCAATTAAGTATTGTGTCAGGCTTCGAATTGAAGGCCAAGCTTCGAGGAACGCCCAAAACATTGCAAGAGCATTTAAGGAAAGTTTGCCTCCCACCCACCCATTGGTCAGCAGCTCTACTTCCGGTGCACACTGGGAAGGGGCGTGAACACATGCCAATGACCAGAGAGCCCTGATAAGAACTTAGCTCCTACACTAGGATGTTATCCCTGAAGTCTGACTTTAGGAACGGGTAGATTAGAGAATGCGATGAAGAAATCTACCATCAGCAAAGTGTTCTCCCTTGAGGGCAAATGAAGGCATTCCGCTATGGCGAACAGGCAGTGCAACAGATGCTTCTTCACTTTTAACACTTTTCAGAATGTGTGCAGTAATTCATTGGCCGGAGGATGCTGGATGAGCAGGATCAATGGTAGTTCAATATGTGCCAGGTATGGACTAGTGGGTACAAAGGCAGCGAGGGGGAATTTCTTCTCTAGCTATTGGAACAATCTACCTCCAAAGCCCCAGGGGCGTGTAGGGACAGTGTATGGGAATCAATGCTGCCCGGGCCCGGCAGGTGCTATGCAACAGTGGCAGAGCTCTAACCCAGGCAACTTTTCCGGAAGTACTGCGACCCAGAGCACAGAAGCGACGCACAATAACAAGGGAGCCAGCGCACAGCAGTGAGGCACAATAACAAGGGAGCCAGCGCACAACAGCGAGGCACAATAACAAGAGAGCCAGAGCACAGCAGTGAGGCACAATAACAAGGGAGCCAGAGCACAGCAGTGAGGCACAATAACAAGGGAGCCAGCGCACAGCAGCGAGGCACAATAACAAGGGAGCCAGAGCACAGCAGTGAGGCACAATAACAGGGGAGCCGGAGCACAGCAGTGAGACACAATAACAAGGGAGCCAGAGCACAGCAGTGAGGCACAATAACAAGGGAGCCGGAGCACATCAGCGAGGCACAATAATAAGAGAGCCGGTGCACAGAAGCGAGGCACAATAACAAGGGAGCCAGCGCACAGCAGCGAGGTGCAATAACAAGGGAGCAAGCGCACAGCAGCAAGGCACAATAACAAGAGAGCCAGCACACAGCAGCGAGGCACAATAATAAGGGATCCAGAGCACAGCAGCGAGGCACAATAACAAGGGCCCGGCAGCTAATGTGCTCCACCAGATTCTCCTCTGAAGGAGGGGGGGGGGTTGCCCTCGAGAAGTACAGCACTCAGTTGCCTGTGCTGGCTGGTGACATACCTCTCCATGGCCATCTGTAGGGCAGGGACAGGGTCTAAGTTACTGCAACAGGTTTACTGGCCTTTGACTGCAGTAAATGTGAGAGGCAAGCGGGCCCCATATTAAGGCCCAACTGGTCAAACCACGCCAAACTACTAGTGCCACTGGGTAAGCAGTACATCCTTGTTACAGTGAATTATGCCACCAGGAAACTAGAGGGCACAGACTTTACACTGGAACAGGGAAACCAGTGCCATATTGAATGAGTTCAGGTGGATGGGCTTTATTGCTCCATGCCAGAAGTGGGCAGCTTGGGAGCCACCAGGCACAGCCTCTGGCACACCTCCTTGGAAGTATAGTTTAACTGGTGGCATTGTTTTAAGCGTGATGCAACATCGAGCGGGTGGTGGTGGTTCTAACCAGGGGGGGGTGGCAAGAATGTTGGGAATGCCCTAAATAGTGATCGGTGTGGTGTAAAGGGAGCATTGCCTGACCCAAACAAAACACAGCAAGACCCTGCAAACATATACTTTGGGGCACTCTGCGTGTCTCAGATGATATTGTTTGCATTCAATCTGCACATGTCAATTAATTTCTCTGAGATTTGTAAATTAATTACTCTTTATGTCAACAACTCAATTAATGAGTAACCACCCTCAGTCTTTCAAGGGGGACAAATAGCACCAATACAGTTTCCTGCCCATTTGCATTAAATCAAAGAACGTTAAGAATTACCAGAGACTTTTATATGTTAAATATGTCTGTGATAGTGATTCAAGCATGAAACCCTTCCGAGCATGTAGTTCACACTGGCATCATTTAATTTATCGCAACACTCACCCTAACAATAAAATGTATTCCAACCACAAGATATATTTACTCCTTCCGTCAACTTATCGATGCATGTGCCCCTCTCAAGCAGAACAATCCAAGGCACTGTGAGGAATTCAACCATCCGCAAGGTGGGTGTGCACTCGCCTGGGCTTTTTTGAACTTTTAAATGAAATTGAATGATGGTAGAACAACCTACGGATAATATGTGGGGATAATCTGCACATATTTTCCTATGCTTACCGCACAGCATACACATAGACCTGTGTACTCTGGGTGGACACAGCCTACAGGCGCCAGCCTCCCCGTCATATTTAGCTGGAATACGACAGCCAAGAGTACATCAAGGTATCTCAGAAGGGGGAAGGCAAAACCTTCCTTCTGCCAAGGCCAGCCACATTAACTAACAAGGGCTCCATGGATCCGCCCTTTCCTTTGTTAGCTGGTGGAAGCCTGGCATAGTAATCAGAGTTAATTCAAACAGGACCACGGGGTCTGGTTGCAGGACTAACAAAGGGCAGGAAAACCCCCAAATCCTTTTGATATGCACTGTGTCAACCTGAAGCCAGCTCCTGCCTCTCAGTATCAAGGGCAGTGACCGGTCATGTATGGGCCGGCTGTTTACAATAGTCATCTCCACAGGGGGACCCCACTCAGAAGATAAGAGTATGTGGTTTTTGTGGCGACTGAAGTCTGGTGTCTCCGTAGCTTCAAGGGAGATCTGCAGCGTTAAACAGGAACCACAGAGAGCTCAATTAACCAGAGAGACCAGTTGATCCACAACAGATGGGAAGATGGGCAGGACTTAGTATTACATGTTTTCACGCCTTTACCTTTTCTGTAGCAAAGCACTCGGGTTATGACCTCATGCATACAGGAGATTGTGGTGGGGACCCAGGATTGGATCATTAAGGTAGAGTTAGCATACACCAATCACTGTGGCCCATTTGGCTTTAAAAAGGGGGTTGAGCCCCTTTTTTGGGCAGATCATCTGAAGACTTTGCAAGAAGTAACAAGACAAACTCATCTGGACCCTGGCTGAATGTATAGTGTGCTTTACAGCTTCAGTCTGGGAAGGAAGGCCAGGATTTCCAAAGAGGGAAGCAAGATCCCCCCCTAAACATCTCCCAGGGAACAGAAGGAGATACTGAATACAGAGGATCCTCCAGCCGCTTCAGAACTGGTACCCAGCCAGCACACAGCATGCCCTGCTAGGCTCTGCAAGCAAACTTCCTGGGTTGGAAATGCCAGAGTCTCTGAACCAAACCAAGGACAAGGCCATTGCCCGCAACACACTCCTCAGCTTTGGGCCGTCCACCTTAAAGGACGACACAAGCCCAATGAAGAAGCTAGGAGGAGTGCATCGGCAAGCATCAACCGGATTCTGCCTTAAAAGACATTTCCGAGCCAGTCGAGCCCTTTGATCTGCAACCGACTTCACCGCTAACTGTTGTCAAGCTGCAGTCGCAAACGTCGCCTGAGGCGCCTCGACTAGTGCTTCAGACCCACCAACCAGCACTAAGACAACGATTCCTGACCCCGAGCCACTGTGTAGGCCAGCCTGCAGCTGTCCGTCCAGCCACGCTCGCCAAACTGCCGGCCGCTTGATACCCACAGCTGTCTCCTGTCTTGAACTGTTGCAGAAGCTGCAAAGCGCCCTGAAACCGACTCGACCCTGTCAAGCACCAAGAACTTCTACAAGCACAAGGTACATTGTGGTTCTGTCCCCCTGGTCCTTCTCCAAAGGTCCCTAGGGACATTTTACGACCCATTGCTGTGTGCTGAAACTAAGTATCCTTGAACCTTTGTGATTAATTACTTTACGGACTACCCTCCTGTCAGGATCCAGAGTGCATCCCTTTTCCTTCTTGAAACTGTCTGTCCTCTGCATTCCTTTACACGGTGGGTTATATTTTGGTAGTGTCCTAGAACTGTCTGTTGAATAATAAAAAGTTGAGATTTTTATACAACCTTGACTGGACAGTCCCTTTTATCATTGGGTAATTCTATTTGCCTGTGTTGCAACTAACCAACGATCCACGACTTTGAGGAGAAAAGCCTGCCGTTCCGTCCACGTTGCCAAATTTGGACAAGGAGGTTTATAATTGACTGGTGTTCCCAATCTGTTCGGATCCCTTCTGGTGTACTAGAGGTGTGGGGCTGATAGATGGTTTAGAAACCGATATTCATCCCTGGACCACTGGTACCCCGGACGTTGATTCATCACAGGCCCCGTTTCTGGTTCGTTTCTCTAAATACTTGACAAAGCTTGCAAATCAGTCACTCAGCCCCCTTCTGCTACTGCGAGTCTCCTGAAACCAGGTTTACATGCAAAACGTTCCTGCAGCCCCTCTGCTCAGACACAGTTTTTAAGAGATTGCCGGGGCTCTGCCCCAGCCCACTTAACTCCACGGCTGGTGCTAGCTTTCATCCCAAGACCAAGGGATTTGGAGGGAGAAGCAACTCTGATCAAGTACATGATCCACCTTCATGCACTTGAGAAAGAAGGTAACGGGAGGCGTTTCCTCTGCACCTACTGCTTTCCTTACCTCAGTTAGCACAAGACAGTACATGGCCAAAACCTACGGACCTATCCAAGTTCCCCAGCATCGAACACGCCCCAGAGCAGTTCCCAGCATCTGAATGATCCAGTGCTGGCAGGGAATGGTACTTCCGCAGGTGGACATAGCAAGATGTTTACATCCACTGACCCGCCCCCATATAGCAGGAACTGGCTGATTGGCTGGAAACAATCAGTGGGGTAGGGCTCCCTGTGATATAATAGCTAAATGAAGTTTGTGTTGGTAGAGGTGGACTACCTCAGCCATGAGGTGGGATTGAGGAGACAAACACAATGCAGACAAAGTGAAAGTTATTTCAGAGTCGCATGCATCCGTTTGCATCCTTTTCGTAGAATGGCTATGAAGTACTAGAATATATACCCTAAAACAACATTGCATGGACAATCAGTACGTTTTCTAGCCTTCACTAATTCAACAAGGAGATGTTAGGTTATGTGGTCTTGTACCGCGCACTGCTGCCACTTGCATTATCTCTTGGCGCTCTGGCGGATCTGCAATGGGAGGAGGGTTGTTAGTGAGATTGAGAAAGAGAAGAGCAAGAGAGCTTTGATGTGCTGTTGGCAGTTTCAGTTCGGAAAACTGGTCACTGAACATTGGTATGTTTTTGGTTCGTAGACGTCATGTGGTGTTGAGGTATGATTGTGCATGGGTACTTTGTGTGTACGTACGTTTGGTTTCATGTGTGTTGTGAAGTGTGTGCGGATTGTGGTGTGGTAGAGGTAGGGCTATGTTTAGTTTAGAGTTTTGAGGTTGGGTATGAGGAATACTGAATTTTTAGCACTGTTAGTTAAGAGTAACACATTTCCTACCCCCAAAATACAGCCAAGTTCCACGCATTTCCTATCCCCAAAAATCCTTAAAGTGCATCACATTTCTACCCCCAGAATACAGATAAGGGTGACCTATTTCCTACCCCCAACAATCCATCTAAATGCGCCACACATCCTACCCTCAAAATACAGCGAACTGCAGTACATTTCCCATCCCAAAAAAACCATCTAAGTGCAACACATATCCTACCCCCAAAATACAGCTAAGGGTGACACATGTCCCACCCCCAACAACCCATATAAGTGAGAGACATTGCCTATCCACAAAGATCAATCTAAGCGCGACACACAGATAACTCCCAATAAATCCATCGGGCTATCTAGGGGTGAAGCAGGTAATCTACACAGTGTCATAATATGATGGTGGTAATGTGGAAGGGTTTTAATTGAGCACAGTAATGGCTGTGTTCACTGCCTGTGCCACCTTACCTTAGTTGTAGGTGTAGGGTGCTTCGTCAGTCATCCAGGGGCGAACAGGGCCAAACAGGGAGATGAGCTGTCCTTTGCCTAGGGCCCTTAGCCGGCTGCCTGGACAAGGCTGTCCTAGAAGCCTCTGTTTAGAGGGCAGCTTCCCCAAGGAAAGCACCAATCACAGGCAGGGGAGGCAGGCGGGAAGAGGACAGGGGAGGGGTCATTGAGGGAAAACAGGAACAGGGAGCAGATGGGTGGGGAAAAGGCAGCAACATGGCAGAAAAAAATAAAATGGAGGGGGGCACTCACCACAAACATGCCAGGACGGCTGGGCAGAACCCGTTCTAACGGGCCTGCCATGGTGAAGACCGTCCTGGTGTTCAGTGTTGAAAGGGAGTTCAACTTCCCCAAGGAAAGCACCAATCATGGGTAGGGGAGATGGGCGATAAGAGGACAGGGGAAGGGTCGGGGAGGGAAAAGAGGTACAGGGAGCGGATGGGTGGGCAGAAAGGCTGCAAAGTGGCAGAAATAAATAGAATGGAGGAGGAGGCACGGAGGGGGACCCTCCCATCAAATAGGCCAGAATGGCTGGGACAAACAACCCAGGGTGCCACCGGTTTAAAACAGTGTAATGAGAGGAGCAGGGTGTGTATGACAGCTGTCCAACACCAATTACATTCAAATAAGGACTTTGTATTTTTATAGGTAGCCATTTTGGCCTATTCAATCAGACATGCACACAGTAGACGGTACTTCAGAACTGTATCAACACAGCAGCAACACTATCTTGCATGTCTGATCCGTCCACTAACCTAACACCCCTCCCCCCTTCTCATTCAGATCCACCAGAGCTACTGGAGACCATGCAACTGGCAGTGGTGCGAGATACATATCAGAGCAACATAATAAAACATATGTCAGCGTACAGGGCGTCCCACATCTCTGTTTAGATTTGCCAAACGCACGAGGGTCCCTGGACCAAAAAAGAACAAGGAAAATAAACTGTTTTACGGGATCTGCACAGAGTCTCTGTTCAGCCCACATGCCGGTCTATCAAGGATATTAATGGAACTTTGGGGCTTCAGAAATATTGGAGGTTGTGCAACCTGGCCTACTTTTGGGGTGGCTGACCGGGTGAACTGTGCTTAGTCAGCATATATGAAAATGTGGCAGTGAACACCCCCAGACCCAGTTTTCCTTATCCGGCAAAAAAAGAAGAGTAAATCCAATAATGTTGAGCCTTGATTGGTTCCACCAATAGGTAGACGCATTGTACTGGTAATCCTTCAACAGATCAATTGAAAAAAGGACGAGTGGACAGAGTTGTTAAAGTGCTGTGGTGGCCATCTTGACCAGCCGGCAGCTGTGAATGGTTTGACAGCCAATTGTGGGCCAGGTATTAAATGGGAATTGTTTCTGTGTGGTGGCACAACTTCAGAGAGGCTAGCTATCGATGGTCAAGAGGGTTTCCACTGCCAGAAAAGATATTGCTGGTGAAGAAGTGTGTGGTGTTGGAGACAGTTCCTCCCTGGTCAGCCGTAAGGCCGACCAGGGAGGAAGCACAAGAGGATGGAGGCGCATAAGGACAGCCTAGGTCACTGCGTCTCAGAGAAGGTCACATACAGTAATTCAGATACCAAGGTAAGAAGTGATGAAGGTGGTGGACACGGCAACTCTGCCCCAAGTGGGCAGTTGGTGTTGGTGCTGCCCAAAAGGATCCTTACTTAGCCGATTTAGGGGCGAGAAGATCTACAAAATGAGTAAAAGCTGGGAGACTTGCTGCCTGTTTCTTTTCCATAGCCAGGCCTTAACAACCTGCCCGGGAAACCTTGAGCAGAGCATGTTCATGAGAGTTGCAAAAGTTACACATCTCGACTACCATCAACTCCGGAGCGATCTAAGCCCTAGATGTCATGGTTGGAATGATTTAATGTCTGTGCCTCCATTGGGGACGATTCCCAAATACGTGTTGTAATTTCCTTGCCCGTCTATGCGGCGCGATTATCTGTTGCTCAAATGTAACCTCTTGCCCACACTTGAAGTACGAGGGGCCGGGGGCTTGGTTGAACAGATCTCATCAGGAGCGGATTACGTAAGATAAAGGGTACGGCGGAGACAATCAAATGCTCATTACTAGATAGGACAGGCCTGGTGTGCCCGAGGCGTCGTTACATGGGCAACTCATTTTTGATTAGCCCTGATGTATTAGGCAAATTATTATATTTATTGATGAAGGGGCAAGATCAGGCGGTTATTATCGTGACAATCAAATTGTGGTATCAAATAAGAAACATGTTGGCAGTGTGATTAGGATTGTAATATAAAACATGCATGTGTTTATGTTCTGTATAAAGATCGTGCTAATCGAATGTACAAATAAAACTAAGGTGAATTTGTATGCATTTGGCACATTTCAAAAACACCATTATGTATGTATTGCTGGTGTGAAACATTTGCTTTATTTGTTGACCTTAATTTATCCCAAAAAAAATTTGGTTGCAAAAGGAGAGATGCTTAAGCTTAAATAAAAATTAAATGTGATAGGCTGGACGAGGTGAATAAAATCGTTGTATCCCATTTCCTCGTTAAATATTAGACCTATACATTTGGATAACAACATAAGTTATGTAAGTGTTTAGACATTTGGCCCGCTCTCCTATTCAACAACTCACTGCGGAAAGGTGTGACCTCTGCCCTTCTCCGGCCGGACGTACTCGTCCCCCAAACAAAACACAAGGGGTCAAATTCAAGTTACAGCCAAACAAGTTCAAGGCTGGTCGGGGGCGCCCGCCGTCAGAGTCGGAAAGGCCGCCTGCGCGCAGGAGGAGGAGGATGCCAGTTCCGGGCCGGTGGCGGCCTTGATTGACAGCCGCAATCCGGTCTGACAAAGTCGACTTTCCATTTCGCAGTCTGCGTCCCTGCCCGAGCCTCGGGGCACCTCACCAGCGCCCCAACACTCCCTGACACGGCGCTGCCTCCCGGAATTGACCCCCTTTGAGGGATCCACACGCACGAGCTGCCCGGGGGGATATAAAGAAACCCCCGGCCGAACTTAACCAGAACAACTGCCCAAAGCGGTCAGGAATGCGGAGGGGAGCCCTGGACCCCGCCGCCCTCCATCCCCGGGGCAGCCTCGCAGTGATGCCGGCCGCTGCGTTTCCTCCATCGGGGGGAAGCGCCTCGGTTCCTCTTAGCCTCCGTGTTATGAAATCCTGCTGTGGTTGCAGCTTCGACACACACACCGCTGCCGGGTGTGACACACACACACACACACACAAAACATCCTTACATTAAAAAAAAAAAAAGAAACGTGCCTCTGCGGGGGCTAATAGACATGTCACGACGCCTGGACCACTTACCGCGCGGGGGCAGAGTCCGGCTCGCTGTGTGCCGCCCCAGGTGTTCCTCTGCGTGTGCCGCCCTCTGCTCCGGCATGCCTCCTTGAGTCCCTTTTGCACTTGTGCCAGGTTCTGCTCTAGTGTTACTAGGCTGGTGCCGGCCTCTGTGTGCCACATCCAGCGGAGCCGGTAGTGCGCTCGGGCGGTGGCAGGCCCAATACTGCCCCCGCTGTCTAGCAGCACCCCCCTGGCGCAGCTGGCGTCCTCTCTCTGTCGCGCTGCTCCAGCAGCCTTGCCATTTTGAGGAAGCTGTTGATTTCGTGAAAGCCTGGAAACTCTGCCCCTTGGCACAATCACACTAGGTGCAGTTGGAGGTGCGGTTGGTGGTGGTGGTGGGGTACCCGGGTGGGTCTTCTTCACTCTCAGGCCACTTTGCTGCCGGACCGGCGCTGCTCACCGGACTCCTGCTGTCCGGTTATTCAGCACTGAGCGAAACTGAGACCGAAACCGAGACGGCGGCCGCCAGGGGGCAGCACCGAGCCTGCCGGGAAATCTTTGGCACATTTACTGTGTTCAAAACAAGACGGGACTTTGAAACAATTCCAGAGTGTGGGAGGCAGGGGCCAGGCACTCAGACCCGGGCACTCAAAGGGGAGGGCACATGCGGCCCAGTGGCCCGGCTACCTGCGGAAAGGGCGTGCACAGTCAGTCAGGCAGCAACATTTGCAGGTCAGCCCGCACTCGCGTACACAAGTCTCCCTCTCCGGCCATTCACACATTCATCTCTCTCTGTCATTCTGGCCAACCAGGCCGGCCCCCATCCTGGCGCCAGCATAGTCGCCAAGCATTCCATATGTTGCAGAGAGCCAACGCATGACCCCCAGGAATAAGAACCCAGACTGAAAAGAAAGCCCCAGAAAGAACACTTTTCATACTGACTGTAATTCAAATGTTCAAAGCAACGAATCTTTTTACCTTACATTTTTTAGTGTGTTTTGGTTTCATTAACTAAAACCTGTCACAATTTAAGCACAAAATATATCCAAACAATGCCATCATTAAACATTGAACATAAACCATAAGACCTATCTTCATAAAACGTGCGTGATTTAGAAATTGTAATGAAATGAGCCCGTCTACCGAGCACTTTTGGGAGAGAATTTTAAAAGGAAATCAAACATCCTTAATAACTGTGCTAAACCGTATAACCTGTATTCTGAATTGATCTAATTGTTGATCTGGTATGAATGGGGACACTGCTTGTTGTCGATGAGGGGTTTTAGAAAACATGCACTGTTACAATTCCTAGATGTGAATAGAATCAAGATATGTTTACAATCTAACACCAATTTAATGTAGATTCCATCCATTGCACAGAGTACAGAGTACAGAAAACCACTCCTCCAACCTGATCACTTGGCTCCACATTTAAGTGCGGTATGCTTCGTAGGCCTAAAATGACATGATTGTAAAGCAAACAAAACTCCTTGTTTTCATGCTCCCAAAGATTTTCAAACATTTCCTGTAAAAGGGCAACCAGGGCTAGTGTTGGGGATATCCATTTTCCATATATACATCTCACCCAGAACTCTTCACGCCCTAGCGAAGCTTCATTTTGCAGGTGGTGCTTTTGCCATCCGTCACAATAGCTGAGCAGGCCATCAATATCACAATGTGCTTAGGAGTCCCCAGTTCGTTCAAATGACATACTCTACAGACTCACGCGTTTGGATCCAAATTTCTCATGGAGCCACAAACTTCTGAGCTGTTCAACAGATCAAGACAAAATGTAAGGTAACAGGAAAGGCCATGGGTGCAATTATGAAAGGGGGTTAATTTGATATATGCACTAAATTGTGAGTGTTTTGTGAGGTGCGAGTAATTTTCAATTTCTTCCCACTGTTTTAGTTTACCCATTACCAGCAGTAGGTCCTCAAGAAAAAAAGAATGCATCGATGTTGACAAGTAAATATAAAATCTCCCCAAAAACCCTGAACCATGCATGTCATTGTCCATAGTCATTCAACATTTCCTGCTCCTTCACCGCCCAGCCTGACGTCTGGACCCCACCCTCTCCCCCCTCACCCCACCCTCTCCCCCCTCACCCACGCTACAGCATCACCGGCAGCTGCCTTTAAAGTGCTGCTGATGGGAAGGAGGGACGATTGTCCCGGACCCCAGCCCAGACCCCCCCAGCGCTTTCGTATGAAAGAAAGGCACAGGAAGGGGCAGTAGGGGCTAAGGGAGGATACATGGGAGGTGTTGCTAGGAGCCACAATGAGGGAGGGAGGTGCATGCCTTGCCCTAGTAATGAATGGGGAATCAAAACACCTTCTTGAATAGTCGCAGTCATATTGGAATCAAGGCCTAGTTTTGCAATGAAGGTGATCAGTCACCCCATATATATTTGGTTTTCTGACAACCTAAAAATATCACGAGTAGCTAAGAGAAAAGATTTCTACCAGTGGAAAAGCTCTAAAACAGAGGAGGATAAGCAATCTTATCAGCAGTATGCCAGGAAATTTAAACTTGCGATTATTAAAGCCAAAAAAGACTCCTACGAATCCCGTATAGAGAAGGCTCAACCAAAGAGATTTTTAACATTCTCAAGAGAATCCCGATATTACATTTCAGGAAACTATTTGTAAAGATCAGGAGTGGTGTGTGCATATTCAAAAGGCTATGGTGAATAAAACGGAGATCAAAACCACTATCCAAAAGAAAAAAAAACAATATCCCTACTAAAAGTACGGCAAATGAAGACGCCCTGCTAACGCAGATTATACCTACATTTAATTTCAGGAGTACAACTGAAGACGAGCTCTGCACTATCTTGGCCAAATTTAAGCCATCCTCCTGCAAATGGGATACATTCCCAGCTTCAGCCATCAAAGCCTGCTCAGAACGTTTGATTAGCTCGATCACGAAAATAGTCAACACGAGGTGCAGGGGAGAAGGACTCGGTTTTGTTATCTGGGCCGGAATACAATAGAGAACAAAAAGAAATCCAAATTATGGAAAACTGCGTCCCCTGCACACTTTCTAGATGGCATAAAGCCTAGTTTAGTTAAACAAAGTTTTGAAAATCTATAGTGATTCAACATTTTTTGACAACAGTTCATAAAGAAATTCAACAGATCATTTTGCTTTTTGAGAATACAAGGGTCTTCTCCTTTTTATTGATTTTTTTTGTGATGGCACAACGCCTTTCGAGATTCATATTCTCTTCATCAGGGGCTTACATTTTCAACATAACTTTCACAAGCATCTATAAAGAACATATATAGAAAGGAAATTACATGAGTGTCATGCTAAATTAAAAAAAAATGTTTTTATGACATTTTTCATTCAAATAAAAGTTTTTTTATCCAAGTTCAGTTTTTTTCGTTTCAAAAAAATAATTTTTAACAAGAATAGTCAAGAGATAGACAACAAGTCCCTAGTGTCCTTGGATGTCTGATGATACTGAACTGTGAAATAAATTTGGTAATAGACCCTTATTGGTATCAGGAAGAAGTTTTAGTATGGGCAGGGTTGTGCTAAAAAATGGCGGTTTAAACACACTGTGTGACCAGTAACATAATACTCAAATTAGATGTGGTGTCTTTAGCAACTGCCTAATCAATGACCCTTGTGGATATACATGATATTAGCATTCTGGGAGAAACTCACCCCTCTTCTAAAGGTCTGAAGAAGTGGCTCTATTACAGGTGAGGGAAAGGGGTTCCCAAGTTGTTTCTTTACTGAAGTCGCATCTGTACCGAATATTAGCTGATTCTGGTCTCCTAAGGGAGGGTGTGCATATTAGAATCTGAGGAACTGGTTAAGAACATGGGCATAAAGAGGTAACCCCTGTATAGACTTACCAATTAGGAGTATCAAAATGGTCCAGTGGTGGCGATGCGGTCAGGAAGCGCTGCTTTCCGACCGCATCTACCGCGAGTGTGTTTATATATGTAAAATTGGTCTGCATTACGTGGATAGAGTGGCCTATGAACAACTAGTGAGCCATATAAAAGATCATCCAATTTTGAATGGGGGCCAGTCGGGACTCAGGCCAGGCTTTAGTACAGAATCCGTTTTATTGGAATTGAAGTCCAATATGATGGCTAATATCAACGAGGGGAAAACTATGCTGCTGATGTCACTGGACTTATCATCTGCGTTTGATTTAGTGGACCACCCTCAGCTTTTAACCAGATTACAGGAGGTGGCCAACTTTAGCGATCAAGCGAAGGAGTGGATGCATTCCTTTCTAAATAATAGGACTATGCAGGTCTGCAGTACTGATATTGATATTTTATTTCTATCGTGCTTGTACACAAGTGTTTCAGAGCGCAACAAGGCAAGGGAGCGGAACAGGAGAGAACAAAACAGCGATCCTACTAGGCTCAGTGACATTGATAACGCGCAAGTGCATGGGAGAGGGGGAGAAGTGGAAAGTGCGAAGCAGAGGAGAAACAGATAAATAACAATAAATAAATAATAAATTTAACAAAAAGTTGCAGTGCAGCCAGCAATTTGCAAGTGCTAGGCAGCAGACAGGGTAGGTCTGATAAGTGCAGGAGGAAAAAGGGGGGGCTGTATGGGTACAGATACAGACCCCAGCGCAAGGGGTGGCCCAGAGGCAGTGTGGGAGGGTGGCAGGGTGAGCAGGTACCTGGGCCCGGAGGACAGAGGGTGGCCAGGTGCACGGTGCCAAGAGAGAACAGATCAGCAGGGGAGAGGGGGAGCAAAGACAGAAGAAAAGAGGAAGGTCTTGAGGTGCTTTCGGAACCGGAGATGGTTCTCCTCAAGTTTTAGAGTGGCAGGGAGGCTGTTCCAGAGGGAGGCCCCAGCCGAAGACAGAGATCTACCCCCAGCTCGTAAGTAAGCAAGCAGAAGCTAAACCGACCCCAATATGCTATGGCGTACCACAGGGGGCTTCCCTATCCCCTGTTCTGTATAATATCTTTATGGCTCCACTACTACTAGAGAAAAAAAGGATATGTTTTTCGAATTATGCGGATGATTCTCAATGTCTTATCCCTTTGTCAGGCGACTACGAGAAAGATTCCATACTGGTGACAGAAATCTATGAATTGATCCAAGAGTGGATGGATACGAGTGGGCTTGCCTTATACCACGAAAAAACAGATCTTATGTTCGTAGGTTCCAGGCCTAGACTACTTAAGCTGAACACGGAATATGACACATTCTGCATTGCTGAGCATGACATCCCCACCAAAGGAAAAATTAAAATATTGGGCGTGGTTTTTGACCAGACACTAAACATGATAGCACAGGTCAATAGCCGTGTTTCAGTGTCAGCCTATTATGTATGGCTACTTTCACACATTCGCCCATTTCTCTCCCAATGGGGCTGCGAAACAGTTGCCCGGGCAATTATTTCATCTAAAATTGATTATTGCAGGTCTCCATTTGTAGGTATTGGCAAAAGGGAACTGGCAAAACTTCAAGTGGTGCAAAATAGCACAAATAGGGTGATTATGGGGATGCAGAAGAGGTGCAGAGAAGTCTGCATTGGTTGCCTATTGTAGCTACAATAGATTTAAGACTACTTACTATTACTTACAAAGCATTGGCAGGGCTTTTTCCTGAATACATAGCCCACAGACTTAAAAACAAACCAGAACCCCGTTCCTGCGCTCAAGTAGTCTGAAATTGCTGCAAATACCAAAAGCTTCCCTTGAATTAGTAGAAAAAAGGGCCTTCTGGGTGGCTGCTCCCCTCAAGTGGAATGCCCTGCCTGCTGAATTAAGAAACTGCTTGACTTTGGGAGAGTTTCAAGAAACAGCTTAAAACCTACCCTTTGGGATATCTCTGCTGGCTAGTACTGGTCTTAGACATTCTGTTCTGTTCATTCTCTTCAGTGCCCGTATGCCCCTGGGCCACTTTGGTAGCGCCTTATAAATAATTTAAAGGAAAGTAAACTGAATCTAGGGCCACAGGCCCGAGTCACACACCTAGAAATAGAGTGTATGCAGGTGGGAATAGGTTGTAGCTTGGGCACCGGCGAGAAAGGCCAGAACTGCAGAGATTCATAGACCCTTCCGCCACAAGGCCACAAGGGGGTTGAGAAAAGCGATCCCACGAAGATCCCCCGGCGTTCCAGGATACCAGCTAGTTCCAGACCACCAACCATACAACTATTATACCCCCAATCCACTAGAAAAGATCTGAGAACAGGGATCAGCCTTCACCATAGGTTGGCGTGATTTGTGCTGCGTGGTGCCGGGAGGGATAAAACATAGCTAAAAAACAAGGATGGGGAACCTTGCTATGGCGCCAACGTGGCTGGAATCGAGCTATAATTTGTTAGAAGCAATGGCCTCGAAGTATCCTCTTAGTCCATGTCTGAAGTACCAGGTGCACATCAGGTTAGCGATAGAGCCTGTATATTTGTCTTCACATAATTGCCAATCAGTGATAGCTTCACGTCTGATAACGTGAAAGGAGGAGCTCACGTGGAAGAAGATGGACAGAGACCAATGACCTGGCATCCCTTATGAAGTAGCTATGCTGGTTTGCTCATTGTGTAATTTACGTCACTGATGACACTGTCTGCCATCATATGGTGTTGTTCATGCCGATTTGGGCAGAACGTTCTGTGATATCAGAGTTTTTGCTGGTGCACTTCTATTTTTGTGGAAATTAAACTTTGTTTTTCTTGCAAGAGGTGTGCTAGGCCTTTTTCCCTAGTGGTTTGTATTTTTCTGGTGTGAGCATTGAGGGGTTTCTCTACATTGTTGGTGACCCCAACAGGATCCCAGTGACCCCCGTAAAGACAGAGGCTTCCAGGCCGCATCTATGGAGGGGCTGCGGCCACCTACAGTGACCAGTCCCAAGCACACAAGCCACAGTGGTGTACAGGAGCTGTTTTCACAGAATTCCTGTGAGGCTCCTAGGAAAGTGCAAGCCGTTGGTGGGACCCCGTGATGGAGGAGCTTGTGTGAACACGCAAACGTAAGTACACCTCTTGCGAGCAACAACGAAAGGGGTAAGAGTGAGCGGGGAAGTGAAGTGTGTGCATGCGGGTGATGTGAGAGTGTGAAAAGACCACTTGGCAGGCTTTGTATTTTTATATTATTATTCTTCTTAAGGAGATAATAAGGAGGAACAAAAAAAGAAGGGAGCGAGGAATCCTCTCCAAGTGAGGAGAGAAGGTGCAATCATTTGTTATTGTGATGATGAGGTAGGAGCTCTGTATAATTAGAGGGGTCAGCTTCCTGTGTCCAATATAATTCCAGGCAGGCAAAGAAGAAAAGTAGTGGTTGTTGTTCTAGCTTATTATTGTAGTTTATTGTTTTAGCGTATTGAATTGTTACTGTGAACTTGGTGGGGGCCAAGGGAGGGCCGTTGGAAATAGTGTGAGTGTGCGATGTGTGAAGGGAGGGAGCGAGCGAAGAAGGGGAGGGGCGAACAGCGGGTGACCAGGAGGTGGGATTGGAGGACTGGTAGAGACGGTTACAATTATACTGTCTGCGACATACAACTAAAAGTTGTTGTTGAATATACTTATCATTGTTAATAGGGAGGAAATTACTCAGCTGGAGTATGTGTATAGTGTGTTGCCATTGTACAAGGATAAAATAGTGAAGTACCACAAGCAGTGGCTGGTAGAGACCCAAGCGGGAATGGCACGCTCCTGGCCAGAGCATGGTTCTAATAATAGAGTGATATTAGAGCACATGAGTACGTTTCTAACAGCTGAGAATAAGGATAAACCACTGCAAAAGCAAAAAGAGATTTTAGACCTGTGGAGTATGTCGAGGATACCGCCAAGTGTATTCCATGATGCAAAGATAGTGCCCCTCCAAATGTAGTAACCCCAATATTACCATAGGGAGCATCACAGCCCGCGCCTAGAGAGGGACTCTATCCACTCACTGTCCGCCCCGCCACAGGATACACCAATCCAACATATGTCTTCCTGCCAGCCACTGCCCAACCCCCATATCAACCAACCTCAAATAACATTACACAACGGGAGGCCAAAACACAGAAGGAGCTATAGGAGGCATTGGAGACAACACAAGCAGAGTTAACCGAGTTGAGGACAATAAAAGAGGGGGAGAATGAATAAGGGTGTGGGTTGGATGAGTGGAAGGCTGGGGACATTTTGTTTAGATTGGAAAGCACTGCCATTAAGGATGTGCAGGTCAACAAGCACAGGATTAAAGATCGAGGGGTGGAAAGTGCAGGTTATGGGACAGTGAGGTCAGACAGGGAAGTGCATGAAGGGGGACAGCAAGGAGATTGAGACAGTTTAGAAGAGTTTGAGGATGACAGAGATGAGGCGCAAGGGGCTCCAGAAATTACGCAGAGAGTAGAAAGTTCACCCTTCTCATGTATCCAAACAACATATTGCTGTAGATAAGACAGGACTAGTTTGTCCCCAATCTGCAGCCGGCAATTACTAAAATGGTCATCTACTGCACCACGTGTCACAGTTATAATACTGGTGTCACTTTACTAACTTTACGAGATACACTGCCCCGCCCTACTGGGCCATTCGGCGAGTTGCATATCGACTACGCGGACATGGGCAAAGGTGAAATGGATCCTGCTATCTAATAGTGGTTTTGTGTCCTTTTTCACAGTGGGTGGAGGCTGGTCCGTGTGTACACCCTGATGCAAAATGTGCAGCCACATTTTCAGTGAGAGAGGTCTTTTCTCGAAGGTGCGTGTGCGAAGTTTTATGGTCCGATAACACATACATTTTTTCAATTAGCTTTTTAAGGAAATTACTGCACTACTGGGCATCAAGCATCAGATGTGTACAATTTAATACCCCAAGACCAACAGAGTTGTGGGGAGGATCAATATTCTTCTCAAGAGTAAACTTTCCAAGCTTTGCACCACGCTAAAAAAAGAATTGGGTGCACTGCTTGCCTCTAGCCCTGCGCACGCAGCCCTGTAAGGATCATCATTTATCGCCCCACAAAGTGGTAACAGGGTGCCACATGCACACGCCTCTATCTCCAATCAGAACATCTGCGTCCATTCTAGGAGAAGATTTTTGTTTGCTATTTGTGTGCCCTAGCCAAAGCCATAAACTGCATCTCTCAACAGATTGCACCACCAAGGGCTGGAGAAACAACCAGCGCTGCATCCGATTCCCCCCACCCACGATGTCACCTCTTCAGTTTTTCCCTGGCAACCATGTTTTTATTGAATATTTTGTCCACTGGTGTAACAAGCCCAGATATAACGGACCTTCTGAGGTGGTCTATGCTACCCCTCTTGCAGTAAAAGTATGTGAATTATGGTACTGGGTGCATTGATCTGATGTTTGCAAAGCGTCTCAGAACATACACCTCCCACCCAAAATAAGTAAAGTACTAAACAGTGCGCATTAAGTGCCTGCCATATAATACCCCGTCCCCATGTGAAAATACTATACAGTAATTGTCCCGTCCCCATGTGAAAATACTATACAGTAATTGTCAACTGCAGATTGATAGATTTTTTAAACTTTTTAAATAAAAACGAAAAAAGGTAATATCAATACAAAATGTAAATACCTATGTACCACAACAAAGTATAGCTCTGTGATAAGTAAAAATGCTGCTACGCATTATTTCCACTGAAAGCGCCCTCTCGCTTTCTCCCTTTCTTTCTCCCTTGGCTTCCTCTCTACTATCTCGTCTCCATTTATTTACCTTACAATGGCTGTGCATGGGTCGAACAAGTCCATTTATAACAAGCTACGTTTTCGTTTTCAGCAAGAAGCACTTGTAACTGTGCTCTCCCCAACGTATACTTGTATAATGCATTGTGTAGCTAGTATATTTTGGATTAGGAATATATTTAGGATGTCGTTTTTTATGGAGTTGTGATATAAAAAGTTGGGGAATAGGAAATGCAACTAGTGGTAACAGATCGCTTACTATGGGCCCTGTGGGATATTTAACATGTGACAATGCCACAACTGTAATTGCAAATACAACTGACATAAATAACACTGCGGCCGCAGTCAATGATAAAACATTTGACATAGATCTAAATAATACTCTTGTTACCCAACAACGTATAAGAAGTGCTGTACACCTGCTCATGTTATCATGGTTTCCTAATGTGTTTTTTAACATACTTATGAATGATACTTTATTTTCTAACAGATAAAAACATCTCAAGAGACAAATTAGACGGGTTAACTATGATCAATACCAAGGACTTGGCTTAGATACAATAGAAGACGCGCACCATCCAGAGTTAAGCAATAGTTAGCACTGTGAGTAACCAGAAGGTGTCTCACTCGCTACTCCCTAAGGATCTCTCTCTCAGGTGTGGCAAGGGCACAGCCATCGACTTTGGATCCAGACCCTGGAGGTGGACCAGTGCAGGAGGATCACCTAGGTGAGGGGTCTTCGGGGAGTGGGACATCGAAGGGCGAGACGCGGTATCCCTCCCCCTTTAACACCTTTACCCCATCCTACCAGGTAGGATACATTGGAACTCCCCCCTACCCCGCTTTCCAGTCACAAACACTTTCACACAGACAGCCCGTTCTGGGAGATAACAGACTCACACCCGAGCAGTATACCTGACATGTCCCGTATCTATGGTCATGCAAAGTCAGTCAATTACTGACATTCACTCAAACCTGACTTCCATTAAAGGCGGTGCACGAAAGCACACTCTGAGCGAGGCAAAGCATATGAAGGAACAGCAGTTTCAAGTCAAGTCGGTAGCTGAACAAGGGGAGAGAGACGGGAAACGAAGAAGGGTTTGCAAGGAGAGCAATACCTTTGACTTTTTCGCAAAGAAACCCTTACTTTCCAGAAAGCATAAGGCCAGGAAACCAGACTGAAGACTCCTGCATCGTGTGTCAGAGATACCAAAGGCCCTCCTGCGTAACCAACCAAGGTGGGGAGGAGCGGCAGCCGTCAGGGTATCGCCCTTAGCTCCAAGAAGAAAAAAAACCATTAGAGAGATCAATACAACCAGTGAGTTGGGGAGACTGATGCAAGACCGGTCTTAGCTGAAGTCAAGGTTGTAAGCGGCAACATTGTATAACGAGCGCTGGAACTAAAATTGTTAAACGTGTGTGATGAAAGACGCGAGTAAAGCTAAACTGCTTATGAATGTTTGAACTTGAGAAAGAAAGATACAGTACCGTTGACAGAGTGGTCCGGCACCGTGAATGTGCTCAATCGAAGGTCTCTGTAAGGTATCCCGCCAAGAGAAGTGAAAGTAGAAGATTGATGAAAACAGTGGTGTGAAGTGAATCGAAGTGGTCCTGCGACAGTTTAAGAAAAACCCATCACACATTCGAAAGTCTTCGATTTTGATACAAAGAGGATCTGAGTCCGAACAAGGGGGATCCATATCAAGAGGGTCCGAGCCTGAATGAGTGAGATCCATATCAAGACGATCCGAGCCTGAATGAGTGAGATCCGTATCAAGGGGATCCAAGCGCGAATGAGGGAGATCCATGGTCAGAGCATGATTGAGGGAGACCAAGTGTGAACATTATGATAAAAGGGAGTCTCCACCTGAAGAAGGGAGATCCATGATGAACATTGAAAGCGAGAACTTGTACATGTGAAAATCCTGATAGGAATGGAACTTTGAGATTTGTTTATTACGACAGACCCTCTGCAGTAAGAGACTGTTATCACAAAAAAGGCTTTGGCAGAAGACTCTGATGTCTGTGCTTTGAACTGTATCCTCGTGGCTGAGAAACCAGAGTGTGTGTGAAGCTTGAACGTGCCACCTTGCCCAGTGCTGAAATTGTGGGGAAGGGAAGCCAACTGCTCAACCGTCCTGACATATTATTTCTTGAACAATTTTCTTTGTTGCATACATTATTGTCCCACACCATTTGTTATTAGAAGTAAGGATTGGCAATAGGTTTTTTAGTATAGGCCCTTTTATTTTGACAGAGACTCGACTAGGACTGAGTTATTAGTATTTGATGGTCGTAGCTTGCTCCCATCCCTAGATTTAGGTTAGATAAGTGTTCAACCAACCCATTGAAAGTTCAAAAAACACCCTTGAACTGAGATCATTTGGGTCTGTCTTCACTGGTTGATACCATGCCTTCCTTACAGTACACAGACATGAGTTCAGCGGGGAAAACGATAATTAATGGAAGTCGTTACGTGTGCTCCTTGATTCCATAAATGGGGGCAAAAGGATTCCAATTGAAATTTGGCCACTAGACTGCTTTCACGGAACACGTGCGGGTTCCACCATCTTTGTTGCAACAGGGAGTTTTGGGATGGGGCCGACCTGATCTTTTACGATAGGCACCCTGGTTGTGGATGGTTTTGTCCTTTTACATGAGCTGGATCAAAATGGGCAAAAGGGAAGATCCTTTGGTGGCTTAATGAGTGGTTGACTACTTTCGCCGCGTTCCAGGGTGGAAAATTTCCTAGGGGGGCGCGGTGACATCCGGGGTATGAAAATGAATTGGTGGGATGCTGTTGATTCTCTTTGGAAGTTGTCGATTGTGCCAAACATCCATTATAATCCTGCCTCAACATGTCTGGTTGACTTTTTTTCTGCAATCACTAAGTGCACTCAATCTTACTGTGGAAACTGGACTTGTCATCATGGATGACATCAACTCTGAATGTCTAGATGTTGCCTGGTACAATCAAGGATCTGCCCGGCAATGCTCGCAGAATGCTTGAGTCAGGGGGAGATTGGTACGCTCTTTTTTGGATAAATGTGACTTAATGCCATTAAATGGTAGAACAGAGGGGGACATTTCACCTAATTACACCTGGTCTATTGATGGCCATCGGTCAACAGTAGACTACGTATTTACATGGGACTTCATGGTGACTAGTTTTCATGGTTTAAAGGTCAAACGTTGCTAGGGAAGTGACCGCTCGCAGCTGCTGACTTCATGGGTAGGGTTTAATAGTGTGGGGTCTATGACATATCACCAGCCCTTATCAAAATCAGACCCTGAGATCAAGTGGTCCTTTGGCGTTCCAAAGTAGCTGATCGCTTTAACGTCAAAGTAGAACAACACTTATTGGAGGGAACCTTCATCGATATGCCCCCCTCCCAACACGTTTGGCCCCCATTTGCAGACCATACTGCAGGGTTTAATACACCTGTTTATGTAGAGCCAAAAAATTGTCACGTCCCGATGTGGCTTCTCGTGTCACACTGGTGCTTTTATCCTCTTGGGAGGAGCTGGAAATCGATACAGACGATATAGTGTGGGCAATCAAGAAGGCAAAAAAGTCTAACGCTCCTGGCTCATGAATCTCACTTTAAATACGTCTCCAGTGCTATGGGTGGAGGTGCTAGTGCACTTGTACTTTAATGTGTTGGCGAGTCATCAATTCCCACCTACTTGGACGGAGGCAATAGTTGCAGCGATCTTTAAAAAGGGAGAAAGAGCGCATCTCGCAAATTACGCCCTATCTCTCCATTGGACTCTTCTTACAAGATTTTCCGAGATTCTTACTGCGTGCCGTGGAGCATTGGGCGGATGGTTTGGGGAAATTTGACAATCAATCTGGCTTTAAAGGGGACTAGTACATTCCTTAATTGTTTTCTGATCCGCCTACTAATCAAACAAGGTCTCCAACCAAAAGGCACCCTATGTGTGGCCTTTTTAGATATTACAAAGGCATTTGATTGTATAAATTGCTTACGGGTATGGACGATGTTAAGGGATTGGGGCTACCCTGAATATCTGGTCAGTATCTTGGAACATCTACACACAGACACCTGTTAGAAGGTCAGATTGGATCAAAGGGGGAATTATACGGAATGGATTAATGTGTCACGTGGTCTTCGACAGGGCTGCGTGTTAGCGCTGTTCCTGTTTAATTTGTATATTCTAGGAATATTGCTGCAAACCCACCAACACTGGGGCCCGTTAAATTGTAGTACCTTCTTCACGCAGACTATGTTGTCCTGCTGAACTACACTGCAGTGGGTTTGTAAACTTCCTTGACTGTGCTCGGTGAATAATTTAAAGACCAAGGTCTGCACATTAACGTTCCCAAATCCAAAGTCCTTATTATGAATCGGCGTAAGCCACTGTCGGGGAGAACACATTTTTGCTGGTTCATTGACGGCCAAATAAATGGAGAAGGTATCTGAATCTGAAGGTATGTTGCAGGTGATCTGGACTCCAGAGGCAGCAGCACTGGGGTTATTATGCCCCCACTTTGGAGAGCCATAGTCATGGTTTTTCCCCCCTCCCCCAATTTTGGGTAAGATTTGTGTGTTTGGAGGGGAGTTGGTTCTTGGTCTCCTGAATAAAACACTTGTGCCATCACTACAATAACCAGAATCCCTTGAGACTCAAATTGAAAAAGTAATTAGCAACCTGAAAAGGAACACAGCCAACAAAGCCTCCCTGAAGAGAGTTTGAGACTTGAAAGTACTTGGAGGAGTAGAACTATTGTGCATTTGTCACTGCAGCAGTTGGGATTTAACCCTGGTAATTTTTGAACATTGTTGGGACTATTTGCATCTGGGATTCAACCCTGTTATTTTTTAACTTTGTTGGGATTTAACCCTGTTATTACTCACATCAGGATTAAAGGACTGGGAACTAGAGTGCACGCCTGACTTTCTTTTTGTATCTGAATTCAAATACTGGGCGTAGTTTTTAAAGCCAAGAGTTCATTGGGCCTGGCAAACCAGGACCTCGAACTAAAAGCTGTTTTGGCTGCGACCCAACTCTGATTTCTTGACAATAAATATGGCTGTTTCTCTCTTGCCCCAGTGATCAAGATGTACACATTCTGGTCCCCAGATTGATCTATGGAGCCGAGGTGCGGATAGATGACCTATTGTGGTCAAAAGCAGAAGTAACAATCTGGAAGCGTGTTCTCTCCCTACCCTCGTGTGTCCCTCTGGACGCGATTCGACACTTTTTGGGCCCGATTTCACTGGAGGCAATGGCCTCTTAGTGTAGACTACAGTTATTAAGAAGTATTTCTCCCGCTTAACATTTCTGTCACTCGAGGAGACTGCACTACCTTGACTCAATGGATCAATGGGTCCATGAATATCCATGTGCTTAATCTATCACTGTCTGACCCGGAATACACTCCCTCTAAGGCAGAGGTCTTCAAACTGTGGGGCAAGCCCCCCCTCCCCGGGGGGCACAGCCACCTCCTGGGGGTGGAGGGGGGGGTGACAGAGCCCAGCATGAAAGGAAAAAAAAACTTTTATTTTTATTTTTTTAGATTGGAGGAAATGGGAGGGGGCAGCTCACATGGTCAGACTGGACTATAAAACGGTCTTGGGCACCAATGAAAAAATAGCCAGCAGTTGCAAATGGATATTCAGTCCTTTAGTCACAGACTGTTTGAATAGTACCCAAGGGGTTATTTTTTATTCAAATGTAAACAAATTGTGATATTTAAAGAATATTTATTCACCCAGCAACAATGGTCAAAACTACTAGCTGCATAGTGAAGTAACTCCTCAAACTGGCCCACATTGGGCAAAAAAGTGGCCCGTTTTGACTGACCTACACTAGCATTTTTGGTATGATCATCGCCCTATTGCCCCATAGGCCAGTCCAAGCCTGCCGGCTCATCCATAATGGGTGAGGGGGCGTCCACCTACTGGCCACCTCACCCAATATGGAGGAGCCGAGGAGCCAACCCAGTGAAACACTGAGCACTCCCTCAGCTGCTTTTTCCAGCTGAGGGAGTGCTCCTGGGCTGGCTGAACTGTGAAAGGGAAACTCTGTTTGCCTTTGACAGTTCATTTCCCCAGCCGCACATGATCACTGAGCCATGCAACGCTGGGCGTGTTTTGCTTCGCCAGCCTTGCATAGTTCATTGGAAATGCTGCCTGGGGCACTGCACATACGGGCAGAGCAACCTGGAGCGGGGCATTTTAGCAACCACGCGCAGGCCCCTGTAGAAGGTACGTTTATGGTGATTTATTTTTTATTTAAATGTGTATGCTTGTGTTATGGGACTGTGATGGGAGCAGGATGGGCTGCAGCACTGGGATAGTGGTGGGAGTAGGGTGGGGAGAGCCCAGGGTCTGTACTGGGAGTAGGGTGCGGTGACGGCACGCAAAAGTTCATACCGATTTCTACATACTATCCATCTGGCACTTTTAGGGGGGCCCGGCCTGCCCAAACTTTGCTCAGGGGGGGCCCAGACCAAAAAAGTTTGAAGACCACTGCTCTAAGGTTAAAAAGAAAACGATTGGATCTTGTTTAGATTCGTACAAAATGTTCTACCATTTTGTACTTGACATCAAACCATACAACAGAGTGCAGAATTGTTTGATTAGACATCCCGCAAAGAAATTCAGGAATTGCTGGGTATGCCTAAAATTAAATATTTTCTTGGCAAAGGAGTTTTTGGGGATCCGTAGCAAAATAGTGCATTGTACAGCACATTTTGCAGACGAAATTGGATAAAAAGCCACAGGATTTACAGGCAGTTCTGAACAAATATTAGCGACCGCAGAACCTTCTAAGCTACCTTGGTAGCTCTGGCTTTCAAAAGATTCCACATTGAATTTGAAGTCCTGGATACTGGTCAATATTTCAGCATTACAAACAGTGCAGTTCCTGTAAATGACTTAAAATTCAATGGGGTTTCATTTGCAGCGACTTCGACCCTGCGTACAGTCCCACTGAGGATGCCCAGCTGAAAACCATAAATGGCAAAGCAAGGTTTCTGTCCTCAATGCTAAAGAAGAGATGGGGCAGTTTCACCCTTTACCCCAGTGACCTTGGAACCTTCGGCTGGGGGTCTCTGTATCCATATGGCGCATTCCCAGTGAAATATCTGGTCTGGGGGGATCACTGGTGAGCAGCAACCAGGCACAACTGCATAATCTGAAATGTGGCGCTGCTCGAGGTTCTCGGCCTCCAGCTATGATAAGGCAGCAACATCCTTGTACGTGTTTTGGTTCAGCAATGGTGGCAGTGTTTAAATGATAAAGTCAAAGTGTGTACGTGTGTGTACATCTGTGTGTGTACGATCACGCTTTTGAAGTTGCAGAGAGGCTGTCAGCACCAGAGCCCTCAACATTCTGTCTAAGGTGCTTAACAATAGTTCCAAGATGGTCCTAATGAAACGGGGTCTCACGGTCCTGTCCAGAGCACTGCATTAGTTCTGGCCATGGCTATGTACCTCAGAGAGGCTACGTTGGTAGTATGGTTGCTGCTGGGGTACATGGCGCCTGGCGACTCCCAAACACCTTGGTGTAGTGGCATGCAGGTCCAGAGGTGCAACAGACACAGAGGAGCGAAAGACTGAGGCTCCCCTGAGCGAAGTCGCGGGTTTAGGGTGGAGGTTGGCATGGGGCTGCTGGAGCAGTGGATGCAGTCAGTACTCATAAGATGAGGATACGCATGAGCAGTTGCCCATCAGTGCATGTAAATGTAAACATAATCATTGCATAGAGACCCAATGCTGTGGCAACAAAAGGCTGTTGGCTTTATTAAACATAAGACCAATAAAATGATAGTATTATGATTCCCAATAGGAGGTGTGCTGCTTGGTTTTGCTCCGTGCTTTTGGGACCTTGGGCCAGGAAAGGGAAGGCTGTCCTTTGCCACCAGCGTGACGTCCATTTCCAGGTGTGTGCCAGTGAGACGTTATCTGGCTGTTCCTGCACCCTTGTGCCTGGTGGCAGCTGCCCACGACTCTCGGACAACGTCCGTTATCTCCTTCGGTGGATTGTGCTGGCCTGCCCCTTCCTTGCTGTGTGTACCTCTGTTTTCTTTAAGTTGGGTGGGTGGGACTGGAAAAGAAAATGGCTCTCAGCATCCGCAGAAAACGCGTGCCCTCCGTGCAGTGCGCAAGGATCCGATTAAGTGCCTCATGAGCCCATTATTTAAAGGTAAAATAATGCCCGAGGCACAACTTATGTTCCAGCCCTGGCGGCCTGATCAAGGCCGCCCGGCCATTGCATTATTTGGGCCCGGGCAGGGCATACATATCACCTATGTGCCCCCCTGCTCCCTTTGTTTTCTGTCCCAACTCACTTCCCCGTCTGAAGTGGAGAAGTGTTGGCCGGTTTGTGTTCCCTGCCTAGCGCTGTCACCCATTTGGGCTATTGTCCCCCCGAGCCCCAACCAGCGCTGCTGTTCCTGGGAGGAAGCTGGGTGTAGTGGGGGATGCAGAAGCTGTCAGCCAACCCCCCCCCCAACCATATGTAAAATACATGAAATATACTTTCCAGTGTGCATGCCTGGGGCTGTGCTCCCATATTTAGGGAAATGACAGGGTATGTTTTATTTATGTGACTGCATTTTTTTTAATAGAAATAGTTTTACATAGTAATGGTCCTGCATGTCCGACTGTGTGCGGTGCCCAGATGCATTCTGGTAAGCCTTGCTCACTCGCAATAACTGCCCTCCTCGCCATCGAGCTATGCGTTTTTCTTGCAGCCCTAGAACGCCAGATCAATGTCCAAACTTTGCATTTTAAAAAACACAACTCCTACATACGCACAGTGTCTTAAAGGTTTTTCATTAATCATCTGAACACTCTTTAAAACACTGACTCAGAGCTCTACTGGTATCATTAACTAGCATTCACACACAATGCTTCCCCTTAGAATTCAACCCTCAGTGCTCGGCCGGCTAATACCAAGCCCACTCAGAGCTCTACCTTCAACAAGTCATAGGGCCTCATTCTGACCCTGCTGGTCGGGAAAGAAGGGTGCCGGTAAGCTGTCTTTCTGCTGGAGCCACCGGGCCAGACAGGTCGGACCCTGCCGGGCACAGCGGCCAATGTAGGCAGACCCGTCACGGAAGCACGGGCACTGTTAACAACAGTGCCCGTGCTCCTGCGTATGGGAATGGGGATTTAAAAATATACCGGCGACTGACTACCCGGCTGCCAGGACTCGGAATGAGCCGGTGACACTGGGAGGTCAGGTGCCTGTAAATTATTCCAAGTCCAGCGCCAACCCGCCAGAAGCACCGGCAGGCTTACCACGGCCCTGTAATGAGGCCCACAGACTGACTTTGCTCCAGCAAGTATTTAAAGGTTTCCTAGAGTGGTCATCCAGTGAGCAGCCATACTGGCAGAGCACTAATCCTGGTGTTATTCGGGCCCCTGAGCTCTACTCCAGATTCACTACAAAAACGGCCCCCGATAATACGCAGGCTCACTACAAACGATTCTCTTAACACTACTCACACCCATTCAAGGCTCACCTCCACATAGTGCACAGATTTACTGAAAATGTGCTAATAACCCGGTAACCTCTGAACCCTGGGCCCAACAATGCTTAGATTTGCTTAGAGCTCTACTCATGAAACTTCCCAGAATCGCTCTGTTGAGCTATGCTTTGTTAACGATAACACAGCATATTCCCTCGGAGCTGTCCTCATAAATATATCACAACTCACTCAGTTCTCTGACTCTAGTTACACACACATTCACTATGTTCTATTCCACAAAATACAAGCCCCTCTCCCAGAGTGCTGTTCACGGCAAACCAATGCCCACTCAGAGCTCTGAAGCAGGTGAAACAGAGTCACACTGAACTGTAACCCGGAAAATACCTCGGGTCGCTCCTAGCTAAGCCCACAATACACAGAGCCACTGAGATCTCTCCACCGGACAATAGCCAGACTCCTCCAGATCTCTGCTCCTGGCAAAACTGAGACCCACAGCGCCGCCTCTGGAGACACCGAGACTCACTGCCAGCTGAGATCATTATAAACTGCTTCACCCTGCAACGCAGAGGCTCTGCAAATAAAATACTTACATTCTCGATGTGTGCTGCTCCAGTTTCAGGGGAAATTGGCAGGCAGAATACACCAGCCTCCTAAATGGCTGGCATATATAGTCGTCCTAATAGCTAATATGGCATGTGTCTTGCGGCATGGCCTGAGGGCGAAGACCGTCCCTGCAGCGAGTATTGGACGAGGGGTTGTGCTGGGGTTACACAATCAGGTAAGTGGGGTTGAAGAGCTTTTAAGTTTCTCATAACCATGCATGGATGGCCTACTGATGCGAGTCCATGGGAAACCCCCGAGCTCTGGATTTGTGGGAGTTGAGGGGTAAAGAAGTGGGGGTTAAAAGGGGGGAAAAGATTGGGGGTTTTGCCCTCTCCCGCTAAACATTGAAACACACGAGCAAACTCTAGCGCGACATTGACCCGCTGGTGGAGGGATCCGGGTGGGAGGACAGAAAAGTAGCACAAGTGAGTCAGCGAAAAGGCACTGGCATAAATCAGGATTATCTAACTTTAAGCCTCGAGGGCCGGAAACATGTTGGATTTTCAGGATACTCATTATTCATGAGATACATTTGCGTTCAATGATTCTTAATGTGTGCTCATGAATATTAATGAGGGATATCCTGAAAACCAGTCAGGATTCCGGTCCTTGAGGCCTGGAGTTGGACAACCCTGGCATAAATGCTGCCGGCATTGCTCCGTCAGCAGATCCACATAGGTTTGATTATCAGGGCTTTACGCGAGCTGGGGGTAGCTGGGGCAGAGCCCCGGCAGTCTCCACAGACTGCTCCTGAGCCGGGGTGCTACCGTGACTCCCCCTGTCCACTAATAGGAACCAGAGTGCACGTTATTCTGTGTCCTGTTTGGGAGCCTTGCGCTGTGGGATCAATGGAAAAGCTGAAGGCATTTGTGGAACTGAACAGCGGTCCTCTGCTGATTGCGCATATGCCACTATTAGAGTGAGTGTTGTGACTAATTAAATGAGCACCAAGCGCAATGTCAATTATGTGCTCAGAATGTTTCCCTGGAAAGTGACTTTGGCCTGGTTAGATCGCCATTTTTAAAAATGCCCACTGTGAATGTGACCCCAAGCCCCCTATTGCAGCCTGATTGCAACCGTGTTGTTTCCCCCTCCTCATCCCGCCTCCCGTGCCTCCCCCCGGCCCTGATTGGATGTCTGTGTCCATGCTTGCAGCCCTAACCCCGGCACCTCGCCTTGCACGCCATTTCCATTCTGGCGGTGCAGGTGAGCAGGAAAGTGCCTTTGGCCCCGTTAGATTGCCATTTTTAAAAATGCCCACTGTGAATGTGACCCCAGCCCCCTATTGCAGCCTGATTGCAACCGTGTTGTTTCCCCCTCCTCATCCCGCCTCCCGTGCCCTGCCCCCGACCTTATTGGCTGAATCACTCCTTATCCTGCACCGGATCAGGGCAGCCCCTGCCTGGCAGGCCAGCAGCTAAGGGCCCCTAGGCAAAGGGCAGCTCCTACATTGACGGCTCCAAGATGTGTCTGCAGGTGTCAGCAGGGGAAGCCAATGAAGCCAGCAGATAACAGACACCAACAAAAACTAAGTGTGGCATGGGTGGGGTGTAGAGCAATTACTCTACACCAGAAAGCCCCCGCCACTCTAAGTTATCTTCCCATATTATAGACTGCCATAGACTTAGCCCATGCATACTTAGAAAGTTGTGTGACCACCCGCTGGATTTCAACCATGACAGTATTTGAAATATTGCCTGCACTGCATCCTAACATACTAGTCAATGTTAACAAGTGTCACACATGGAGGGAATTGTGGACGCTAGCATGCGTCGCACCTAGATAGGTTTGAAAATGTCGGCATCTGCCTACTTGAATGGAATTAGGAAGGCTTAGCATACAGTACACTTGATAGAACTCCTATTGAAATGTTAGAAATGTGAATATTAGCATGTGCCACACCCAGACATAATTCCTGACTTTGGCCTGCGCCGGATCTAGACAGGATTGTGAATGTTAGCATATACCACACTTAAAATGGAGAACACAAGCCTGCGCCGTATCTAGACGGGATTGTGAATGTTAGCATGTGCCACACTTAGAATTGAGAGCACTAGCCTGCACCGTATCTAGACAGGATTGTTAATGTTATGCCACACTCAGACCTAATTCCTAACTTCGGCCTGCCCCGTATCTAGACAGGTTTGTGAATGTTAGCATGTGCCACACTTCGATTGAGAACACAAGCTTGTGCCATATCTAGATGGGATTGTGAATGTTAGCATGTGCCACACTGACATATTTCCTAACTTTGGCCTGCCCCGTACCTAGACAGGTTTGTGAATGTTAGCATGTGCCGCACTTAGAATTGAGAACACAAGCCTGTGCCGTATCTAGACGGGATTGTGAATGTTAGCATGTGCCACACACAGACATAATTCCTAACTTTGTCCTGCCCCGTATCTAGACAGGATTGTGAGCGTTAGCATGTGCCAAACTTAGAATTGAGAACACAAGCCTGCACCGTATCTCGACAGGATTGTGAATGTTGGCATGTGCCACAATTGTGAGGATTGCCAGGCACTGCACTAGAAGGGAATTGAGAAAGTTGGCATGTCCCGCACTTGGACAGAATTATGAACATTGGCCTGTGCGGTATCTGGATGGTATTGTGAGGGTTGTTGAGTGCCACACTCAGACTGAATTGTGTAGGGGAGTGGGTGCTACACTTAGATAGAACTGTGAATACGTGCATGTTAGATGTCACGTAACCCACTAACGCATATAAACTCTAACTCTCTGCATACTTAAAAAACTCACACAACCATCTCTCGCACAACCGGCTGCACGCAATCCACCACACTGCAACAACACATAAGCCGCACCAACAGCACACGCAGACTGACACCGATCCAATACTCGCACCAAAGCTCAGCACCCGGTGTCTACCAAGTTGAAGCTGCCAACAGTACACCACTCCTCTCACTATCCTACGCCCTCTTCACCTTACTAACCCATCCCACCTTCTCATCTACAGATCCTCCAGAGCGCCTGGGGACCAATTCCGTTGGTGACGGTGCACTATATAAGTACCGTTAACATAACATAACATACCATTTGTCATCGGTGGTCATTCTTACGTTCCCAAAACGCACCCGAGTTTATGAAATTACCATATCCAGGGTCAGCTCTTATGAGCCATCGGGTCAGTGGTGCTTAATTGGTAAAGAAATAAGTGCCAGGGCTCAAATATTTTCTGACCCGCCGATGATACGTCAGGATGGGCAGCTCCCCCGACCGTTGCTGCCACCACTCACGGCTGCTCCCCATGCTGCCAACATATATGGTGTTAAAGTTGCAGGATGGGCAGCTCCCCCGCCCGCTGCTGCCACCACTCACGGCTGCTCCCCATGCTGCCAACATATATGGTGTTAAAGCTGCAACTCCCACCGGCTTATTGTGGTTGACGGTACTCAGTCACTACGGCAGATGTGTGATTTACAAATGCCAATCAACATACACATAAAAGAACATATTCGGTGTGCCCTGAGATGAGACAAATCTGTGTCTTTAAACACAATCATCCTTTACATTTTGCTCTGATTCTATAGGGGTTTATTATTTGACTGGCAGTTACAATAATAAAGTTGCCAAAACACCACATGATAATCAATCTGAGTCTGAGACAATATGTGCCAGGGCTCAGCCTGGGCGGCAAACACCTCCCACAAATGGAGCACTCGGTCAGCCCATGCTCAGAGAGGCCAGGTGCACACCAACTGATGAAGTGTGTTTTGTAGTGGGCATGAAGCTCTTTTTCCTGCCTGTCCCTGGCGAGCTTGTGCTGTCACCCCCCAACACCCTGTGAAGCCAGGAGGTACATCCTTTCCTTCACCACTCCAGCA
This sequence comes from Ambystoma mexicanum, assembly GCF_040938575.1. NCBI lineage: Eukaryota > Metazoa > Chordata > Amphibia > Caudata > Ambystomatidae > Ambystoma > Ambystoma mexicanum. Next base: position 1,221,884,031 of record NC_090923.1, read on the forward strand.
GACGGGGCCAAGCACAAGCCACGCTTAACAGTCTCTTTGTTAAGGTGAGCATTTACATCGTACATAATGTATAGGAGATGGCTCATTCCAGTAACCATTGTTTCCTATAAGATCTTAAGAGTGGGTGTTAAGAACTGCAACCGTGGTATTCTTATGCTGAAAGCATACACAAAGCAAGTTACCCACACCCATCTGTGCCTTCTTCGAAGACAATTTCAATATGTCACACAAAATGCCACACTTTCCTTAGATCATATATGAAGCATGCCTTTGTCATGCAATCACAAATTATATTTTGTTTCGAGTCCATGTTTTGAAAGTATCTTTACAAAAATCACAGACCATTTTTTAACCCTGTGCTGAATTGCATTCCGATAATTGTCTTCCATTCAAGATGGGGGTCAAACTAATGCTACAATTGTACTTTTTTTTGCTTAACATATATTTCTATAAGGAACACATACATTTATTTGAATAATGTATCATGATCTGTGTCCTTTTTAAATCCTCCCCATAAAAGAGAGTATTGCTGAAAACCGATATGAGGCTTAGCAGGGCGCAAAATTTGCACTCGCCACTAACCATTGGCTAGTGATATTTGACTCTTGCCGAGTAAGAAATTGTGTGCTGTGTGTTGGTATAGAATTGTGGTGATAAGCGACTTTATGGCTGGCTAGGAGCTTGTAACTTAAATTTTGCTCCCTGAGGATGAGAAGGAAAAATGAGGAGAGGGCAAAGGAGTCATAATAATCTGTCTGGGATGCAGGATTAGAGGTTACTGGCCTGGGGAGGTTGTTTTCCCTTGTTTCGTCCCCTGTGCTGATTTTGTAAACATTTGAAGACCTGTGACAAGCTTATTCTCCCTTCCTCAAGACCACACTGCTAAATAGTTTTGCCTTTGCCGCTATTACAGGAATGCCTCATACTGTGATCACTTTGCCCCGTCTGCCCCAGGCCCAATCCATGCCCTGATATCCTAGCAACCTGTGGCCCCAGTAAGAGGCATTGGGTATGAAGCTCACCATACATTTTAAAAATAATAAAAGGCATTGCTTGGAGATCCATTTGAGTACCAAATTATTCCTCTGACTGTATCCAGTAGGTTCCTACTTTAAACAAGCATTGGCCATGCCAACAATTAGGCCTTCAGTGGTATTAACTGGCCATTGTTGGTAGGGCAACATCGTGGGGGTACCTGGGCATCTAATAGTAGTGCCTGGCAAATGCCTACTACCTATACACAAGCCAAAATTGTTGGCTTTTCAAAGGCTTGTTTTCAACAAGACTCTCAGAAGACTGCTTTGAGAAAACACTGGCAGGCGCTTAGAATGCAAAGTTTGACGGTAAGGCTTGCTTAAATCAAGCTCAGAGAGTGCCCATGAGGAGATGTTTTGGGTAGGGAGGGCTAGGAACTGGGTGGGAATGGCCATAGGGATTAGCATGGCCATGGGCAGTCAATATGTGGGCAAACAGCCAAACCCCTACAAGCTGTGTGTCCCTCCATATATGCCATCTCCCTATCTGCACTCTAATGCAATAGTTTCGGCTTATAGGTGTTGCAAGTAACAGCTAATAGCCCAAATAAAAATAACGGAGAATTGTCGACAGCGAAAGGAAATTAGAGCTCCTTTCCCAGTAATATTCAGACTCTATCAACGCTCTGCCCCAGAGAATAACACGGTCAGTAAGTTTTCATTACAAGATTACTAAAACACTCCCACTACACGAGGTTTCTACCTGTGCACTTCCGCCAATCAGCCATGAGTTGGATTCCCAGGAGCTGGTGTAGCTCCTTCATAGCATATTCGACATATAAATGGCGCATCAATAATACAAGGTGGGTGTGGTCTAAACTACGTATCTTATTTAGGCAACACGCCGGCCAGTGGAGTAACTTTGTTGAAAATGTTGAGGGGGACATACGACATCTAAATGAAAGGGGCACCAGCCAAATGAGTGGGACAAAATGGTGTGCCACAAATGTTTGGGGGGAAAAAGACCCTTGTCCCCCCCTTCTCCTAAAATTACGCCCATGCCCCCATTGCCTGAGCCATTTCAGGCTTGGCAACCCGAGCGGAAGGGACTATAGAGCACGTCACAACGCTCTAGCGTTATAATACGCGAAGGCCTTTCTCCAGCACTGGAAACACTTCACACAAAACAGGCTCTAGGGGTGCACCCCAAATGGGAAGGTCATGCCACCCTTTGCCTTCTGAAAGCCAGGAGCGCCTTATACAACTATTACGTGGTCGACTGCGGATTTCGTGTGGGTTACCTGATGGGTGGAAAACGTTCTAGCCAATGTATTGTTCCAGGTGGGAAAAATACTTCCCTGAAATCAGTTATAGAAGAAATAATTCAACTCTGAAATAACATCTCTGGTGACATATTGCTAAATAAGATCTATTTGTGGGCGTTTCTAGAAGCATTTGAAATAATGCAGTAAAAATACTGTGGCAAGGAAAAGAATATTGGTCAGAAATACTATGCAAGGTGAATGAAAGGTCATCAGAAAAGAATGCTAGGATAAACCAGGCTCAGAATTATATTCCAATTATATATTCCAAAATAGTAATTCCCCCTGCAAATTGTGCTGCACAAATCTGCCTAATACAAACGTCCCTCGTAACATTGTTCTGCTGATAGTTCACGCCTTGGTTGCTCCTCTCTGTCCGGTGGGCAACATCTGGCCTCTTTCAAATGGGCCTGGCCACTCCTTGTGCATTGTACGTCACCAATGCACTTTCAAAGGGAAGAGTGCCGTGCGTGCCTGCTTGCTACCTTGATGCATGCTATCTACCTGCACCCTCAGTATGTCCCGCCAGGCCCTGCATCCGGCTTCCACACTTGCCCCCCACGGCCCCTCAATTCATCTCTCAGGCTGCCTCCATGCTCTCCAACATTCCAGGGTGTCCTGTACCTCTCGGGTTACATCACTGTGTCCTCGTGAATTGCAGCGCATATCTGCCCCTCCCTCCCTTGCCCAGTAAAATCACGGTGTGCCACATCCCTGCAGCCTCCGCCCTACGTTACATTTGTATGCCTTATTGGACTTTGGAATCACAGCGTATTTCGGCACTTTCCCCAGCAGAACTGCTGCCTGGCACATACGATTGTCTCTTCCTCTGTTCTGTCTTACCCTCCCCTCCCTCCTTTCTTTATGCATAGCGCTTGCATTATTGAAACGACCGTCAGGCACGTACAATAATGATGTCATATGTTGTAAACAAGTTACAAGTGGTGACCCGCACTATCGCGCTGTGCCTAAAAGTATTCAATATAAACTCCAGTTTATTGTAATGTAACACATGTGGTCACAATTGGTAGTCACAAAAAACGTTCCTATGCACAGTTTATTAGCAAAGTCTGTCAGCCGACACGTGTTTCGACATTCAAGTCGTTCTCAAGGCCTTCTTCTTGTGGTTTTCAATTAAAGTTTTGATGCTCCCAACATAACATTTAAATCAGCGAACCGCCACCTTCTAATGTCATCATCAGAATGTGAGACATCTCAATCGTATGTCTGTGATGGTTCCATGTATCACGGTGAAAAAAGATTCCCCCAAGCAGCTAGATCTGTCTCTTAGTTTTAGCAGTGTTCATCCTATATAGATGGGCTTAATCCCAGGCTACATATTCGTGGTGTTGTTTAGGCAACAGTTTGCATTTTCTCCTTGTTCTATATTGCACCTCTGAACGCATAGCACTTGCCCATTCGGAATTTCCAATGCCTATTACGAATGTCAACTTGATTCGCTTAACTACCTACCCTCCCTGCGTTGGGAGCGCTTTGAAACGCTTGTGTATAGGCGCTATATAAGTGACCAATAAATGAATGAACAGTGCTCCTCGACTCCACTGTGGCATGTGTCACACATGGATCCAACTGCCAGCCCCGGCAGTGAACACAGCCCCGGGCTACCTGCGACCAATGGCAGCCGTCCCCCGGTGGGACGGCGCGCGCAGAAGCAGAGCCCTTAAGTGCGCACTTTCTGGCCCATCTCTCAGTGTTATGCCGAGGATTTGGTAAGGGGCTGAGCCGGCGTCAACACTCTGCCATCCCATGCAATGCACTAGACGCCACAAATTGCAGTGGTTGCGGTCCACACGGAACGGCGGTCTGTCCACTCCCCCCAGAAATTATGCAACTGGGTTTCGCAGCGAATGCTCAATGTCCTCAACTACGATGCGCAATAGCGGGGTTCACAGGAAAACAGTGTATGCCCCCCCCCCATTCAAGGCACAGCAGTAATAATAATAATAATAATTTAGCATTTATATAGTGCTACGAACCCTCAGGTATTTGAACGCCGCTTATTATTACCCAAGGTGTGTGGTGCTCAACAGTAGTTTGGTATCATTCTGATAGGTGCAGAGTAAGGAGTAGCCCTCCCTGAAACTTAGTTTAAAAAAAATCCCAGGAGGCGATTACTGATAATTATATATATATATATATATATATATATATCTTTTTTAAAATTTATTTAGTGATATAGTTCACAAGGAACTTTTCACAAAAGACAGTATCTTTGCATTACTTCTCAAACATACGTAAAAGATTACATAGGAAAATTAAAAATAGACGAAAATTCCTTAGCAGTTTTCATCAACACATCACATATATTAAAACCTTATTAAACATATCCATTTACGCAACATCATTTCAAACATTCCAACAAGTTACAATTTAAAATGTAAGAACCCTGGCCCCTTGCTGTGATTAAATAAAAGTCTCCTTAAATACTACTTAGGGCTCCATTGATCATTATTCTACTTTCGAACATGTACGCACCTTCAAAACATCAGGGTGGTAGTTATATGTCGCTTCCTAAACACACTAGTCGCCTTTTAATTCAATTACAGCTCTTTCGTGAACATCTATTCTATTACGTTTCCTAGGCGCTATACTTTCCTTTGGTGGCTTTAATGCTCACGCCGAGGGCACAGCACCTGCAGCCGCACGGGCTTTCTAACGAAACTTTAGATCTACTAGTGTTTTCGCTGCCACGGGATGGCCGCACACACACTTTAGGCCATCAGCTTGGGCTATTGTTGGGTAGGGATGTATCCATAACAGAAAAAATACAATGCCAGTTTCCTGATGAGATCATTTTTTCCACTTTTTATTGCCAGCATTAGTGTCAGGACATAAATCAGCACCACAATAAAAGCACACAAGCATCGACTCTTTCCATAATATGTCTCTGCCTGACAAGGAGCGCAGAGAAAACCTGTGAGGAATTCGACCATCCGCAAGGTGGGTGTGCGCTCGCCTGTGCTTTATTGACATTTTAAATGAAACTGAATGATGGTAGATTAACCTCTGGAAAAGGTGTGGGGCTAATCCACACACATTTTCCTACGTCACTGCACAACATACGCATACACCTGTGTACTGTGGGTGGACAGTCTACAGGCGTAGTCCCCCCCCACCCCCCGGTCGCATTTAGTTGGGATATGACAGCCAGGAGTACACCGTGCCATCTCAGAAGGGGGAGGACCAAACCTTCCCCCTGCCATGACCAGTGTAATTAACTAACAAAGGCTCTATGGATCCGCCATGTCCTTTAGTTGAGCCATGTAGCTGGTGGCCACATTTATATACTAATCAGAGTTTAATTCAAACAGGCCCACCTGGGGCCTGGCTGCAGAGGCTAACAAAGGAGACAGGAAACCCCAACACCCTTTCATATGAACTGTGTCACCCTGATGACAGCTCCTATCCTCAGTATCAATTCAGAGTGAAAAGTCTTGTCTGGTACTGCGTGTTTACAGAGGTATTCCCTGCAGGGTGACACAAGCCCAGTGAAGGAGCTAGGAAGAGTGCATTGACAAGCATCTACTGACATCTGCCTTAAAGGAGATTTTCGAGCCACTCGAGCTGCAACCGACTGTACCGCTGAATGTTGTTAAGCCGCAGTCGCTAAAGCCTTCCAAGATGCCTCGACCAGTGCTTCAGAACCGCCAACCAGCACTGATACAACGATTCCTGACCCCGTGCCACTGTTTAGGCCAGCCTGCAGCCACCCGTCCAGCTTTACTTGCCGAACTGCCTGCCACCTGATAACCATGGCGGTCTCCCATCTTCAACTTTGTTGCAGAAGCTGCAAAGTGCCCTGAAACCGACTCAACCCTGTCGAGCACCAAGAACTCCTATAGCACAAGGTACATTGTAGTTCTGTATCCCTGGGCCTTCTCTGAAGGCCCTTAGTGACGTTTTATGGCCCATTGATCCCTTTGTGTTGAAGCAAAGTAACCTTGAACTGTTGCGATTATTTACTATACTGAATGTCAGTATCCAGAGTGCATCCCTTTTCCTTCTATGAAACGGTCTGTCCTCTGCATTACTTTACAGGGTGGGTTGTGTTTTGTAGTGTGTTAGAACTGTCTGTTGTGATAATAATAAAGTAGATATTTGTATACAACCTTGACTGAAGTGTCAATTTTTTCATTGGGTAATAATTGTATTTTCACTGTGTTGCAACTAACCAGTGATCCACGACCTTTCGGAGATTAGCCTGCCGTTCCATCCACGTTACCAAAATTGGACAAGGAATTTTATAATTTGCTTGCATTTCCCATCTGTTCGGATCCATTCTGGTGTACTAGAGGTGTGGGGCTGATTGATTGTTTAGAAACCTATACTCATCCCAGGACCACTGGTGCCCCGGAAGTCGATTCGTCACACAACCGGATAGCAAGGAAAACAGAATGCTGCCCCCCCCTGCCCCCGATGACGGGACATACTGCCTCCTTGGTGGACGTGTATCCTTTAAAGGTTTGTAGGATAAAAGCAAACAATACATCACTAAATCAAGGGCACACCTTCTCTTCAGACAGTGTGAGCACTCAGGGGTGTAGGGTTGGAATCCAAGTGGCAGAGACTACGTGCTAGTCTATGAGCAATTAGGAAGGGTAGACAACGCACAACATGGAGCACAGACAAGCCATTTGGCTAGCAAAAAAAGAGCTACAGGTCTAATTTAATGAGTTGTGGCCATAGGTCTTCCAGCTAATTTTTTCAAACTGCGGAAATCATAAAGTGCCACGCCCACTCCAAATTTTCATTGTAGCGATTCAGTCGACTTTTGTACGGGACTAGGGCCGTTTTTTCAAACTCAAGTGTTGGCCATCAGAGATAAATATGTAAGAACAGGTCGTTGCACTTGATATCAATCAACAAAGCGAGTTTGCAGTCGAACAACGGGTTATCATAAGAAATTCCTTGTTTTTCTTATTTTACATTTTTGGATTTAATCTCCCTTTGAATGTTGGTAGCAAATTTAGTTAATTTCTTTTCACTAAGCCCTCCATTTTAGTCAAGCTGATTACCCTAGTTACCAAAGTCATTAGATACTAGTATCAGTCCCCTGAGGTGTAAACAGAAGAGTACCTCTGTTCGAAAAGGTTTCGCCTGGTAGGGGAACCTTGGCAAAGCAGCAGCATAGGTCCCGCTGGACTTATGGGCTGCATTTGAGACCATTGATTACAAGATCCTGCTGCGTCAGCTTAGCAGGCTGTTTGAAATGAGTGTCCTCGGATTAGGATCCTGACCTTCCTCTTAGAGGTGGTGGAGTGCATAGGACGTGGTGGCCCTAGTTGGCAGCTACCGCAGCATGTGGAGTACCACAGGGTTCGTCTTGTTCCCTTCTTCTTTGGAATGCTTGCATACGGCCTCGAGCCCAGCTAATTGAAACGTGTAGCCGTGGCGTTCAAATATGCCGACGACATTGCTGATCACCCTTAACAGCCAGGGACAGACAAGGTTAGAGTATGCGATTACTTGATACAAGGCCAGGTCTGGATAGTGGCCAGGTGGCTCTACCCCTGTGCTGGCAAGTCAGAGATTCTCCTCCTGAGCTGTGTTTCCATGCCGGTCTCACTCCCTTTATCTGGCTCAAGATTTGGAGCACTCCCCCTGCTCCAGTTAGGGTGGTTCACAACCTGGGTGTACTCTTTAATGCAACTTTTATTTTGAAGCTCCTGTGAGCGATGTTGGGAAAAGTGCCACCATGTTGTTCTTCCTGCCATTCTTTCCTCCTACTAAACCCTGGACACTGGGCCACTTTCATCCAGGTTGACTAAGCTTCAGACGGTACAAAATCGAGCAATCAGGCTGATTTGGGGTGAGGCTAAGCATGATTGCGTTAGCCCATACTGACACAAGCTGGGTTGGCTACAGATTAAGGTGGAGGTGGAAGACGTAAGTGGCAACTAGCCCCATAAATTAGGTAGCACAGCCTGTGCCTTGTGGTCCTATCAGAGTGCTGAGATCTCAATCAGAAAATAGTCTAGTGGCCTTGAAAGAGCGCAAGCAAAAATGGGGCATCAAATGCTTCCAAACATTGGGTCGGGGATCTCTTTGGCACGTTGCCTAGTGACCTGCAAGGCAAATGTCACTGAACAAGTGACAATGCATTCATGGGAATACGTGTTGTTATTCAGATCTTTTCGGTGGTTATCGAACAAATCTGTTTGGATCTGTATTCTAGGGATGGTTGGTGGTCTATTATAATTTGTCTATTGGTCTACTGTTTTATGTGGTTATCGTTTTTAGAGCTGACAAGCAGAGTCTCTTGGTATCTGCGTACTTAATTAATTAACAGAAAACCCTACAGCTAAAAATATTCTTCATCCCTCCCATACAGCAAACCGTAGTTGGGTTTATTTATTTATATACTTGTAACACACAACTCGCCCGAGGGATCAAATCCAAAAGGGCAGTAGATTGCCCAGTATCTTATGCCATACCATTGTGCAGAATTCCCCTGCCTGGCTCTGCAGGCAGCTGGGTGTGGGACCTAGGGGGTCAAGGACCTACCCTAGCCAGTAGATGAAAGGTTAGGGGGCGGATCCCCAGCTGTGACTCTCCCACTGTGCAGGCTGCTTGGCAGCAGACAGTCACATTTGAGCTCCCATATCCCATACCTATTGTGGGTCAACCACTATTAACCCCCTTCGCCACAACACTAACCCAACAGGGCAGTCCAGCCATATATCCCTCATCAAAATCATTGGGTTAACCTGCAGGGTAATACAACATCTCCCTAAACAATTGAGAGATTCTACGGGTGCTTTGAAGCCCACATCGAGCCCCAGTTCAAAGAAATCTGTCTTTTCCTGTAAGGGAAATAATTTCCTTTCACCAGTCATTGATAGCAGAGAAGTTATTTCGCCACTTCAAAGAGATAGTCAGGCAGCCCTGTGGATACATTGTTTCCAAGTGTCCAGCTGGTGACTGAAGATTGCATCATAATGAAAACAAAGTTACAAAAATACTGTCTCACAGAGAAATCCCCTCCTGTCAATGAAACCAGCAGGCTGTAGGGGTGGAGGAGACTGGGGAGGAGTGGTAACAGAGGTGGTGATTAAGCCTGTAGTGGAAATGGCAGGTGATGATAGCAGACAAGAGGGGGTAAAAGCTGGGGTGGAATAGAAGGAGGTGGTGACAGCAGAGGAAAGGAGGGAGGCAGAGAAAAACCTGGAGCGGAAGGAGGCGATAACAGCAGAAGAAAGGAGGAAAAAGGGGAAAGGCCAGAGTGGAAGGGGGTGATCAAAGCAGAGGAAAGGTGGGGAAGAAGAAACAACTGGTGCAGTGTGGAATTAGGTGGTTACGGCAGAAGTGAGGCGGAAGGAGGTGCTAACAGAATCCAGGAATGAGATAGAATCAGCTGTGACGACATCAGGGAAGAGTGATAACAGAGGAGGCTAGAAGATGACAACAGAGATCTGGTAGTGAGAATGGCCAAGAATGACGAGGACCTATCCAACCAGAATAGATAGCATCAGGCAGGTCAGGGCATCCCATGGCACACCTAGACAGTGAGTGGAGGAATGAGACTGGCTCAGGGAGTGGACGGCCAGTTTAGAGGCAGAAGAGTAAGGCCTTCCAGATTTGGCCTTGTCGATCAATGTGTTATGCGTGCAGGTTTTCGTACCAGGCTACGCACGCTTCGTGCAACCAGGAAACGAGTACTTCAAAACCAGGCTTTCCGAGGCGGCTGGAGGTTGCCATGGAAGTTAGGCAATACGTTGCTAGGGAGACGCAACGTACGTGATGGGTCACAGCGCTGATCATGTGTTCCTGGTTATTTAACCCTGCCTCCCTGCTTGTTCGGTGCTTCTGATCAAGCATTATTTTGGAGCTCTTCGTTCTTGACCTTGTTTCCTGATTCCCTGGTTTCTTGACTCCCTGCTTTTGAACCCGACCTTGATTTTTGGATCTTCCTTGTCTGTTTCGGTACTTCGGTGATATCCTGGTTTTTTTCGACCTTCGCCTTCTGTCCCTGGATCTGAAATTGCCTACTCCTTGGTCTATTCTGCCTGTGTGGTTCCGACCCGGTTTGTTTAAAGGATTGCGTTACTAGTTGACTTCTTGTACTTCTTTGTACTGCAACGGCAACGTGGGCAGCGTTAGCCATCCAGCGACACAGCCTCCGCTGCGCCGTGGGACAGCCTCCGCTGCAACGTGGAAGGCGTTAGCCATCCAGCGACACAGCCTCCGCTGCGCCGTGGGACAGCCTCCGCTGCAACGTGGGAGGCGTTAGCCATCCAGCAACACAGCCTCCGCTGCTCCGTGGGACAGCATCGGCTGCACCGCGGGAGTGGTAACTTTCTGTTGATGCATTTCGTGTAAACCATACGGAGTTTGGTTTCCTCGTTTATCTAGTCTGCGTCAGTGACTACATGTGCAACGATATTGGAATTTCTGGTAAGAAGTTATTGTACAGTTAAAGTATTGTTGGCAGCCTTGTACTTAAGGGGTTGTAACCAGAAGGGTGGTTTGTTTTGCAGTATTTACTACGAAATACGACCCATGCTCAGAGATCAGCTCTTTCCTTGATCAGGTTAGTGGGGAAGGAGTGTTAGTAACTGCTTGAAGCCTAAAAGTATACTTGGATACTAATTGTGCTTCTTTCCTTCTACAGCTACGTGGGTCTCGACGGGAATTCCATACATCTTTCAATTAATTGATCCCTCTGTATGTTTGATTGGTACCATTCAGAGGGGTACATTGGTGGGAAGAATTCATCTTCTACACTACGGGGTCAACCAGTGAAGAGGAATTCTGACATAATCAGAAGCCTTTAAACATGGACCCCAACAAGACCTTAACTAACCTCCTCCAATTAGTGGCAGATCTGAGAACAGATATGGCTAATGCTCATGCCACTACTCAACAACAAATTCTGGAACTCCAAACGGCTATACAGCCAATGCCTCAAGCAGCACCAGTACTACCGGCTGCCCCGGTACTGGAACCTGCACAGGCGGGGGCCGGGCCAGTATATGTTACGTCTCAATTTCCTTTGGCCCCTCCGGAGAGATTCCATGGGGAACCAAAACATTTCAGGACGTTTCTAAATCAATGTCGCTTACATTTTTTATGTCGACCTGGTTCTTTTCCTGATTCTGCTACAAAGGCAGCCTTCCTACTGTCCCATCTTGGAGGTACTGCCGCTGCCTGGGCTAACCCTCTTTTGGAAGTGGGAAGTCCTTTACTGTTCGATTGTGACGCCTTGATTGAAGCAATGGGGAAAGTATTCGATACTCGATACAAGGCCCAAGTCATGGAGTTGGAATTGTTAAGTTTGCAGCAAGGGGATATGACGCTCTTGGGCTATTTAGCAAAGTTCAATCAATTAGCGGCTGAGACGGGCTGGCCTGATGATAAAAAGGCCTCTTTGTTCTACAAGGGATTATCCGAAACCTTAAAAGATACCCTTGCTATGGTTCCAGTAGTACCAGCTTCTTTTCCAGAACTACTGGAACTAGTCCTTCAGATAGACGCCCGTAAGGCTGCTAGAAAAGGGGAGAAATGAGGTGTGGCTCCTGACGTCCACACCAACCCTGCATCGTCTACTGTTGCACCAGAACCAATGCAGATCGGGGCAGCTACACGAGGTCCACTTTCACCAGAAGAAAGAGAGAATCGTAAGAAAAACAATCTGTGTTTCTATTGTGGATCATCGGTACATCTATTGAAAGCTTTCACCAACAAGCCCTCCAAAAAATAGGGAAACGCGAAAGCTCGGCAATGAAAGGAGTCCAATTGCCGAGTAATTACATTTCCAAGGACTCCCTGCTAGTTCAACCTGTTGAAATGGAGGTGAATTTCAAGCTATCACAAGACAAGATTGTTCAAGCCACAGCAATCATAGATTCTGGCGCTACAGGAAACTATATTGATACCTTGTATGCCAGAGATCTGGGTCTTCCTATTATTGATAAAGTGAATCCTATAGCCGTGAACGCTGTGGATGGCTCTTCCCTGGTTTCTGGAATGGTGATCCAGCAAACAGAGGATTTGGCAATGGAGACTATAATGGGACATTCAGAAATTATTTTCTTTGATCTTATAACTGCACCTCAGTTCAAGCTCATATTGGGGCTTCCGTGGTTACGGTTACACAATCCGTCCATTGATTGGCACTTAGGCAGGATTGAGTTTACATCAGAATATTGTGAGAATCTGTGTTGGAAGAACAAGCTTCCAGCAAATAGTCCTTGCCATTCTCTATTGGATATTGCCTCTACTGTTGGAGCGGTTATAACCAGTGTTTTGCCTATGGAATATTCTGAATTCAAAGATGTGTTCGATGAAGGAGGTGGTTCGATTTTGCCCCCGCACAGACCCTACGACTGTCCTATCGATCTGGTTCCTGGGGGTAAGGTACCGTCAGGAAGGTTCTATTCCTTAACCCACAAAGAAGATCTCGTTCTAAAAGAATACATAGATCAGTCTCTAAAATCAGGGTTTATATGCCCCTCTCGTTCACCGGCGGCTTCTCCTTTATTTTTCGTGCCCAAAAAAGAGGGGGATCTCCGTCCGTGTATTGATTATAGGGCTCTCAATTCCATCACTGTTAGGAATCAATATCCCATCCCTCTCATCTCTGTGCTCCTGGATCAACTGGGTTTGTCGGTTGTATTCACCAAATTGGATCTACGCAGTGCTTACAATTTAGTAAGAATCCGTAGCAGAGATGAGTGGAAAACGGCCTTCAAAACCAGGTATGGGTTGTTTGAATACAGAGTCATGCCGTTTGGACTCTGTAATGCCCCCGCTACGTTTCAATATTTCATCAATGATGTTTTTCATGACATGATGGACCAATTTCTGATAGTTTACTTGGACGACATCTTGATATATTCCACATCCTATGACTTACACGTAACACACGTTGCTCGCGTGTTGCATAGACTGCGTGAAAACAATCTGTTTGCTAAGTTAGAGAAGTGTATTTTCCATGCTTCAAAAGTGGAATTTCTCGGGTATGAGATAACCAGTAATGGAATTCAAATGAGTCAATCTAAGGTTAAGGTGGTTTTAGAGTGGTTTCCGCCCACCTCGTTGAAAGCTCTACAATCCTTTTTGGGGTTTGGAAATTTCGACAGGAGGTTTATTAGGGACTTTTCTACTTTGGTCGCCCCATTAACAGCCTTAACAAGCAACAAAAAGGTTTTTTTTGGGACAGGGTTTGTGATCAAGCCTTCCAGAGTCTCAAAGCTGCATTTACTAGCGCTCCGGTGCTTCAACACCCTAATCCTGGTCTACCCTTTGTGGTAGAAGCTGATGCTTCAGACATTGCCCTTGGTGCCATATTGTCTCAGGAATGCCCGGAAACCAAGGGGTTGCATCTGGTGGCATTTCATTCAAGGAAATTGACATCCTATGAACGAAACTATACTATTACTGAAAGGGAATTGTTAGCGGTACGGGACTCCTTCCTGACCTGGCGACATCATTTATTGGGTACAGCATACCCAGTTCAGGTTTTCACTGATCACAAAAATTTAGTAGCTTTACAGTCAGTTAAGTGTTCTACTGCCAGGCATGCTAGGTGGCATGAGTTCTTTTCATTGTTCAACTTCACCATAACATACCGCCCCGGTTCTTTGCACACGAAGGCCGATGCTCTTTCACGCATCCATGGCGAGTCATCTTCTCCAAGTACAGATGGTCGTCCTTTATTGCCATATCAGGTGATTTGTGCTTGTACCTTACAACCTACCTTGCAGGATGAATTACAGAAATGGGTGAGAGTCAATCCTACGGAAGCAGCTAAACTTAATATAGAAGTCATTAACGGTTTGCCTCATATCAAGGGTGTGCTGTTCCTTCCAGATGGTGGTATTCGTAAGAAGGCCGTCAAGTGGTGCCATGATTCGATGTTAGCAGCACACCCGGGTACGAAGAAGACCCTCGATCTTCTACAACGGTGGTGCTGGTGGCCTTCTATGGCTAAAGATGTTGCAGAACACATTGCTTGTTGCTATGTATGTGCTCAATGTAAAAGTCCACATTCCAAACCTGTAGGCTTACTTCAGTCTATGCCTGTTCCTGACTATCCGTGGTACATGATTTCCATGGACTTTGTGGTGGACTTGCCCCCGGTTTCTGGTTTCAACACCATCTGGGTGGTCATTGATTATTTTACCAAGCTGGCGTTGTTCGTACCTTGTCAGGGTCTCCCTGCCGCCCCGGCCTTGGCAGATCTGTTCCTAAAGAATGTTTTCCGTTTTTTTGGCCTCCCTTGTATTATCATTTCGGATAGGGGCTCGCAATTTACGTCTCGTTTCTGGAAATCTCTTACCGCTTCTTTTGGTATTGATGAAAGGTATTCCAGCTCGTACCATCCTCAAACGGACGGACAGACCGAGCGCCTCAACTCAACTATGGAACAGTATCTTAGGTGCCTTACTCATCAGTATCAGGACACCTGGCTTTCGTTACTTTCTATGGCAGAATTTGCCTATAATAACTCTCTCCATACGTCTACAAGCTCTTTGCCATTTTTTGCTTTATATGGTAGGCATCCTAGGTCGATGCCTCTCTCTCCGGCTCTTCCTACACGTCACCCCGCGGCTTCCACTTGTATTCAGCAGCTTGTTTCAATACAGACGCAGGTCAAACTACATCTCGAAAATGCTCAGTCCAATGCCAAACGTTTTGCTGACGTCCGTCGTTCTCCGGCCCCTACATACGCAGTGGGGGGTAAGGTTTGGCTGTCCACGAAGAATTTGCATATTCCTGGTAGACGGGCACTTCTCCCACGCTACATCGGGCCATTTGTCATCACGGCGGTGATAAATCCTGTTGTTGTACGGCTGTCTCTTCCTGCCAAGTGGAAAGTACACCCTGTCTTCCATGTATATCTTGTTAAGTTTTTTCATCCTGGTACCACGCTCCCTTCCCGCCCGCCTCCTCTGTCTGTGAAGGGTGAAGATGAGTATGAAGTCCACAAAATACTGGATACCAAGGTTTCCAGGGGTGTCAGGATGTATTATGTGGATTGGAAAGGGTACGGTCCGGAAGAGAGAACCTGGGAACCTGTAAGTCATATTCATGCTCCTCGATTGGTATCGGAGTTCTGGTCCTCGAGGGGACGGGACCCGTCTTTAGGGGAGGGTACTGTTATGCGTGCAGGTTTTCGTACCAGGCTACGCACGCTTCGTGCAACCAGGAAACGAGTACTACAAAATCCGGCTTTCCGACGCCGCTGGAGATTGCCATGGAAGTTAGGAAATACGTTGCTAGGGAGACGCAACGTACGTGCTGGGTCACGGCGCTGATCATGTGTTCCTGGTTATTTAACCATGCCTCCCTGCTTGTTCGGTGCTTCTGATCAAGCATTATTTTGGCGCTCTTCGTTCTTGACCTTGTTTCCTGATTCCCTGGTTTCTTGACTCCCTGCTTTTGAACCCGACCTTGATTTTTGGATCTTCCTTGTCTGTTTCGGTACTTCGGTGATATCCTGGTTTTTTCGACCTTCGCCTTCTGTCCCTGGATCTGAAATTGCCTACTCCTTGGTCTATTCTGCCTGTGTGGTTCCGACCCGGTTTGTTTCAAGGATTGCGTTACTAGTTGACTTCTTGTACTTCTTTGTACTGCAACGGCAACGTGGGAAGCGTTAGCCATCCAGCGACACAGCCTCCGCTGTGCCGTGGGACAGCCTCCGCTGCAACGTGGGAGGCATTAGCCATCCAGCGACACAGCCTCCGCTGCGCCATGGGACAGCCTCCGCTGCAACGTGGGAGGCGTTAGCCATCCAGCGACACAGCCTCCGCTGCTCCGTGGGACACCATCGGCTGTACCGCGGGAGTGGTAACTTTCTGTTGATGCATTTCGTGTAAACCATACGGAGTTTGGTTTCCTCGTTTATCGAGTCTGCGTCAGTGACTACGTGTGCAACGATATTGGAATTTCTGGTAAGAAGTTATTGTACAGTTAAAGTATTGTTGGCAGCCTTGTACTTAAGGGGTTGTAACCAGAAGGGTGGTTTGTTTTGCAGTATTTACTACGAAATACGACCCATGCTCAGAGATCAGCTCTTTCCTTGATCAGGTTAGTGGGGAAGGAGTGTTAGTAACTGCTTGAAGCCTAAAAGTATACTTGGATACTAATTGTGCTTCTTTCCTTCTACAGCTACGTGGGTCTCGACGGGAATTCCATACATCTTTCAATTAATTGATCCCTCTGTATGTTTGATTGGTACCATTCAGAGGGGTACATTGGTGGGAAGAATTCATCTTCTACACTACGGGGTCAACCAGTGAAGAGGAATTCTGACACAATGGACCTCTCTGCCAGCTAAAACAAAGACTCGACTGTTCTGGACTTTTTGTGAACTGTAGTAGTCTACGGGTACGTGACACCATAAACTCTGCATCTAGAGGAAAAAAACTGAAATTCCCCTGCCTAGAATATAAACAAGGAACCAGATGAATCGAGGTAGCCGGACCTCCTCCGCAGATCAAAATGGTACATTTTGTAGGACATGTTCAGAAGGAATTGGGGACAAAAGTCCAACTGTCTAGAGCAGTGGTCTTCAAACTTTTTTGGCCTGGGCCCCCCTTAGCAAAATTCAGGAAGGCCGGGTCCCCCAAAGATGCCAAATGGACAGTAAGTCCAAATGGATATGAACTATCTTGCACCGTAGCTGCACCCTGCTCCCAAACCAGTATAGTCCCTGGTCTCTCCCACCTGCTCCAATCACAGTCTCTGGACTCCCTCATCCCACTCCTAGCCCAGTCGATGGGCTCTCCCCACACCACCTCATCACAGACCCTGGGCTCTGCCCGCGCTGCTCCCACCACTATCCCATGGTTACCCCCCCATCCTACCCTCACACAGTCCCTTGGCTCCCCCGCCCTCCTCCCAGCACAGTCCCAGGGCCAGTGGCAGCTTGTACATTTTTTAAGTGTGGGCCATAAATATTTCCCCCAGATACGCCATAGTGAGGGAGCCTGAACGAATCAAATGGGATTCGGGGGTGTGTCTCCCCTCTGAAATTTCTTTTAAAAAAATTGGTTAAAATGTTGCATATTAGAGCACACTTTTTGAAAAAAATGTGTAAAAAGCCAAACAGTTTGCAATCGGCGCTGGTGGGGGGCAGGTACAGTCTTTACCAGACATCAGTGACAGCTCATGTATTTCTCTATGATCCATTTATGTTCTAAAAACTGAGAATGCCACTAAGACACAGTATGCTAAGAAACAATTCCCAAGATTACTAGAACTTAAAGAGGCTGAATGGAATGTTTCAGTATGTCACAAGTGCACAGGGTATGAGGACCCTTTTACCCAAAGAGAAAAGCATTAAGTACATATTTTAAACAGCCCACGCTATTTAATAGGGGTTGGAAAAATCAGGACTCTGATATGGGCTGTTGAATCCAAACACTGCGGGTTGCGTGCGCGCTAGCCGTCATATTGTGGGAGTCTGTCCGAGTCTCATCTTATTGAGAATCAGTTTGCAATTATATCTGTTAAGATGGATTTCTGAACTCGGACCTGGAGGGGCAGAGGTTCAGAAGGCCAGCCTAGTTTCTTGGAACAGGGTAACCTCTGGACAAGCCAGACCAATCAGCGTAGCGATGGCGGCGGTCAAGACTAAGTCTCAAGAAGGGTGAGGGTGACTGAAAGCCCGCAATGAGCACACAAAGCAAGGACACTTACAAATTACTCCAGACAGGTGTTATATTAAAAATAAAGACACATTTATTACAAGGCCTTTGTAACATCGACCATAGCAAAGAATCACAATAATACTAAAGTAAACTAACACATCACAATCAATACAATATATATACACAAGACCGAGGGGTCTAAGGAGTTAGGAGCACGTAATATGTAGACCACCTAGATGGGGAGGAAAACGGGCAGTGCAAGTAATCATTAGACCCAGTTCAACATCTGAAATACACCTAACTAGGAGGAAGTCCGAGCCCTACGAAGAGGGGAGCCTTATGCTCAAAAGTACCTGCACGCGCTGGTGCCAATGGACAAAAGAGGGCCTCTTCAAGGATATCAGGCAGTTCAGGAAGGTGAATGAAGCGATGCAGAACAAGTCCCCACTACTCAAGCAAGGCCTCCACTTGTGGGCAGAGGCAGGGTGAGAGTGCGGGATAGAGTCGCTACTTCGCAACAGCGGTAGAAAAGAAACAGGCTCCTGCCCGAGGGGCCACCGGTTGGGGTATGGACTACTCACGGGTCCCCGACACAGGCAGACCCAGACTTCTCCAGTTCAGTTCACGTTGCTGGCAGGTTCAGCTGCGATGATCAGGACGTCTCGACACCATGTAGATTCTGCGTAGCAGGATGCAGGGTAGATGGTGTCCCAAATGCAGCCGACGTGCACAGGTTGTTACTGCAGCAGGGCAACCGCGTTTACTCTGGTCCGGGCGCACTCGTCTCACTTCAGACCTGGGAATGCCAAGTGTACGAAATTCGGTGTGAGGGTGCCGTGGACGCAGAGCAAGCAGTAGACCAAGTTTCTTGGGCTTCCCCGAAACGGCGGCGGTGACAGAGCAAAGAGTCCTGCATAAACTGGCCAGCCCACTGGTTGGCCCAGGGACACTTCCGAAGAGGCTTACTTGCACGGTTTGATGATGGTGCCGGGAATAGTTGATCCCACTATTCCAATGGGTCGAAGTGCCTTCGCAGACCTTCTAGGACGATCAGATGCAGAGGGGTCTCGCAGGACGACAGCGGCTCAGGGTGCCAAACCTTCAGCGGGTCACCAGCGGTTCCTTGACTCAGCTTCTTGTTGCAGGATACTTGGCTCCTTATCCCTTATCCCTTGTTCGGTGTAAACTCAGGAGATCGACATGGTAGTGGTGTTTTCAGCCTCCTCTTATCCAAAGTTCCCTTCGCGCCAAAACGGAGAGGACCCAATCGGAGATCTGCTCACAAACACTCACACAATACGTGGACCTATCACGGACCACGGTGGTCCCAGTCATTCAGGACACTCCAGACTCTCTGGCACCCAGGATGTGCATTGGGACCAGACATCCCAGCCCACATCCTGAAGGCACACACAAGGCATGCAGAAGCCCGCAAAAGCATTGTGTTTCGCGGGAAAGTGCATGACCAAATAAGGCCGGCCCTGGGTCAGTGCGACCTGGGGGAAGGTGAAGGGGCAAGACGGTCAGCGGACAGGACAAAGAACCTTGTGGCATTGCCAAACGTGGTAAGCGCGGATAACATGGCAAAAAAGAGTTCAAAACACAAAAGAAACGATAGCTGCCACCAGTCCTGTCCGTGACACACTTGCACAGTTCATAATAAGTCCAGCGAGAGGTTCTAGGGCCTTTGGAATGACTAGCGACCCAAGAGCGCAGTAAGTTACGGTGCACTCTTGTGTTATGTTGCACAAAAGCTGCAACATGAGAAAAGGACTAAGGGAAACAAAGTCTCCCCGTACTGACTGTCTTAAGGGCATGTCTGTTTCCCCATAAGAATTGAGCGAAAACCCAGAGGAGTGCAGCGGAAGGCTCCGCTTCTCTGGCAAAGTCTAGATCAGGGTGTAAAACAACAGCAAAAAGTTTGGGGGTTGCCACATGGAGGGAAAATTACATACAGTTATGAAATCTTTCCTAACAATATCTGTTTGTACTTTACAGCTTGTGTAGCGCTTACATGCTGGGTATCCATTCCAATCCTCTGGCTATTATGAAGGCTTTTAAAGCGCAGCTAGAACAATCATATTTTTCAAATAATGTGGGACAGTGCCAGAAATAAGGGCCAGATTAACTGTTTCTCTCATATGGTTTTAAATAGTGGGAAAATCATGTTTAAGAACTTGCAGAGCAAGTATCCACTCGCAGAGCGTGAATGGTGACAATGGTGACATATGTGAGGGATTTGATCAAAGCCAGTGGAAGACACCTGTTTGAAATCAGAAAGCAGGCTTTAAGCACTAATAATGGTGGTTGAAAAAAATAGCATTCACATCTGTATATGGGGGTGTGAAAATGAATAGGTTCTAAGAGAGTTTCCATCGTAGCCTACAAACAGGAATTGAAACTGTTTTTGACAGGGTTCAGAAGGTACAGAAGACATTGGTGAGTGAAGCTCACAAAGAATCATAACTTTATATGTATTATTTGCAAAAGAAATCTTAGTAGAATAGTCTTTACTAGCCAAAAGAAAATGCCTTTTTTGTATAAGATTTGAGTAAATCTCAGCTTGAGACACAGTTTAGGGCAATCGTTTGACTACCCTCTTTGTTCACTGTGTCAGCCCTATGCTTTTTTAGATTAGCAATATACCAAAGTTGTGAAGATTGTTTATGTAATGAGGTTCGTGACTATCTCCTTTCCATTTCAGTCTCTCTCATTACAAGTGTCCATCTACTCTCTCTCTATTGGCATCAGAAGCATTTGATACTTTTTGAGGTTTACATTACTTTCTCTTATGTTTTATACATGACATACCACTACGGCCCTTCCAATCACTAGTATATCATTCTCTCTCTATTAGCCTCAGGAGGGTTTGATACTGTAGAGCTACAATACGTTTGTTCGGTTGTGGCTTTTCCCAATATACTATATGCTAAAACCAGTCTTCAGCGTGCAATGAATATCGTGTGCAATGATACCATTTAGCTGCTTACGGCTATTAAACTAAATATCTTTCTGTCTAGAATCTAGACAGAAAGTAAATGTGTGTAATGATAGCCGCATGCAGGTAAACCGTACCATTACATATGCTGAAGACCAGATTATTATTTTATTTTTTTGGAGTCTACATTCAGACTGTGGGTGCACGACCCCATGACCCTGTGGACATGAGGTCCGTCTTCCTGTGGACGTGAGGCCTGTCCCCCCAGGGGGTCCCGCCCCACAGTTTGCACCTATCACTCAAAAAAGAACTTGGGCTGTGGTTATATGATATGATATGATTCTATGGCAAGACAGGAGGCTCATATTATGCATTCACAATCTTTACTCTGAACCACAGCAGCAAAGAAGTATAACTTTGTAAAACAAACATTTTTTGTAAAATAAACACAAACGTTATCTGGAACAATGTAAACGGAAACATCCCAGTCCAACATGGTGGGCAGGTCATGACCTGGAGGTAGCCAATGGGCTTCGAGCCAGTCCCACATATGTCCATTCCTCTAGCACCACCTCCTTTTTCTTTGCTGCTGTCCCACAGCCAAGTCACACCTCCAGTTTACTTAGCTTGTATTTTATGGTGTACATTGTTACATAGTATCATTAGTGATATTTTTACTATAACGATAGCAGCGTTCGCTTGAGAGCGTGTTTCCCTCATGTGTTGCTTTCATTTTGCCTAATTTATTTCCTCACGCAAGCGTGGCGTTGGTTTATTTAGGCCCGCTTCGCTTCTGTGATTGTTCAGCGTGCCGTCTGTGGGCGCCGCGCTTTCGTTTGAAGTGTTTCTTTGAAGTGTTTTTTGAAGTTCTGTGATTAATTGTTGCGAACGCTTTGAGCGTTCTCTCGGACTCGCGTTCTCCTTCGTTGTTGCGCGCGCATTGGCCAGTGTCAGGAAGTTTACCTTCTGACTGGCTGCACGCGTGTTGATACAGAGCCTCTGGCACACGCAGTAGGTGTGCGGCTTTCTCTGTGCAACATTAGCGGTTAAAGCTTGCTATCCGCTTTGTTAATTTCAGTGTAAAAAATGTAATTACATCTGTATTTTATGTTTATTAAAACGTTGTGATATTTTCTTGCCTCTCACGCTGCTCGCGTGATTTTTTCTGCTAGACTACAGGCATTGCCTATGTACTGCCTAAGTGGCCCTTCCCTGAGGGTTTTTGCACCCTGTTGGGTTCAGGGGTGTCAGCCTGCTCGGCTCTGAGTTGGTACAGCAACTAAACCTGCTGTTTATTAATATATGAAATATATATATTTTAGCAAGTGGATTATTGTTTAAGTTCTGTCATGGATAGGGGGTGCTTCCCTCCTCTGCAGATGCCAGCACTCAAGTACGCACTGCCAAAAAAAGTGATAAGTTGGGAGACAATATGGGGGATCAATCCAGTCATTCCCAGCCTTTCAGTGGCGCAAGCTATTTAGTCCTCTTTAGACACAGCCTTAACAGGTTTAAATAACACCTTGGCGTCAGCGTTTGATAGACTAATCACTCGCATCGCTGACTTTCATCCCTCCCAAGATGCTGGCCCATCTGTTTCAGTCCAGGTCCCTAAAAAGTGCACGTCCAAAACGAAACATATCCAGGGACAACTCAGTCCCACTGCCATATCTCCTATGTCTTCCCCTAGGAGAAACCTAAAGCGCGGGTGGGAAGAGCCCCATCAACTTATCTCTTCCACCCCGTGGCCAGCCTTTCGCTGCGGTGGAACCCCCTTATGCTGTCACATTCTCAGAGAGTTCAGATGATTCCGATTTCCCCCCCTAAAAGGCGGAGAAAGGAAGGTGACCCCAGTTCCCCCTCAGGATGGTCCCATTCTTGATGTAAGTGGGGTTCCATTCTTTGATCCTGCCCTGATACAACACCCCAGGTCTGCTGAGTGGCAACCCTCTGAAGAGGTTTCCTCTTTCCTCAAGTTCTGGATCAGACGCCCTATGCACAGAGAGGAGCGTTATAAGTTAAGGTCAGAATGTCCCAGGCCTATGCTCGCAGACAAGGTGTCTTTAATGCCAGAAATAGACCAGTCTATGGTGGCTTTTCTTTCCCAAAAGGGGAAAGACCCCAAGAAAGGGGTTGACAAAGCGTGGCATTGTTGTCAAGACAGACTGTTGGACATCCTAGGTCCAGTCACGCAGATTTTTGAAATGGTGAATTTCAAATGAGAGCACAGAGTTTGATAATTCTGGGTTAGCAGAAGCATGTCGTCCAGATAAATTATGATCCGAATCCCTCTGGATCTGACGAGAGCCATCATATGGAGGTATTAGCGTTACCGAGCAGGCAAACCGTGCGTTTTGAAATCACGCAGATTTTTAAATGGAAGAAGAGGCGCCGTCCTCTAATACCCCGGCGGATGTTAACGCATTAAGGGGGTGGATTCAACGCACGGTTGCCTGCTCGGCAACGCTAATGCCTCCATATCTAGGGAAAGGAAAAAGTCTTTATTAATGAGGTTGAATTCAAAGCTGGCGGACATGTCAGAAAGGGAAGGGGGCCCTTCGGCCCAAGGTAATTTGTTTGGGGATACTTTCCTCAAGGATCTATCAGCATATGTCCATACATTTACGGCGCTAGACAAAGCGCAAACTAATATAAAAAAGGTATTTGCCCCAAAGGTTTTTAACAAGGCTGGACGAGGTAGGGCCCGTTCCTCCTACCGGTTTTCCCAGGGCTCCTCCCGTCCCGGCCAGTTTCTGCCACGTGGCTCATACCATCCCTCCTCTGCTCGAGGAGCACACAACCAGTTTTACCCTCAACAAAGCTCGAGTTGGAGACCACGTGCCGGCAGAGGCGCCAGAAGATCAAGAGGGGCATCAGGTACTTTCTCAGGTGTTAAAAGTTTTTTTCCCACAAAAGTCTAGGGGGCAGACTAACCAGATTTCTTCCGCAGTGGGAGGCCCTCACTTCGGATCCTTGGGTGTTACAAACTGTTCAAGGTTATCGGATAGAGTTTTACACTCCTCCTTGCCAGTTGTCTTATCCCCCTCCTTTGGTGTTCAACAGGGTCAAACAATCCCTCATAGATGTGGAAGTCAGGGATCTCATCTTCAAGGGTGCGGTAGTCCCGGCCTCTTACAGGGCCTCTCAGTTTCTGAGTACCATCTTCCTAGTCCCGAAGCCGGACCAGGGGTTTCGCCCGGTAATCAATCTAAAAGCCCTCAACTCTTTTGTGGTATATCACCACTTCAAGATGGAAGGGATTCATTTGCTCAGGGACACCCTTCTCCCGACGGACTGGATGGTCAAATTGGACCTCAAGGACGCTTACCTGATAGTTTCCGTGTTTCCCCCGCATCAGGAGTTTCTTCAGTTTCAGTGGAAGGGTCGTGTGTGGCAGTTTGCATCCCTTCCGTTTGGCCGGTCGTCGGCCCTATGGTGTTTCACCAAGCTCATGAGACCTGTGATGGCTCTCCTCAGATCCAGAGGGATTCGGATCATAATTTATCTGGACGACATGCTTCTGCTAGCCCAGAATTATCAAACTCTGTGCTCTCATCTGAAATTCACTGTGACCCCGTTACAGGATCTAGGTTTTGTGATAAATGTAAAAAAATCCATATTGAAGCCTACTTAATGTATCCAGTTTCTGGGATTCAATATAGATTCAAAGCTTTGCATCCTTCTTCTCCCGGACAACAGACTTTCCAAAATAAAGAAGGAGATTTGTCTGATCCTCAGGAGAGGGAGGATCTCTCTCAGACAGTTGGCCAGGGTTGTAGGAATGCTGTCGGCATCCATTCAGGCTATCTTCCTTGCTCCCCTACATCACAGAGCGCTACAGCATCTGAAGGCCAAGCATCTGCTCAAGTGTCTCTCTTATTCTCAGATGGTGGAATTGTCTCCCTAGGCCAGGTTAGAACTCCTGTGGTGGCTCAGGCACATGGAGGCCTGGAATGGCAAAGCAATATTTGGCCCATCTCCAGACGTCATTCTGGAGTCGGCAGCAAGCAGAGTGGGTTGGGGAGCCAGATTGGGTAGGGTTTCCACAGCGGGGAAGTGGTTGGATTCAGAGAAACATCTACATATCAATTGTCTAGAGTTGTTAGCGGGGTCCTTTGCTGTTCGAAGTCTCCTCAATGATCAGGGAAATTGTTGTGTTCTCCTCCGCATGGACAACATATCTGCGGTGAGGTACATCAATCATCTGGGGGGCACCAGGTCCAAAGCCCTGGCGGATTTGGCAAGAGAGTTTTGGCATTTTTGCCTCGATCGAGATATTCTGTTGAAAGTAGAATATCTCCCGGGAGTCAGCAACAAGGATGCAGATTGGAACTCCAGGCACCTGCAGTCCAGGAGTGAACAGGGTTCTCTTTGCCCGCATAGCATCCCTCTGGGGTCCCCTTGCAATAGAGCTGTTTGCCTCGAGACTAAATTGTCAGGTTCCCAGGTTTTACAGTTGGAGACCAGATCCGTGGGCTCTGGCTACCGACGCTTTCCTTCAGGATTGGTCGGGTCAGTTGGGGTATGCTTTCCCTCCTTTTGCCATGATAGCTCGGGTTCTGGTTCAGGTTCGCTGACAAGCGGTATCTCTGGTTCTGGTCACCCCCTTTTGGCCTTCTCAGGTTTGGCTCCCAGCCCTTCTGGAATTGGCGGTAGATGTTCCCCGTCTTCTCCCTCTCGATCCCCAGTTGCTGGTGGATCCGGGGGGTCTCCCTCGCGATTTGGTCCTGCAGGGACACCTTACCCTTATGGCTTGGAAGATTTCAGCTCTTCCTGGTGCTTCAGAGGACTTTCGCAAGACGGTATGTCGGTCATCAGGGACTCCTGGACGCCCTCTACTAAGTCTGGGTATTCCTCAGCATGGAACCGCTGGGTTAGCTGGTGTGTGGCTAGGCACCTCAATCCCGTTTCTGCCCCTCCTGTAGAGGTGGTTAATTTTCTAGTGGAGTTGTTTAAGGAAGGGAAAGCTTACAGGACCATTAATGGTTTTAGGTCGGCTATTTCAGCGGGTCATCTTTTGGTTAAAGGAGAGCCGGTGGGTAGGCACTTTTTGGTGCGTAGAGCCCTCATCTATTCGTATTAAGGTTCCACCAAAACCAAAGTATTCGGTTCTCTGGGATGTTAATATGGTACTTCAGCTCTTCCGATCCTGGCCTCCTAATGAAGTTCTGTCCTTACAACAGTTATTTTCCAAACTTGCTATGTTGCTATGCCTGGTGTCTATTAAGAGGGTGTCTGATATCAGTGCTCTGGATGTGGATAATAAAATGTTCACCCCTCAAGGGGTTACTTTCTTTATCTCACGAAGGACTAAATGCTTGACTTCTTCAATATCTTATCC
Organism: Ambystoma mexicanum; assembly: GCF_040938575.1. NCBI lineage: Eukaryota > Metazoa > Chordata > Amphibia > Caudata > Ambystomatidae > Ambystoma > Ambystoma mexicanum. The sequence goes on from NC_090923.1 coordinate 1,221,910,223, forward strand.
AGCTTTTCCTTAAGATTGTAAATTATGTGTGGTCAACTGTTTGAAATGTTTTGAGTTTAAAACTGAAGGTTTTAGGCCTCTGAATACCTCTCAGCTGCTGATTTCCTACAGGAAACCCCATAAGCCAGTCTCCCCTTCTACTTTGGCCAGATGGATCAAGTGGTTTATGCGGGAGGCGGGGGTTGACACGTCCTCTTTTGGTCCCCACTCAGTCCGAGGCGCTATGGCCTCTAAAGCAGCCTTTCTAGGGGGTAGTTTAGAACAGATTTTAAAAGCAGCTGACTGGTCAAGGGAGTCAACTTTTAAGACGTTTTATCATAAACGTATTGCTCATGTGGCTGTGAATGTAATGCAAGGGCTTTGAATTTGCATAATATGAGCCTCCTGTCTTGCCATAGAATACCTAATCCCCCACACTAGCGTGAGAAGGGGGTTTAGATTCTATAAAAGACAAGGAGGCGAGTATTATAAAACCAACCCACCCTTACTGGTTGTTGATTGTTGTTTCAGCTTTCGGTTGAGGAGTTCGTCTCTGGAAGGAGCGTGATGTTCAACGCCAGGTTGCAGGTTTCAGCTTCCGCCGTTTCCATGGGAGTTTGTTCTTCGATCTGCGTGGAGAGAATGTTCGGTGGCTGTGGGAGGAGGATCAGCGACAGAAAGAGGAGGTGGTGCTAGAGGAAAGGACATATATGGGACTGGCTCGCAGCCCATTGGCTACCTGCAGGGCATGACCTGCCCACCATGTTGGACTGGGATGTTTCCCTTTACATTGTTCCAGATAACATTTGTGTTTATTTTACACAAAAAAATTGTTTTACAAAGTTATACTTCTTTGCTGCTGTGGTTCAGAGTAAAGATTGTGAATGCATAATACTCGCTTCCTTGTCTTTAATAGAATCTAAACCCCCTTCTCACGCTAGTGTGGGGGATTAGGTATTGTTTATTTATATAGCGCCTATACACAAGTGTTTCAAAGCGCTTCAAGGCAAGGGAGGGAACAAGGGAAAATACAATGACATTCTTACAGGCCATGAACAGTAAGGATGTGAAATTAACTATTGTACTCGGCCTGACGACAGGTTGTCTTATAATGCACAAAAGCACTGCATTACATGCAGCTCACAAATATGACTTTAAAGTCAACGGCATTGTATCACCAGCAGCATTGACTGCACACAGTTCCCTTAGGATGTACGGCCAGAAATAGAAAATTGTTAATGCACGGAGGAGTAATGCTTTCTAATGGGTCTCCAGGTGTAGTTGAAAGTTAAAAATATCCTGCTGTGACTCTGGGCCTTCAGGCTCTTAGTGCTATTGCGGGAGGGAGGGCGGGGGTGCTGCGCAATTGTATTTGTGTGGGGGGCAGGTGTTGTAACGCTCCCTGGCTGTCACTCCTGGAAGTTGGGGGTATTTTCCTTCCCACATTAAAATATCTGCCTGCTAAGCTCTGCCCTGCTACAGGCGCAGCGCAGGGACAACGTGTTACTCGTAAACAAGGCCATGTGGATGGGATTTCGCAAGGGGGCCCATGGGTGGAGTGGGGTGGGGGCAGAGTAGGGTGAGCGATGGTACAAAACATGGGACCGTAAGGAAACCGGGCAGAATGGAAGCCAAACGGGCACAGACTGGAAACAAAGGAAGCCTTACACTTATAATCATGATAAGACAGTGAGGCATATGAATGCTTGCACCAGTACAAGAGACTGCGGGGTAGCGGGGGGCGTACATTGCGAGCGGGTGACTCACATCCTTCGGATTTGCACAGTCGGGAGGAAAAAAGACGAGGATAACGAAATGGAAAACAAAAAACGCAGCACGCAGGGTTCGCGAGGGCGAGTTTTTCCACGAAACCGAGTATGCAGCGGCCTTGTTTTCATTCCCTTTCCTGCCCGAGGCGGGTCCTGCGCGAGCGCCCGCCTCTTCCTTCCCTGCAGAGCTGGAGCCGCAGAGGCAGCGTGACTCAGCACAAAGTGACGACGCCTCCCCGGTGGCCGCGCTTTAACCTACTTTCTGCCTCCCGCCTCAGTTCCATGTTCTAATCTAGACACCGTCGTCTTCGCTCAATACTTGCCCGAGTTTATTGACTTTACCTACTGGCCCATTTGCCACCAAGCTTACAGTTATACTTTGAGCTAGGATTTGAATATTGAGTAGTGTTGGATATGTGAGGGGCTCAGGAATGCGCTGGAGGAATGCAAGCCTGTGTGTACGTTTGTGAATATACAGCTCTCCCTTGGCTTGCTGGTGTCAGTATTTCTTCCTTTTCTATGTTGCTGCCACTGAGGTGATAAACACTTAACATTCGGAGTGTGAATAAGTTGCTATGGGTTGCCCTTGCCAACCATTTAATGGAAACATTCTCAGATGTCTTAACCTTGACAAGTATTTGTTTTGCTCAACATTTGTTGTTTGAAGTGTATGCTTGTTTTAGGTCAACATTTTAATGACTTCATCTCTTGTAATGGTGTAAACGTTACTGCTGTATTTTCATCACGGCACAAAGATTATTGGGACATTTAAGGCTCCACCTCACATATGACCAACATAACCTATTAACTTTGTCAATATTATGCTATGAATGGAATTTGGGGTGCATCAGTTCACGTTTTCCATAAGCATGATCCAAATAATCACAGCACACAGCTGGTGGGTGATGACAGGGAAAGGCGGGGAGGGAGCGGGTGGGTGTGGATGGGGGGACGGGGGTCTAGTTAGCAACAGAACACAGTACCTGTGCTTTATGACTTCAAACAAAAGACATACACTAATAAACACTATGGTGTGTGAGAAAGTCTATGGTCTAAATCCAACCCTGAAACCTGCTTACTGTTACAAAACTTTGGTAAGAGCAAATCTCCTGTGTAGAGAAGCAATGAGAGCACTTCACCCGGATTGAGTTAGCACTTAAAACAGTTAAATCTTGCATGGTGGGAGTATACCGGTTGGTTTGATTATTGTGTCAAATAGTGCCTCGAAAGCGATGTGCGCTGTAGGTGTTCGGCACAACCTATTACTTTCTTTGGATATGCTTGCAGGCGATGCTGAATGCCCACATGGTGCTGCACCTATTCATCGGTTTGGTGATCGGACTACCAGTCACCAGGAGTAGCGTGAGCTGTTTGTCTCTGAGAACTTGACAAAAAGGTTCAAAACCCTTCTTCAGGAGAGGTCCTGAAGAAGGATTTTACGAGTATGGTGTTAATGGTAAAAATGAGGCATTGTAAATACCACTGGATTTTAAAATAACACCAAACTAGGATGTGGAATTGCATGGGCCAAGTATAGTTAATTTGCCCCATTCAGTACTTTCTATGCACCCCATGCAGCAAATATCCCAAGCAAACCCAACTCATAATGTGGTGGTATTTAAAAAAAAAGAGTGGGTACATAAGGTTTTCACGCCTAGTAGCACACTCAAAATCATGCCTTCATCTCTGTCCATTCTCTGCGGAACAGGGCTTCCAATCACTGCAGGCTTCCAAAATAACGAGTAGACAACACTTGTCGGATTTTCACTACTTAACCTTTTCAAAGAACTGAATAGTTGCCTGGTAGAGCAAAAAATATCAACAGCGATGTTGGCGACACAGTGACGCTTGTTACTAAAGGTAAAGGAGTTAAGCCAATGAAAAGTCTGAGAACCCCGCCGAGGGTCATGTACGCCGGATGAGATAGTATAGGCGCTACAGGGGAATCTACCATTCTGGGGCATTCGCTCGTTCTTGTCGCTCAATGCATTTAAAAAGTTCATGTAATTGATCTAGGAGACTTTGATCCGATTAACAACGCTTCTGATCGGAATTCTTTAGAAGGGGTTATACACAGGTTTGACAGGGACATTATTAACTGTGGGAGACCACCAGCGGTAGAGGGTGAACGCTGTTGTAAGTCGGGAGGAGCAGGGGGACTGATGAGATTTTTCTCAGCCCCACCACCCCCCGCCCCCCAAGTAAACATTTCAATTTCAGGAGATGAATTAATACATTATTAACATTGGAACAAAGTAAGACGGAGCATTTCCTCTAATGTTGCAAGATCATGATAAAAGGTGCACATCTTTTAAACGTACAAAGTTGTACTACAATTGTTTTTTTTTTGCAGAGTACAATCCTAACAGGCTTGTTCACAACTGCTGGCAGAGGTTCCAGTAATCTAGAGGATCTAGGCCCAGACAACCAGGGTTCGAAACCCAGTGTCAGCAAGAACAACAGATGGACTACATTAAAGGGTGACATAAGATTTCCCAGATCTGGCGAGACATTTTTTGCTGGATTTCGGATGCAGGAAGATCTGTCCTAATGACCAGCGCTGGTTATACATTTGTCAAGAGCGGGGAAAGATCGCATCCAGCTGCCATCATATACAAGGCCCAGTTACCATCAGTGATGGGAGCAGCGCTTGCTGGGCATAGGAGGAAATAGTCAGAGCTATTAATGTTAAAGGATATTTATACCGCGCACTATCACCAACGGAGTAGTCCCCTGGCGCTCTGGCGGCTCTGAAAAAGGGAAGGAGTGGGGTGAGTTAGTGGGAATAGGCTGGAAAAGTGCAAGAGAGCAGTGATGTGCTGTTGTCGGGCTCAGCCCAGTGAGTCCGTTGGCTGGGCTTGGGGTGCTTTCCATTCGGTAGCCGTCGTATACTGTTGTGCAATTCTATGTGTGTTTTGTTGTTGCATTGTAGTGAAGTTCGTGCGGTTTGTTGTGCTATAGAGTTGTGGTTGTGTTTGTTTAGAGTTTGAGAGGTGTATGCAGAGGGATAAGATGGTTAGTGAGTTGGTTATTGATTCTTGACTGTACTCTTGGTACAGGTTCGGCAGGTGAATCGTATGTCAATCATTGAATCACATTTCTATCTAGGTGTGGTGCAGACCAAACTCAAGAACTCCACCCACGCGTGGCACACGCCAACAACCACACTCCATCCAGATGAGACGCAGGGCAAACTCAAGAACTCTGTCCAAGTGTGGCACTGCCAGCAACCACATCTCCATCCAGATGTGGTGCAGGCCAAACTTAAGGATTCTGTTTAAGTGCAAAACATGTTAACCCTTACAATTATATCTAGATGTGACACAGGCTAATCTTAAGGATTCCGTCCAAGTGTGGCACATGCCAACATCCACAACTCCATCCAAATGCGACTCAGGCCAATCCCCGCAGCCCCCTCCCCCAGGTATGGCACCAGCCAACACTGTAATGCAGGCAACATCCGCCGTCCAGCCATGAATAGGTTCAGGCCTACAGCCACACGCCTCTCCAAGAACGCAGAGTCCAAGTCTAGGTTATGGAAAGGCAAGCCAGAGCGTCAGGAGCCCCCCAGAGCAGAGAAACCGCCCCACACCCCACCCATGCCACACTCACAGCCCCCGTCGGTGTCTCCTGCCTCCCAGCCTCACTGGCTTCCCCCCCGAAGACACCTTCCAGAGCCGCCTCTGCCGGAGCCGCCCCCCACCCCACTGTCACACTCGTGGACAGTCAGGGCTGCATTGGAACCGTGTGCGGATGTGCAAAAGGGAGCAAGCATGTGGAGAGTAAGGCGCACGTTTCACCTTTGTGAGCACTTTCTCCAACCTAGAGTGAGCACTAGTCAGCCACGGCACGCCCAGTGGATTAATAGCGAACTCCAACAAACACACACACAACGAACGCACAAGAAACGGACATGCAAATAACTGCAGTGGAGATTATTTGCATGTCTTGAAAATCCCAAATGAATACCTATACTGCTAGGCGAGGTCAAGCCCATACCGAATAAGTCCAAGGCAAACGATTCTTAGTGGGGGCTGCAGGCAGCCATCAAAGCACGTCACCGGAAATGTCGATTGATGGTTAGAGAAGCAAGACAAATATACGAGCCTCAAAAAGGGCACCAACCTATTGCTCGTTACATGGATCACAGCCATTCCAGAGGCGGGAAAACCTGCACGTGGACACTGGGCAACCGAGTGACCTTTCCAGAGTTAACCAGACCAAGACTAAAGAGGAAAAAAGAGCAGAACCCCACAAACTGGGCTCTCCAAGAGGGAGGCGCCCCTACCCCAGAAGGGATCCCAAAAAGGTAAAACCAGCACTGACAGAGCCCATAGATTTGCCTTTTAAAAACATTGCATATGATTTTTGGAGTTAAATAATGTATTCACATTTTTGAAATATAATCAATTGATAATTACAATAGGTGAATTAAATCATACAATTAAACAGGCATTATGAAATATATCAAGTAACAATTGTGGGGTTAGATTAGGTAAAGGGGTGCGCTAAGCTAACCAATATTTCGCTAAAGAAATTTTTCCCTTCGAGATGGATAGCTGCAGTGTCGGGTCAAGTCAGGCTAAATCCTGACAAAAGATTCAAAGTTAAAAGGGAATAGACCAGAGAGATTGAGCTTGTCCAAATAGATTAAGTTAGGAAAATATTTTTATTCCATCAAATAAATCATGAGTAACACAGAAATAGCACCAGACAAGTCCGGAGCACAAATCTCTGACTGCCCCTGACGACGCGGGTTTCGACCTGACCCGTCTTTGTCAGGGCACACAATGTTCTCACGTTACCTCCAAATGGGACCACTGCTATTCTTCATCTCTTATAGTAGTTCATATATCTGGTCCGAAATGCCACATTTTGCCGAATTTAATCTCACCAGTTTTCCCACATAACCTGGCATCCGTTTTCCGAATAGCCTCTGGGTGAGCTATACTTGTGGAAATTAACAAAATCATCTCAAACATCTTAAAAGCGACTCATATTATGGATGCCATATTATGGATCGTCCTGTTCCCGACTAGCGTCCCACGTGTTATTCCTAACTTAACAAAATATATAAAGTCTTTGAAAACATGAACTAGTATGAACTGCAACAATGGATTAATAGATATTTGCCCATTTGTCAGCCATTGCCATCATGTGCCTTCGTAATACAATCACTTGTACTGCTATCATACAACTACTGCCACAGAAGGCCAGGTATTCATTCCACTAACACTTTTGCTCTGAAAGGTCCAGCTCCTTTTTTGCTATTACCAGGGATTGCCATCAAATGCACACACAATCTCTCCTCTGCCAAATATTGCCGTCAGATACCGAGGCGCTCCTATACATACTGGCCAGGTACTGTGACCCTGTCCTTGGAAGTAAGAAAAAAATAAATAAAGGAAAAGTGTATCAGCAGCTGCAGCAGCTCTTATTCTATAAGGGCCCACGCTCATCTTCCCCTGCCATAGAAGATAGCGCTCCAATGCTTTCTGTGTGCATCCCTTTGCAAGGCACTACTATGAATGCAGCAGGACACACACATACACCAATGAAAGGTTGGTGTCTGCAGTACTCAGTCGGGCAGATATCCTCTTCCCAGTGCATATACACAATAACAGTTGCGAATTGGTGGCTCAGTTAATCAAAATTAAAAACACAGGAATTCGGTGTTTGAAGAAATTGTGGATCCAATTTCAGCTCAAAGCCTGCGACAGCTCGTGATGCAGAAGCCAACAAGCTTCCCAGGCATGTTGGCTAGCCTGACTGGACCCGGTTCCAGGTGGGGCAAAACTGGAGTGAGCATACAGCGGAATGGGAACCCAGAGTGGTGGTACCCAACCGCACAGCTGCCGTGGATTGGCAAGACCTGTGCCATTCTGGAGGATGACGTCAACGATCCAGCCAGTAATTCAGCATGAGGGAAGCAGCAGAACAAGAGGCAACCTAACCCTGGGAAAGCTGAAGAGGGTTTACAAGAGACCCCCTGTACCCCACAGGAGCAGAAGGAGTAGACAAGCCTACCTACAAGACCAGTGAGAATCATTTGCAACATATCCAAAAAGGGAGTCTTTCCCCAGAAGAAGCACATAGGCTTCCACAAGGCTAAGCTCGGGCATAGGTCTGCAAAGATGATGGGGCTAACGACCAACGAGCATGGCTACCCTTGCCAAGACGAGCACAGCCTACAGCCCAGCATTTTCTGATACCTTATAGTTTTAAACAACTCTCCCAGACCTGTGTGCAATTCTGTTACAAGCCTATTGGATTAAATCATCAGTAACTTTAAAGAGAAGACGATTTTCCTTTGCTTCATATGAGTAAACAGAGCCGCAACAAACAGGATGAACATTTCCGCACAAGGCTGAAGAAATATACCATGAATACTGCATAAGAATCCCAGTAAAGACACAAAGACATGACTAAACTAGCCACTCAGACCAGAAAGAGAAGTACCCCATATATGCAGCACAAGGACTGGAAATCAAATGTTGGCCAATGTTCAACTTGAACTTCCGGTTTCACTTCTGCTCTCCTTTCACTGTCAAACGATGGCAGAATGATACCAAGCAGTGTGGTGCCCTTGCTACAGTCGTGGCCTGACAACAGTACGCAGTGTCCTCTCCAGGGGTGCTAGTGTCGTGGCTGTCGTGACTCGAGGCTAGCTAGCCTCTTGGTTGTAGCCCCTGAACTTCTACCCAGGGCTACAACCAAAAGACCTGGGGTTATAGTTCCCTCGGCCCCCCCTTAGCAATGCATCTGGTCCTCTCTACAGAAAACATGCCACAGCCTCAGCCTCCTTACAAAAAAAGCAGCCCCGGGACTCCACATAAAATGTCAACCTGGATAAGTGATTTCTTACCATCAGTGGCGAAGGAAACGGTGCGGAACCAATCAGCCTCAGCCATCAACTGCCACGCTCATCACACCCTCCTTCAAATAAGACTCATTTGGCACTGAAGTCATGCTCCCGGTGCCATGGGCGCCATCTTGGATTCTTACTGCTAACCCCCCAATCGTATTCCTAGGCAGGACAGAAGAGCTGGGGGCGAGGCGTGAGGTTCTATGAGCAAATAAGCCCCACAGGTGGAGCGCCATTGGCACGGATGGTCTTGCGGGCACCATCCAATCATAGGCGCTGAGTACCTGGGGTCAGAGGGCTCAATTGCCTCCTTAGTTCTTTAGCAACGGGGGCCGGAAGCTCACTTTGCCGAGTAGAAATGCTTACAGTCTTCAGATCCTTTTTGACATGCATGCAAGAGGATCTGCGTGCAGTGCCAAGGAGGCTGGAGATCAAGGTGCATTGGCTTTTCAGACCCGTGCATACAAGAGTGTCAAGAGAAAGTGAGAAAGCTGCAAAGGTAGCGCAACAGTTTGTGTGACAGGTGCCGAGATGTGATGCGTTCAGCGCTGCCTGCCTGCAGATTCTCCTGCTTTTTCGAATTCCTTCTTAAAATTGTGCTATAAAAAGCACTTTTTTGACATGCGCCAGCATCGGACTGTCTCGATTCGCTCAGCACCCTTCTCCTTTTCAGGGTCGGGGGGGGGGGGACTTCTGCCGCCCGTAGTGGAAACCACCCATGCATTCAATGGCGGCACTGCAAGACCTTACAAGTATAGGAGATGGCCGCCTGCAGCTGAAACCTTACATCTATTGCAGCAGGGAAGGGCACTCCATTGATCCTTTGCAAGCAAAGGATAGGTACAACATCAGCAGAAGCTGTTTCAAGCTTAGCTCATCACACAAAATAGGGAGTGGAAATTAAATTGTAAGAGTAAACATGATTTGCCTCCACACGAGTGTAAGATGTATGGGACAGGCAACAAAAACCGGACTAAACTTGAAAATAAATAGAACGCATAACCCAGACAGTTGTGAAGCAAATATGCCTGGCTTCAAACAATTAATTCAATCTGTGTAAAACGTTCTACACATGAATGTGTATGAACACACCACATAGATGAATATGTATGACAAATGCACACAACACAGGGACTCTGAAAAATACCTTTGTGCAATCAAGCAAGCATTTACTGAAAAGGCATGATTTGTTTGTTAAAAAGATACTACACATGTATAACTACATTTTCCATCTTATTACTGCGAAGATCCTAAAATGCTAGGAAAATAAATATATACATGAATGTAAGGCTCCTCTCCATGAGCATCTACAGTCCCAAATCACAGCAGAAGTTGAACAGAAAGAAACCATTCCTTATTTCAATGTGCTGTTTCTGACTTGCTCAGAGAAACATGTGTCTTCAGACCACTCATATATGGCCCACAATTTCTTCTATGCAGATAAGAATCAAAATAAGCGCTCTGGTTTCGGTCACCTGCCCTTTGCATTGCCCTCTGCTTTTAACTGGTGCGTAAATGATACGCAAGGACATATAAAAGGTGTTGTATTTACAAGATTTTAATGCGTAAAAAGGCCCAGTGCAACACTTACCCGGAGGCCTGAGAACAAGACAGCATTGTTGGGCATGCTACAATCTAAAGGCCATGAGTTGACGCCCAAGATGAAAAGATTGAACAACAAATATGGGAGATTGTCCATATTACCTATTGTTACACACCATCATGGCAAAAGGCCATGCCTAAAATACTTGGTGGCACTGAAGCCATTCTCTCATTTAATTTCAATGACTTGGGCTTAGTGAAGGTCCAAATCATCTGGGGGAGTGTGTTGCAGCTCCCCAACTGGGTTCCTGTATCAGTCATCCGCCGACTGTAATAAAGGACTTACTGGTGCAGTCTTGCAAAGAGCAAAATATCCAGATATAAACTCCACTATGACATGGATCAAGGGCCCAAAAAGAGGTGCCTTAGAAAGTTGCCTAATGCTGAGTGGAAGCTGCAGTTTCCGAGCACAAGATTTAACCGAATACTTACAAAAGAAATAGTACATATCAGAAATAAAATGGAACACCCACCCCGGTTCCATGTGTTAAATAACGACATACATTTTTAGTGACCCTTAAATAACCCCACCCCAAGCCTCCGTTTCCCCTGCTTTACTAATCCCTCCCACCCCTTTTTTATCCCTTATCCCACCGCCCACATATACTTTTACTAAAAAAAGTCGACATTTTTTTCGTTATTCAGGTGTCCCTGAAACTTTTTGTTATTTATTTTTCGTTATTAGCACTGTATACCCCACCCCCATTCTGACTCTTTTGTGATTCCCAATTAATTGAGACATTGAAGCATCCTGCCCTTTTAGGACCACGGATTCTACACTTCGGAAAAGACATTTTGAACCTTGCTTTTGTGGAAACAGATTTGTTGTTGTTGCTTGTATTTTCGGGGACGAATATCTCCTTAACTTTGGCTGCACTTCGTTTTCTAAAATATTTAAAGCTCATTGACTAAGGACAAAAAAGGGGTCCTATCATAATTGTAAGTTGACATTTTATCCATGTAATGGTTTTATAAGTATTGAATGTATTTATTTACTCTGCTTGTTCTAATTTTGAAAGGCTTAAATAAACCCCCCCAAAAACACTAAGCCAAGCACACAGTAACTTACAGCAAGGTAAAGAAAAGTTTAAAACCATTACGGCAAAGTCCCCTTACAAAGGAAATGAGGAAGAAAGCACCCCATGAGAGGTCAGGAACACAGGCAGCGCCTACCACCCACGAGAAGTGGACCTACACGATGGTTTAATGGGGAGTCGGTGCTGGATCATACCATTGGAGACATTATGGGAGGGGAATTGGAAGAAGTTGCAATAAGAAAAAAATACCAAGAATACATCAATAAGGAGCCTAGATTCATGGTAAGCAGGGGAACTGCGGGCATACCTCTCCGAAGAAGACTGTGACGAGGAAGAGATGGCAATAATTCATTGTCAGAGGAACTTGAGAATCGCACGGATAGGAGTGGAGGAACAGCTAAGAATGTTCACATTTCTACCTGTTTTAAGGAGTCTTGCACAGGGGGCTCGAATCTCGGCCCACCGAGCTACTATATCATTAAGCCACTCACTGACGCACAATTATAGAGCAACAGGGAACTGAAAGCAGCCATTGTGAAATGAAAATGAGGCTGGACTTTGCTTTGGTAGCCTATACGGGGCGGGAACGAGAGCACAGAGGCCAGCTGAGCTGTGGCGCAATAGTAGCCCTCTCTAGTCACTTATCTAGGGCCTTGGAAGGAGTTGATCGAGGACACGGGGAGGAAGCAGGGTGCAGACACGTTCTCCTCGGGCGCAGATTAACTTTGAAGGCCTGCGTATCTCTATCTAGCGGCCGTGGCCCTTGTCTGCTTGTACACATATACCATTGTGTTTGTAAAAAAAACCTTTCCTCCTTGGCTGTGAGAAAAAGGCACTTTAACATTTTACTGAACTCTGTTTTGGCAAAAACAAGAATGCTGCCGCCATAGCAGCCTGGCCCATAAGAAGTTTCAAACGCCCACAAAGCTCTACACCAGTGCACCCAGAGGGTCTATGAACATTCCTCGCATTTCTTTTGCCAAATGGTAGTTTTGCTCCTGATTTATTTTCCAGTTTACTGCAAAAAGAGGGAGTGACCACCTGCACCTCATCCCCCCTTCCATGTACCTAACCTAAAATTACCATCTATATGTGTGTTGTTTTCCCCCCAAAAAAATTAAAAGCACTTTGGCAAAAGTTAATAATACGCTCTTGAAATCTAAAGCGCAATTTAAGTGCTGGGTCCCAGAGAGTTCTGCCAACGCACATCAACAGAGACTGGCAGGATCCTTAGGTTCCAGTCTTTTACCCACTTTGCCAGGTTAGAAGGACGTAAACTCTTGTCTGCATTATTGTTTTTGCCAAAACAGAGTTCAGTGAAATGTTAAAGTGCCTTTCTCTCACAACCAAGGAGGAAAGACATTTTTAAACTGTTCCTTATGAAAGAAATGATAACACCTAGCTGTCACCTGTTCTATGGGGTGTTCCCTACCTAATAAGCTACGGGGCTCGTCAGTCGTCAGTGAATGTCTTCAAAAGAATCTGTCCACCATCCAAACTAAGCCTAACTCACCCTACCCCTATCAGAACAACCAAGGACAGGAAAATGACTCCCTTCTCCCGGGCTCTGCTTTTCACAGACTTTGGTTCAATAGCTGATTTTCAAATAGTCTCTCGAGACTTCTTTGATCAATGTATATAGTTTGCTTAATACTTCCTTGTGCTTTGGCTTCTCTTCACAATGGAGTTTCTCAGAATCTTCACCAATGTCTCTATTCTTCCGAGGGCCTTTCTTAATCTCCTCTCTTAGAGCAGTACTCTTTTCCTCGCTGAGGCTTTCTTTGTTTTGACAATGATGAGTAGGAGTTCGCGTATAACAATTGTCCACTTCCCCTGCGTTTACTATAATCGTCTCTATGTCTTGACTAAGACGGGTCCGAGGCTTCTCATGAGGATCCCCATTCACTTCTCTTGCTTTACAAGACCACATCTGATCATTTACAAGTTTAATGGTACTTTGATCTAGGAAGGAAGAAACACTGTCGGCCCTGCTGGGATTACAAACTGAAAGCCTAGGCTGGCCCGAGGTCAGGGGCCAGTGTAACTTCTGAGAGATCTATCTGTGTAACTACTTTACACAGTCAGAACTGGAGGGTTACAATCCCATAACCAACAGCTTTAACAACAGAGCAGAACACAATAACCAGAAACCTACAAGACCACAGAGGCTAAAACCATCCAGTTTCTTAAGAGAACATCAGCAGTATAAGAACATAATTAATAATCATGACAAACAGAGCCCCAACCAACCACAACCAATAAGTAAGTGGGTCATTACAGCTACAACAAATAACTTGCAAGGCCATACATATTTCCATTGACAACGATACCGCCAATTGCCTCATGCATCCACTGCAGATTCTAACCGGCTCACTCAGAAAGTGAACTGAAGCTCCTGATCCAATGCAAGGTCCAGCACAAGATGAGCACTGCTCGCACCCACCGCCATTTGCATAGCTCTCAACTCACACGCTTTTGGCGGGTGTCTCCCGCCTTGTAAAGAGTGGACTCACCCGCCAAGCCTCCTGCAGGCCCATTCATTTCAATGGGCCTCTCACCCGCCAAAAACAAAATCGGGTGTTTTCACCCGCTTTTGCGACTCAAATGGTTGAGAGCTATGCATTTTCATACCTGCATTGCCCCTACTGCTTCTGTCATGTTGCCAGTCCCCCTTTTCCGCCGCCCAGGCTTCCTTACCCACGTCCCGGCACGGGGCATCCCTTCTTACTTTGCCCGAGCAGCTCCATTTTCTGTCCTTGCCAACTCAGCCTTAACTTGGCATGGCTTCCACTTCAATGGTAGCCATGTCAAGGTGATCCGTACACTTGTTGCGGGTCTTTCTTTGTTAACTTTTCACACACTTCCAGCACCTCTGGGATTAACCCCATGTGCTAATAGCAATAACTCATTCTGCTAGGGGCTTCACTGTCAGTAACAGTGCCAGGGCATACATTAATAATTTGCGCCTGTAACTTGGGTCCTGGTCCATTACTGGCCAGTGATACCTGCAGCATCAGTGTTATTACTTAATTAACAGAGTCACAACCAACCACAAACAATATGTTAAAAGACACAACAGGGAGACCGGAATTCCTAAACGGCCACTGCTGTGCAAGGCAATTTTATATTTGTGACTGTCCTATATAGTTTTCCCGGCTTTTCCCCTGCCAAGACCTCATCATAGATGCAAATAGCCTTTTTGTTTCTTAAACAACGCCCTTCCGCCCCGCCAAGCATACTGGGGTTGAATATTTATCCTATTTTTCCCTCTGGAGTCTATTCACGCAAATGGTAATTTGGGCTACACTAGTTAGTTTATAGCACCTACAGCCCGCAGGCATTGTGGCGCTTACACAAACACACTGGGAAACAGACATAAAAACAAGACAAAGAAGGGCAATACTAATATACCCTAGCTGAGAGGGAGTGCATCCTAGAGCAACCTGATGTGGCGCCCTTCGTATTATTCTACTAGGGTACAGTTTGCTATATTCCACAGATATCCATACTCGAAGCCCCGGTGTACATTCAACAGCCAGGCATGGTTCCACTGTTAACATGATACAGACATGACCATACAAGGTCAAATCTACTGCTTGCCTTGTAGAGAGAGGGTCGCAGTGCCAAGACCAGAAATGAGCGGTTCTGGGAATGTGTCCAAACCAGTGAGAAAGCCCTGAAGGAACCCTGCAAATGTTGAGTGCCACACTAATGGGGTGGGCATCAGAGTACCTGAATGGGTGCAACTCTGCGATTGTGGCCTGGGCACGCTCCATAGAGCCAATACTTCTCAAAAGAGGAGGATCTTCTCCCTTACCAGTGAACATCTGGTGAAGAGTCCTGCAGCACAGAGGAGGATGTCAAACTGAAGACTGAGCATAAGGATTCCCTCTGCAAACCTACAACATGCCAAGGTAACTTACTAATCAGGGCCGGCTCGCTAATAAAGGACGACAGGGTGCAGATCCACCACTCATTAAGGAGAAGTCACTGAGCCGGAAAAAGCAATGGAACATGGTTACTCTTAACAGATTCTAGTTCCTCAGCATGCATGGGCTAGACAGCATGGATGTTTTTGGTACAGTTCCACAGTATGTTTCGCTGGCATTATGGGTAAAATCAACTTGATGAGTATGCTTACATTGGGTAGGCGGTGGGCAGGAGGACTACACATTGAGGCGGACAGCTTCACTTTTCTTACAGTGGCATGCTTTACTGGCATTATGGGCAAAGTCAATTTGAGTGTTCACATTTGGAGGAAGAACTACATTGAAGCAGCCAGCATGGATGGTTTCTTACAGTGTCATCGCATGTTTTACTGGCATTATAGGAAAAGCCATCATAATGTTCTTATGCAGAATACTGGTCTACATTGGTGCAGCCAGTATGAACATATTCATCCAGTGGAATGGCAAGTTTACTAGCATTATGGGCAAAGCCAACAGTAGTATATTCATATGTGGGAATACTAGCATATATTGGTGCCACTGTATGGCTTTTTTTTTTTTTTTACAGAAACAAAAGCTGCCATATGCACTATTTTAACCAATTATTGAAAACATTTCTCGGGGTTAGAACCTCACAAGCCACTTGCCCTCCACCTTGGTTAGTTGGGGCTGCCTTACTATGCTTGAACACTCCAACATAATCATGGGAAAGGTTTACGCCCTTACAGTCAAAAAAAGGTCACCAGCTGCCACCGTTCCTGATGGCAAACCTCTGCCCCAGATCTCTCATTAACAGAGACCCAGGCTTAGTACTCTTCCTCTTTGACCCCACATGACCAACTGAGTTCCAAGACCTTGAGAACCCTTGCCCCCATGAAGGCTTGTTGCCCGTCCCTGAGCGCATCTTACAAGAGGAAACAAGAGCCTCATAAACTAAGAGAATACAAGACGTTCATTTACTAAAACAACTACAATGCAGAAGTAACCCGATGAGCATGTCTGCTGCCTGAACTACCATCACTGGACATCATGTGCAACCTATGCCACTGAAACAGCACCATAAAAACACCACACAATTGTGTTTGTAACAATGGTGGATTAACACCGTACCCAATTTTCAGCATTTCTTATGCATACAACTAGATTCTGTCGCTCCATAGCTATCCTTCTTGCTTGAAAATCCTCTTCAGCTTTACTGAATCTGCCACTGGACCATCACAGCATAGGAATCATGGCTGTTAACCTCTTACCTTCATTGGAATGGAGTGCTGATTTCCAGCTGTCAGCAACTGCTGAAGATGCTTAACTGCAAAGTTCTTACCACTTGGCTCACCTTCACCAGGGAGCCTGAGTGGTACCAAAGCAAGGACTACCTAGAACATTGGTACTATATGTAGGATTGGGGGTATACAGCTTTGGGATTAGTATACCACACAGCCAGTCAGTATCCAGTTCATCTATCCAGTGCTCACGGCAAGAATTCGAAGTGGGAGTAATTTACTGCTTTTTAAGTTCTGAGTAAGAGTATTTTTAAGGTGTAAAAATGTCCAATTCCTAATGGGACTATTTTATGAGAGAGTAAAACTATGTTTTAGCTGGAAAACGGAAATGTTTTTGTAATAATTATTCTTTTGCACCTAGTTATTCATACACGTTAAAAGATGCATGTTTACTTCTTCTGAGCAGGCACTAAAAAGTGTAGTTTCTTCCTATGTGTACTACGTGTACTACTGTTCCAAAGATATCCACAGAGCTGTGCGGGTGAAAACGGGCACAAGGTACTACGTGTCCATTTCCTATTTTTTGTTGGGAGAATTTTTCCTCCCTATTTTATTTTTTGGCAGTATTTACCTATTATTAGGGAGTAAAAGTGGCCGATACGCCCCTTATTTGTGGGGCCGATCTCTTCCATGACTCGATATAGAATACTATGCACGGGGAACCCTATTGTAAGCTTATTATCCCAAGATCCCGGCTGACCGTGCACTTGTGGTTGACCCTACCTAACAGAGTAAAATCCTAAGAATGATCTTCACAATGACATGACACTTTCTAACCCATAATTACTTACCTGTAACTTGCACTAACATTTTTCCTACCTTTTACAAGATATATACTTCTAGGTGAACATGGTCTTTATTCAAAGCAATACTGTGCTACCCTCCATTCTGATCTACCCCACTCCTCTCTTCAGAGCTAGCCTCAATCGCATGACCAGAGCTACCACTCGATGCACCACGGAAAGGTTAAGGACAGCCTGTGTGTCTAGATTTACGAAGGGAATGCAAGTACCTGAACACAGATCTGAGGGATTCTGACTAACAATACATAATCATAACCTACAACTCAGAGGATTCTCACCAAAAACATAGAATGCCTTAGCCAGCATTGACCAGTGCCATAGTCCATAGTTTGCAAACCATAACCCAGAACATACAAAACCATAAGCATCAACTAAGAAGATGGTAACAAATAACTTACTTGATCATAACTTAAACCTTAAAATTATGTAACCCACGTTTTACAAGACCATAACCAATACTTCTCCAAACTAGATGACATTACGTAGAGAAGTGCATAACTAATTTTTGTTTAACTTTTTGCAGTCCTTTTCGGCTTTTACTTCCTCTTTAGGCGATTTCTAAGTGCAAATAATAAACTGTTGTTTGCCTGGATGCTGCACCCTTAAGTGAGTATTGCGGCTGCTGCAATATTTATTCAAATTTTCTTTTTAGAGAAATGCGCTTCAGGCAAAATAATAAATCCGTCACACGAGCAAGTTCACTTTTTAAGTAATATTTATTTTTTGCATTAGTAGCATGCAATATCCTTTTTTCCAAACATTAATTCACAAACTGGTAGTTTTTTTGCCTCTCAACACGTGTTTCCCCACGTCTTATGCTCGTGGTTCATCAGGAGAGATGCTAAATAAAGAAAGAATATGAAAGAAAGTAAGAAAAGAATGAATGAGTTATGTTTGAAATTATTTTAATAATTAAGTAGTGAATTAATGTTTGGAAAAAAAGGATATTGCATGCTACTAATGCAAAAAATAAATATTACTTAAAAAGTGAAGTTGCTGGTGTGACGGATTTATTATTTTGCCTGAAGCGCATTCCACATAAGTGTTTTCTAAAAAGTGCATAACTAATAACTGACAAGACAAAAGCCTCTGACTGAGCTTTGAGACCGTAGCCTATACCCAGCCCTACAGATAAGTGGTGTACTAGCCACTTCTACTCCCTATAAATATGCAACTACTCCCAACAAGAATAATATGGAGTAAAAAACACTCAAAACTGAAAAAATAGTTAACAAACCGCATGTTCAAGTCACAGGTGTTGGGAAGCAGGGGTGGAAGTCCCAGGCCCCTCAGCGATTTAGGATGAGGCAATTGTAGAAGGAGATGTTGTAGGGGAGCTAGGAGAATGAGGGGGGGGCAACCATAGAAGCTGGACTGTAGTGGAAATGTAGTGAATTCTGGTATTAGCATTACGTGTGTACTCAAACTCCATTTTAGGAGTTAGACACCATCTTGAAATTAAAGCCTAGTGCCATAGCTATGTCAGTCGGCTTACATCCTGTCCCGAGGGCTAGAAGGGTGTGCACGCTTTAATGATAATGATGTGTTATTTATATAGCGCCTTAATCCAAAGTGCTTTACAGAGCGCATATTTACATCCAATATCACCCAACCGAAATTGGTACTCATGCACTTTGCTCGCAGCCCTGGCAGCCCTGCAGAAGGTTAATTTCTTGAACACACACACACACAGTTCTTTATTGTGTCTTATCATTAGTGCATGCAACCCAGAAGGAATGTGCCCTGCAAGGCCAAGCGAGGGCCGAATGGGTCTTAGAAGAGTTATCCCACGAGAAGGGGGCTGAGGGCTTTAGGCCTTCGCCAGTCCAAATCTCTATGTCATAGCGGTCCGAGACCCACAAGCCCAGGACACAAACATTTCAGTGCACTAATCAGCCCAAGACCGCTGGCCATAAAACTGTAAAGTGGCCAATCGATTAGGACGATGAGAGAACAGGGACAAGCTACCTCCAACATCGGTTCGTGTGATTTGTGCTGCAATGTGCTAGGGAGAAGGTAACACATTTAGACTGCGGGTGGGATAGTTGTGGAGGTGTCAGCATGTCTGGGAAGGAGCAGGGGTTCACGTAGCTCTGAGAAGTTATCAAAACCTAGAAAGTAGCTACAAGGTGCACCGTAAAGCCATGAAATTAATTGTGTAACCAAATTGCCAATTAGAGTCTGCGTACTGGATGACAGAAGAAGAAGATCCCCACGTGGAAGGAGATAGACAGAAGATGCTGGGACCAATCGTCTGGCATTCCTTATAGAGCAGGCTATATTTGTATAGGGTCACACCAACCAGGTACCTGGATTTGTAACGCATTTGATGTGCGTCACTTGTGACGCTGTCTATCTTTAAAACCCATTGCTTATGCTGTTTTCGTCAGAGCGTTTCGTGGAAGCAGAGTTCTGTGCTGGCGCATACTCGTATTTTTGCGAGCATAAACCTTGTTCTCCTTGCAAGAGGAGTGCTCGGCCTTTTTCCCTAGTGCGTTGTATTTTCTCTGGTGTGAGGGTGGAGGGGTAACGACACAGGATCATCAATATTGTTGGATCAATAGTACCAGAGCAGCAGTGCACCAAGAAGGAGCTGTGGTATTGTTACTACCAGACCTAAGAAAGAACTTAGGAGGATACCAATGCATCCTTTAATGTGTATTAATTACTAGGTGCAAAGTATGGATTACAATATTGGTTTGAGAGATGCAATTCATTTGTACCTGCCTAAAAAGTAACCCCAGTGGGAATGGGAATCACTGGTTTACACCCTTTTACTCCCACCTCCAAAAAACAGGAAGTAAACTGCTCCCACATCATACTCTCGTCTGGAGTACTGCCTGTATCTTACAAAACCAAAACATCATACTTACAAGACTACAACCAAAGATGCACACGATAATAATCACGAATTTACAAGACCATAATCAATAACCTACTACATACAATACCATAACCATTAATTTAATAGGTGGTAAACCAATACCTTAAAATACATCACAGTATACCATGCAGGAACATACATAACTGAATCTTTGGGAAGGAATGTTCTCGCCACAGGCAAAATCTGTGTTGGAAGATCCTGTTAAAGGGGCTTCAGTGGGAGTAGAACCACTTGTGCCCCCCCCATTCTCAAGACCCGATGACTGATTCCCCTATTATTGTTGGGGAGGTCCCTGAGACTCAGGGGAAAGAGCGGACTCAGTGATACTATTGCACAGAAAAAAAAGTAACAAAAAACACATTGTAAATAAAAAAATAAATGGTAATAAGATGCCTTAAAAACCTCCTCGAAAACATTGGCGTTAGACTTATTAGAATTAACAAGAACAGAATAGATCTATACAGTGTTTTGTAAAACATTGTAGTGTTTTATTATTTTAATGTATGTATCAAATTATCAAATTCTCATTCTTCATTTTATTAAACACCTAATTTCTGTATATAATGAATTGTATTATGATGCTTTGGTTTTTTAAGCTTTGTATACACTAATGAATGGTTTTTTATTTGTTTTTGTTTCATAATGTGTTGAATTCTTCTATTGGAATATAAGTTTATTTAGAGATCTGTTTTCTTTCTTCATTTTTATTGTAAAGGTTAATGTTATAACCAAATACATATAAATAAATAAAATATCACATTGGCGTGATCTGATTAATGGCGTAATCTGATTTTAAAAAAGGACCATAAAGAGTAACATTTTACAAGACCACAAACATCCAAGACCACATGCAATCATTTTCTGGACTGTAATCAATAACTAGCGAAAGCATTAGCAATAAGTGAAAGGGCTGATGACCAACCCTAACCTGCAAGAAACAAGACCATAACCATTAACTCCGAGGGCAGTGTAGAATGCTAGACTAGGGCACTTTGGGAAGGCTGCGGTCCTTGCAAAAGCGCAAGGCCAGCTCAGCCTTATTTGCTCCTTTGTGGGCACCGTTGAATCGTCCATTAAGGATCAGGCTGTGCCGCACGTGCATGGTTACAGGTGGGTGCCCGTGAACAACAAGCCTGCTCCTTCACGAGGATCGGGTGAGATCATACAGGCCCTTGTGTGTCCTGCCGTTACAGGAATGTACTGGAATGCATATGCGCTTGTTTTTGAAGAAAATGTAACCATAATGAGAGGCCCAACCCCGGGTCGGACTGTGAAAAGAAATAGGCCCAGTCACCCAAAAAAAAGTGGCCCACCCCTCGCCTCAAAAAAGTTGCCCACCCCTCGCCTCACGAGCCTGGACTTCTGATGACATCACCGGAAGTGATGTCATTTGACCCCGCCCCAAAGTGACATCCCGGGAAGTGATGAAACACAACCTTTCACCCCTTGAGAAAATAGGCAGTGGCATCAAATAGCATTGCTCCTAAGAAAACTAAATTACTGTGAATGCAAGCAGACGTCCAAGGTCAAATGGTAATATGTTATTGTATAGCAATTACGCTCAAGCTCTTTTTTATAGAACAAATATGCAGACAATATCACCCAACCTGTGTTGGTACTCATTTATCGACCTAAGAAGGATGAAAGGCTTTTTTTTAAAAAAAAAATTTAAAAAGTGAAAAACTAATATTTTGTTTTCTGTTTTCTTTTATTCCAAACTGGCCCATGCATGGCCAGAAACTGGCCCCCACTCCCCAGGGACGATTTCGGCCTGGCCAAGGGCCGAAAGGCAGAGGGGCCAATCCGACCCTGGCCCAACCCCACAGAATGACGTTAATAATACAGACATACAGACTGAACCTAAAGATCATGCACACGTTAGCACCCTAGGATTGGGTGCTGTCCAATCAGGATTCTCGGAACGCAGGCTCTATAGTAATGTACATGTCTGCGTTCCGAGCACCATAGTTGGCCAATGCCCTCTTCCCTTCCCCGCTCCCCATCACCTTAGCACCTGTGTAGTTTCCTACACAAGTGCTAATGGTGTCCTTTTTTTCAACAACAACAAAAAAAAAAGAAACTTACCTTTACAGCACAGCCTGCTGCCTCGCACAGCTGGTGTCCACAAAGTCGGTTTTCAATGTTGATGACATCAGTCATCAACACAGAAATGGGTCTTCGGGCACACCAGCACTCCAGGGCCCGAGGCCGCACTGTAAAGGGAAGTTTCTTTTTTTGTAATTTTCTTTTTTTACCACCGGTGCAGGGAACTACACAGGTGCTAATGGCGATGCAAACTTCGGCAGAGGACGGACCCTGCCGGTAACAGCACCCCCGCCCAAGTTAAGGGCCAGAGCTTTGACAGGGTCGGCCGCTGCCTCGGTTAATATTGCCTCAGGATGATGCTTCCGACAACACAAACATGAAGACTGACCAGGAAGGTCAACAGTGAACAATGTCATAGGCACTGAATGCCCCTTATGACATCACAAACAACAAAAGCCTGCCCCGCACAATGAGGCTTGGGACATCACAAACAGGTAGACTGGCACTGAATATCACAGTAAACAAAGGTCAAAGAACCAAAGTGACTATGACAGAAAAGCAGGATGAACCTATTGTCGACAATATCATGATTACCACAGCATTTGGGGTGGTGTGAGAAACCTGAAGGTGTCTCCCTGACCAGTCCCCGGGGTCTGTCATCCAGGTGGTCAGGACACGGCCATCGCTATTGGATCCAGTTCCTGGGGGTGGACCAGTAAGGAAGGATCACCTGGATGGGGGGATTCTCGGGAGTGGAAATGGGACACCGACGGGTGAGACACGGTATCCCCCTTCTTATGACCACTCTTCCCCAACCAACCACGCAGTATACACTAACACTTTACCCCCCCCTTTCCGACGCGGATAAAAGGTGGAGCGCAAAAGCGCAAGACGAGCAAGGCAGACCGCATGTATTGAGAGCTAACTCAGCATGGCAGTTCAAGAGGAGGAGAAAGACGGCGCATACCGAGACGGTGACAAGGACAGAAGCAACATTGCCCTTTCCGACCAAGGCCCATGAAACCTCCGCAGAAGGAATCGCAAGACCGCAGACAATAGTCAGCGTGTGTTGCAGCAGATGTCAACGGTACACCAGACCCTCCTCCACTGATAACCAAGCCAGGGAGAGACGCTTGCCTCCGTGGTACCAACCTTGACTCTTAAGAGAAAGAAAACCAAGCGGTTCATCACAGCCGGTGAGTCGAGTGGAGAGTCGATAAGAAACCGAACTGTGTTGAACGAAAAGTAGCAAACAGCTAATTCAACTGTGAAAGCATAAAGAGCAATTCATGTAAAACGGGGAAAACCAGCAACAGAGGAGTCCTGCATCATGTGGGAGCTCACTCAGGAAACCCTGGGCGATTTCCAGATTGTACAAACTACTATAACCAGAAAGCCTTGGGAGAGACGAGAAGCGGGTCAAAGTGGTCATACAGGGTTCTTGTAAAATCCTCTGTACAGTCGAAAGTCTTTGACTGACAGATGATTGTCAAGCTAAGGGAAATTAATCCTGCATCTTAAGAGTTGAATGAGAAAGCCAATATTGGCAAGATTGGCAAGAGTGAACCCGAAAGAGGGATGCCAATAAAAAGGGGGCAAAGTCTAAAGTCCTGAAATACAGTGTGTTGACAAGAGTGAACCCGGCTGAGGGATGTACACAGCGAACTGTTCAAAAGGACATTAAGATTCGTGAATATCACAGAAGAGATTGTTGAAACTTTTACTTTGAACATGTCAGGTCCTCGAAAGCAGGAACATATAGCTATTGGAGGTCCTGGTATCATTAAGGAACTTTCTAGGGATCTGCACCCGGAAGAGGGTAATCCAAGGATTAAAGGGACCACCCAACGTGCAAGCAGAAAAAAACATGTGTTTATAATTTCAAATACCTCAGGCCCATGGTGGTAAGAGACTTTTTGTAGAAAAGAGACTTAACCACCGAAGGCCCTGATTGTTAAGAGCGGAACTGTTAGCTTGTGCTGGGAAAGCTTGTTCATGTGCTGTGCTCCAAAATCTTACCTTATCCTGTCCTGAAAACATGGGGAAGGGAGACCCAAAGTACTGCATCCTGACTTATTATTTTTGAACACTTCCTTCTTTCCTATGAACAATATCCCACGCTTCTTTTTGTATTTAGCATAAGAATTGGCAATAGGTTTTTTAGTATATGCCCTTTTATTTGACAATGACACCCCTAGGACTGCCTTATTATTGTTTGATGGTCGAAGCATGTTCCCATCTTAGATTTAGGTTCAGATTAAGCGTGTTCCCAACCTACCTATACAGTTTAATAAACACCCTTGAACTGTGATCCCTTGTGTCTGTCTTTACTGCTGTCACCATGAGTTCCTTACAGTGGGCAAGGTCTGTAATGACCCACTAGCCCAAGCGTAAGGTGGGGAGGCCACAGTGAGGGCTCAGGGACGTTACCACACCTGCTCTCACCCAAACATGAGTGGTTGCTCTTAGCCCCCTTGGCCTCTGCCTGGTTTGCCGATTGCCTTCTATTTTTAAGGGAATCCGGCTTCGTGTGGCTCATGGTCTTGCTTCCCTTGAAACCAAAACGAACCAACCAATATTGGCACGATTGGAATTAGTAAAGGCACGACGATTTTTTTCTATTTCCAGGACCAGGAGATAGGGATGTGGAATTCAGGTACAGGTTGGGGGCAGGGCCATCTTCAGCACTTTTGAGGCACAGGCACCTTTGGGGACACCCCTTCCTCGAGTAAAATTAAGGGATCCAGAATATCTTGTCACGCCCACCTCGTCACAATCACAACAAATCGCTTGATATGCTGCCTCACAGAGTTCAGAAAAAGCAGGTATACCCCCTTTCAGTCCCCTCTTCATCATGCTTGCGGTTATCAGAAAGATAAACATGGAGCATTCCATGGCCAACATTAGCAGTCCACAGTGAGGGTAATTGGGTTCTAGCATAGGTACAGGACACGATTTATCAAGTGCAGCCACCGGGAAGGTATACCTGCCATAGCATAAAGGTAGGACACAGATCGTACCAAAAAGGTGCACATAATCTAGAATAGACAGACGACTCAGATTATCTGCCTCACAGAATGCAAAAGTGCTCAAGCACGGATACAGGAGACCAGTTGGAAGCAAGGAGAAAGCTACACATATCAAACCATAGATGGTGGATGAAGATAAGCTTCTAGGAAGGTGTCCATATCCACACAGTCTGAGAAAAGAAGAGGGATATGGTTTTCAAGTAGTGCTGCCATTAGAGACCAAAGAATGACGTGGCTGTTGTGAGCAATATATCAATGCTTACTATTATTATAAAGGAAGCAACATTATAGCCAGTGGAACCACGAGTGAGGATTTTTTGAAGATCACACGGTGGGAAGAACTCACTCTGCAGGGCGACAATTTGAAAGGTTTAGCGACTGGCAATTTTGACATGTTAGACAATACAAGATTACAGGAGATGCTCGGTTAAGCAATGAAGCTGGGATTTGTGCCAACTTTGCAATGTATGCACTGTAGCACTTTCTTTTCTAGTACTTACCATGAACTAAAATAATCCTATTGTATAGAACTGACTTGGAAAGTGGGAATGATTCCAGCTTCACTGTCTCCATCATCCCTTTGCCATCCGGAGCGTTGCAGGTGAGTGCCCCCAGGCCAGTGAGCCCCCTGGGCCTGGCATGGTAGCCCAGACCATCCGTTGGAGCCCGCGGCCCGCAGCGCTGCATCTCCCCAGCTCCTTATCCCCCTTCCTCCTCCCGCCTCCCACCCCGCCCCCGGAGCCTGATTGGGCTTTGCAGCCCTGCTTCCTGGGTATCCCACCAGCGGGCCCCCTGCATGCTCCTTTGCCATCCGGAGCGTTGCAGGTGAGTGCCCCCAGGCCAGTGAGCCCTCTGGGCCTGGCCTGGTAGCCCAGACCATCCGTTGGAGCCCGCGGCCCGCGCCGCTGCATCTCCCCAGCTCCTTCTCCCCCTCCCTCCTCCCGCCTCGCCCCCTTGATTGGTCTCCTAGCCACATATCATAAACCCTCTCAGGGCATCCCCTTGCCCGGCAGCCCCTGAGGCTAGGGGCCCCAAGGCAAAGGGCGGCTCCAACATTGGTGGCTCCAGGATGTGTCTGCAGGTGTCCGCAGGGGAAGCCAATGAAGCCACCAGACACCGACAAAACTGTAAGTGCTGGCATGTGTGGGGGGTAGAGCAATTACTCTACTCCAGAAAGCACCTGTCACTCTCACTTACCTTTCAATGGCCTAGACTGCTACAGACCTACACCATGCATTATTAGAAGGATATGTGACCACCAGCCTAAACCAATTCATGGCTGGACAGCATACACTGCCTGCAGTATAATGTTAACAAGTACCATACCCCGAGAGAACCACAAAGATTAGCCTGCGCCAAATCCAGACAGAAATGTGATTGTTAGCATATGTGATTCTTAGCATGCACCACACTCAGGATTCTGAACCCTAGCCAATATACTCTATGTGGAAAGTTGAATTTAGAAGTGTGCCCAATAGCGTCCATGTGAAAGCTGAATTTAGTAGTGCATTTAGAAGTTGAATTTAGAAGTGTGCCTAGTAGCCTTGCTGTGAAATGTTGAATCTAGATCTGTGCCCAATAGCCTCGCTGTGAAGGTTGAATATAGAAGTGTGTCCAATATCCTAATAGTCTAATAGCGTGCCCGGCCGAACCGACCGATCTCCCTAACAACCTCTCTGTGCAAAGTTGTTTTTAGATTTATGCCTAATACCCTCCCTGTATAAAGTTGCATTGAGAAAGGCCTACTTGCGCGACGTATATGGTTTGAATTGAAGGGAACGTTTGAAAGAGCATATAACCCACCATACGCTTACCCTCTTCTTTACACCACCACTCAACTAGAACACAGAGATACTATGACACCATTCGGTTTAACTGTTCTCATACCAACATCTGCCGCACACTCCCCATCATTCTAAATAAACACTGCTGGTTACACACCCCCCAGCCAGGCGTTCTCCTCAGGCCTAACGCAGCCACTTTCGGTCTGGATAAATCCTGCCAGAACGAACACATACTCCCGATCTCTCAACCACCACACCTACCGCTAAGAAGCAGCTATTACACGAATACCGCACCTGCTGCACACATATCCGGTGCTCACACACACCTTTGACTCTCTCTACTCTCTCTACTGATCTGAACTTCGGTTCCCAAGGGCGTTCAACCTACCAGCGCCTTCAGACCATACCAATGGTATATAAGGCGCTATATAAATGCAAAATAACAATAACAACAAAGGGAGGTATATGGTTTGTCTTTTGTATTTGAAAGCTTTAAATAAACCCAAAACTCTGGCTTGTGAAATTGGTATTTTTAAATCTATAGAAAAAACCTTTGGTAAGAAAAGCAAACAATGTTTTGTGTCAAATGAGCAGACCTTAAAACATGCTCGTCAGAGGCCTGCAACATCTGGCCTGCTTTCTCCTGTCTAAAGTCTCTTCCACTCAAATGGACTACAGAAAAAGAAAGATAATGTAATGGGCTAACCAATGCCACCCGCGTGTGAGAAGGCAAACCTTTTCACAGAAGACAGCACAGTAATGTCAGTGATATAAGATGATTTGTCCAAGATCACTGTATCGCCTGCTGGCAAAGCCAGGATACAATCATGAATGCTTTGGTTCCACAGTCTTGAATTCGGATACCTAACCACCTCCCGGAATAACACTTTATGCTCATCATTGGAAGTGGCTGCCTAGTTTTACAAGTCTGCATCTGAACAAACCAATTTCAAGACCGTCACCATACTGGCGCCATGTTAGTTTTTTTATAGCAACCAGTGTGTGGTACAGGTCCATTTCAGATAATAGCACCTATTGTGCTACAAAGCAAAGTATATATACATGCAGGTTTATAAACTTTAGACACAGGAAAGGTTAAGTCAATCTTGCTTAAATGTGGTATTGTAATCTTGCATGAGTGCTTAACACACTGAGCTATCTTCTGAACCACTGTGGCACTCAAATGTATCAATATGCATTTCAACTTTGGCTAGCATGCATGATCAATATAAATACCACAGAAAGGTGTGCCTTCTACAGGAGTTGTGTCGTAGTCAATACGCAAACTATGTATGCCACAGTGAACACTGAAAGCTCTGCAGGATGAATTGATCAGAGCAGAATGCACATATCAACAACAGACGGGATATAGGTTTAGAGCTTCAGCAGCGCCCCATAAATTATCCCCGACGTGTCATATTTAAGTTTGCTAACCACTGAACTGAGGTCTTTATATCAGGCAGCCTTGTAAAGCCCCCCTTCAAGGTGGGGCTCTGGGGCAAGTTCCCCTTTTGCCCTCCCATAAAGACCTCTCTGATTGGGGGTGTAGGGGTTGTGTCGGAAGTTGAATGGGTTGAGTGGGGCAAGGAGACACGTCCTATGGCGCCGGCTTGCAATGGGAAGATGGCGGCCAAGGGAGAGCCTCAGGAAGCCAACATGGAACGTGGGCACAGATTGATGGACTGCGCCCGCATTCCCCGCCTCCTGGTTGGGCAGCGCTTTTCCCCCCTACTTGCTAATAAGGAAATGTTATCTAGGCAGAATGAAGCTTAGAATATGACAATCATGCAGACTAAATATGAATGAAAAAGCAACCTGGGCCGACAGGCAGTTACGAGGACACCAACGTGAAGAATGACCCTGCATATCAACCGCGTGCAAAGGGAAGCAGGGACGAAAGAGCTTGGGCAGTGCATTAAGTGGGATTAGAAATCAAGGGGGTGGGGTCTCGTTAGGGGTGTGGCATAATTATGGGTGCGCTTAGGCCACGCCCCCTATCGAGAGCCCCCCCCCCTCGCCTAAGGGTTGGGGGCTGCTAAAAGACCTAGAGCTGGGGTGCACTGGCATTATTACCTATGATGTGCCCAGCCCCTCCTTTTAAACAAAAGAAGGGGCTGGGCGGCCACAAAGGTGTGACACGAATCTTGTGGTGCAATGCTTTACCACGGGCTCCTTGAATGAAAGTGCTGCCAGCTGCTGATGGCTCTGCAGGTGTAATTGTGCAGTGAGGGTTGCCCGATGGCCCTGTACTCTGAAACAGGAGGAGGGCTGATCTGCCCAGCTCTCCTTTTGTTTCCGAGTAAATAGCGATCAGCCAGACTGAGGAGCCCAGGGGCTTCATGCTGGGTGATGGCTATTTACTCAGAAACAAAAGGAGGGCTGGGCAGTCCAGCCCTCCTCATGTTTCAGAGTACAGGGCCATCAGGCAGCGCGCACTGCACGGTTGCACCTGCTGCTTGCAGGTGTCCACACTTGGTTTTGGAAAAAAGAAAATG
Organism: Ambystoma mexicanum; assembly: GCF_040938575.1. Taxonomy (NCBI): domain Eukaryota; kingdom Metazoa; phylum Chordata; class Amphibia; order Caudata; family Ambystomatidae; genus Ambystoma; species Ambystoma mexicanum. Next base: position 1,221,939,743 of record NC_090923.1, read on the forward strand.
CGATGCCTTTTCTTTTCATCTGAAGTGCTGACACCTGCAGGCAGCTCGTGTGACCATGCAGCCACTACACGGACTGCCTCAGGTGTCAGCATGGCTGGTGCTAGTCAGGAGCCTTTTCTGGAGACCCACTTAAAGCACTGAGTTTGGAACATCACAACTAGTTGCTCCAGAATTTAGATAACCTGGGCATTTGTCCATTAGCTATGCCATTTGTATCAACCATTTCTCATTTTGCAAGCCCCTTTCCTTTCCCCACCAGTAAGGTGCTTCATGAGACATTTCTCTTGTTTTGGCATAACAAGGCCGCAGATTTATTTTTACATATACATAACCACTGCAAACAGGTATTAAAAATGAGTTCCAAAAGGTGTGGCGACTGCTCCTCGTCCTGCTTCCCCCTTTACCTCCATATTGCTTGCAGGCACAACTCCCCCAAGGCCTTCGAGTCTGAGAAACCGCCTGCCCCTGCAGGTCTTTGCGGACTGGGGGAGCGCCGTTTGTTGGGGGGAAGTTTGAGCCCCAATTGCTACCGCCAGACACCCCCGCCGTTTAGGCTCCCAGGAGGCGCTGTCTAGAATGGGCGAAGCCCCTTCCGGTTTAGCAATGGCTCATTCGGAGTCTTTGTCTTATCATAGGTTGCCACAACCCGCCTGGTCATCCTGCGACAACGACGTCCAGGTTTCCTCATAACTGTAGGGTGGGAGGGTGGGAAAACGAAATCCTCCGATTTTGGCGGGCGCCCGGCTGCTGGACGAGCTGCAAGTGTTCCTGTGCCGGGCGCCCGCCGCTTATGTAGCCCCAGCTCCTCCTTCTTCCTTTGTTGCCCTTCGCGGGCTTTTGTGGGCTTTTGGCGCCCTCTCCTCTGCTCACCTTGCCGCCCTCTCCCCTGCCCCTGTGGGGGGAGGGGCGAGAGAGCGGAAGGAGGAAGGCCCCTGCCCCGGTTATCGGGGTGCCTCCTCCATTCTCTTTGTTCACCCGTTCGTCACCTTCATAACCTGGGCATTTGTCCATTAGCTATGCCATTTGTATCAACCATTTCTCATTTTGCAAGCCCCTTTCCTTTCCCCTCCAGTAAGGTGCTTCATGAGACATTTCTCTTGTTTTGGCATAACAAGGCCGCAGATTTATTTTTACATATACATAACCACTGCAAACAGGTATTAAAAATTAGTTCCAAAAGGTGTGGCGACTGCTCCTCGTCCTGCTTCCCCCTTTACCTCCATATTGCTTGCAGGCACAACTCCCCCAAGGCCTTCGAGTCTGAGAAACCGCCTGCCCCTGCAGGTCTTTGCGGACTGGGGGAGCGCCGTTTGTTGGGGGGAAGTTTGAGCCCCAATTGCTACCGCCAGACACCCCCGCCGTTTAGGCTCCCAGGAGGCGCTGTCTAGAATGGGCGAAGCCCCTTCCGGTTTAGCAATGGCTCATTCGGAGTCTTTGTCTTATCATAGGTTGCCACAACCCGCCACGCCAAAGGTGGGTTACCGCCCACCGTGGCTCCCCCTTTTCCTAGTTTGTAGCTCTAGAAGTTCCGTGTACACCTTGCTGCCCGGTGCCCGTCCTTCTATCCTTCTTTGACCAGGGATGTCACCTTAGCCAGTTGTGCCTGATCCTGGGGTACCTCAGTCCCACCCCACATTTCCATCCTCCTTGACCTGCTCTCGCACCACCGGCTCCTGGTTCTACCACTGCTTTGAAGCCAACTGCCTCCTTCTCTTCCAACCATCTCCTTACTAGGCCCAACTCTCCCAACCTCCGTGCCTGGTAACACCCTGCCCCTGCAGGTGTTTTAGGGGTGTGAGAGCGCCATTTGTTCGAGGAGGCTGCGCCCTCGTTGCCGACACCAGACGCCCCTGCCGTTTTTAGGCTCCCAAGAGGCGCTGGTCCGCTTCCGTTCCTTGCATTATCCAACCATCCCCTTCGTGGACACAACTCTCTCCACCCTCCGTGCCTGATACCTCCCTGCCCTTACAGCTGTTTTCGGGCTGAGAGAAAGCCATTTGTTCGAGGAAGCGGAGCCCTCGTTGCCACCACCAGACGCCCCTGCCGTGTTAGGCTCCCAAGAGGCGCTGGTCCAACTCCCGAGTAGTGGAGTCTATACACAAAGCTACTGTACGTACTGACTTGTCTTTTGGCTCAAAACTTATCCCCCTTTTGCTACATACTAGTAATGTTATATTGATTCCACTGAACTGACCCCTGTGCGTCAGCCCAATAAATTGCGATGTGTATTAGTAACTTTCCTGGCCACTTTCTGCAGCCCAATGGATAGCCTGAGCCCTCTCCCCCGCATCGCTGCCCTTGCAACTACCAGGCCCTGCAGTGATGAGGTACCCCACCATGACCCAACCCTGACAACCTGTTTTGTAGGGTATGCCCTCCTGTGCATCAGCCACTGACCTGCGTGCCCCAGCAACCTTCACCCCTGGCCAATTCATACTGGTGTTATCTTTGTTCCAACCTAACTGACCCGTGCACACAATCCCCAATAAATTGCGATGTGTCTCCATCGTGGCCACCTCAGCAGCCCAATGGATAGCCTGAGCCGTCTCCCACGCTTTGGTGCCCTTGCAACTACTAGGTCATGCCGTGGTAAGGTACCCCACCCTGCCCCCAACCTGGACCTCCTGCCTTGCAGGGTATGCCCTCTTGTGCGTCCACCTCGGTGGCCCCGCAACTGACCTGAGCGCCCCAGCAGCCTTTACCCCCTGGTCAACTAACCTATACCCTATACCGAGAACACCAGTTTCTGCTCAAGTATGACCGCCTACAAAGGTATCCATCTACCTCCGTGCCCTTATCGTGCTATCCCGCGAGAGGGACCAGTGACTCACTACGCGCAGCAGTGCCCCCCCCACGCAACCGTACCCGGGGCTGTCCCCCCAATCGCCTGGCCATATGCCCCCCTGCCGTAAAGCCAAGGCGATCAACCCAGGAGATATCCCCGCACCCATCTCTCAAACCCAACAGTTGTGGGCTGTGTATACGCCTAAGGGGTACGCCAGGCACCATCCCCTGGCCATGCACCCTTCTTGCACCTGCTACCATCGATGGCTAGTGAATACCCCCATATTCCATGGCCTTGGCATACACCTGTTACCGTCAATGTATAGTAATACCACGGGAAACCATATCCCGTGGCCATGCACTTACACCATGTTTGCACCTACTAACCTCAATGGTCCGAAAATCCCTATTCGTAGCAAGTCTTCCCCATTATTCGTGAGGACATTACTGGAAACCAACTGATTACTTTTGTTTTTTGAAAAACCAATCCCATGCCTGTGTAATGAAAGAAAATGTCTTCACTGTAAAGCCGCCATTTTTCCATTTCCAAACAATAGAGAGCACCTTGACCAATGCGTAGCAGCTGCATGGAATCCGCCTTACTTAGAAATGCGCATGGCAAATGCCTAAACGCATTCTGGGACTTAGTCTAGTAGGTATACAAGGCACTAAACCCCGGCCAGGGGCATGACTGCGTCTGGCATACATTACTTTACCGAATAAAAGCCAATCTGATACCAATCCTGTGCCCAACTACCATTCCCATAATGCACCCAAATGGGCTCCAAACATTAGACGCAAACTCCTAAACACGGCCACTGGCCCCATTTCATTTCAGCCCGCACGTATTGCAGCAGTTCTTTAAAGCTGTGCCCGTACCTGGACCTCACTTGTAAAGGCACCGCATTGCCACACCAACCTTAGGGGTTATCCGTTCCTTATGCAATCATGGCCTCCAACCATACCAGCGAACACTGCGCCTATACCATACTGTGCCTTGCCCCTTGACCCTAAGCGAACCCTCGTAAGTGAAAAGCTGGCCCTGATTCGTCCCTAATGCACATCACACCTGCTTATACAGCTGTAAGTAGTGAACTGACCAGTTATATTACAACCACAATATCTTCGTTCCTCCCCTGAGCTACGCCGTTGCATGCGTCAGATCTTTCCTTTCCGTACCGACAGTTTAAATAGTTCCCAAGGAGGCGTTTGACAGTAACATGTGTCGTAAGTTGTGCAATTTAACGACTACCGTACAGTAACTGGTCAACACTCCACGGCGCACAGTGAAGTAACACACCATAGTAGCTTCTACGCCTTGTCACTTTCTTGACGCCCTCCCGTGCCTGCAATACTAAACCAGTTGACCTCAACTACTACTGCCCGCACAACCGTAATGGAAGAAGTCATGCCCGCCTTTCTAGAGCCTCTTAATAATTGTGTATGAACTATGTTAGGTTACTCCTACCGTGCTCAATACCCAGAGGCTTCTATGCGCGGACGAACCTGGAGTGCTTTGTACCGTCCTGCTCCCAAGGTGAGCACGTTACCCCTTGAGCTATCCTCCTCCTTATAAAGTAAGAATGCTGCCTTAAAAACCAGATTGCCCCGAACCACCGCCGGATTAGGCGAACAGTTTCTTATCCATTAGGCCCCCGGGACCACTCGTGTGTGCCAACCCACCCAGTGCTGTGCTAACAGAAACCACCTGCCTGATCTGCATGTTGCGGACAACCTCAGCTCCCAACTTCAACTTTCCCCAAAATGTGCCACCTGGGTGGGCATTAGACCGGTACCCACGTCCGACCCCTAAGGTGCCATATGTAATTTACTCCGCAAGTTCTGCTGCAGCGCTTATTAATGTGCAAATCGGACCACTACTCCCACAATTCTTCCTTAGTTGTATACTCCTACTTAGTTCCACAACGATTGCCCTAACGCAGCTTAGCCCGACTGAGCTGTTGGACTGGACACCCTGCATCAAAAGCACCTAAAACCTTAACCCCTGCCGCAATTCCCATAAGATCGACCGCCGACCAGCTCCCTTATTGTCGTTTAATACGAGCGCGTACCCCGGAGGGACATACCCCGGGAGTGACGTAGACCCAGCGCGGAGATGTCGTGACCCAAAACCAAGCCCGAGTGCAATAATGACACCCCCCTCCCTTCCCTCCGGACACAATTCCAAACACAATACATGAAACTGGTGACAACTAGCACCATGACAGGCTATTCACAATGCGCCCAATACCCAGATGTCTCCAAGGGCGACCCAGGGACCGAACCCGTGTTGCTCCGTGTCTTCTTGTCTCCAAGTCGAGCACGCCGCCGCTGAGCCATCCTCCCGGCAAAAATTTGTAACCCCTTCTCTGAACGCTCTCAGAATTTTGAAGCCGGAGCAGTGGCGCGAACCCCCCACCCATCAGGTACAAGGCACGACACTCACTGACTGTGCCACAGAGACCGATCTAACATTTAGGTTTGCCTGTGTTGCAGCACAAAAAATCAATCGGGCTCGCCGCCACACGACCCCACCAGGACCCACACCATGAAGAGGCCATCCAAACCGCCGACGCTGCACCGGGAAACACAACAACGGGTAACTCAAGTAATGAGGACAGCCCGCTTCTGCTCCATGTGCCCGCGCAGAAAACACACTTTGGCACCCATCCCGCGCTACGAACCCCCCGGTATCCGAGCGCCTCCCATCACTATCCACGGTGTGTGGCGCTCATTTATCGACCTCGGGGGGATGAACGGCCGAGTTTGGCCCCGCCGGGATTCGAACCTGCGCTAGCAGACTCTGCACCGGTGTCAAAGCGAGCGTTCTACTCGCTGCGCCACTTTAAACAGATACTTTAAACCGCGTTTCTTCCCGAGTGGAAGTTCACATTGCCAAACTCCTCAGCCCAGGGGCTATGTACCGAGGAGACCGCCCGTCACGGAGCCAACCCCATGTGCGCCCGCCGCCGCACCAAAAGCGCTAAAACTTAAACCCCATTCTCCCATTAATCCGGAAGCGCACCCAGCTACCTCCGAAGCGACAACGGCGCGCATATGGCGCTATATCCACCCCGATCCTTACCCGAAGCACACTCCCCGCCGAAACACCATCCACTCCTTCGCTGGAAATCTCCCCGCTGGAACACCTCACTGGCCATCGCCCCAACATCGTCACTCCTCGTCCCTCTGTGTCGAAAAAAGCACTCCTGCAGCCACAGCATCGCGGGATCACAGACTCCCAAACCGCAACAACGAAGTCCTCCACTGGAAAACGAAATCCTCCGATTTTGGCGGGCGCCCGGCTGCTGGACGAGCTGCAAGTGTTCCTGTGCCGGGCGCCCGCCGCTTATGTAGCCCCAGCTCCTCCTTCTTCCTTTGTTGCCCTTCGCGGGCTTTTGTGGGCTTTTGGCGCCCTCTCCTCTGCTCACCTTGCCGCCCTCTCCCCTGCCCCTGTGGGGGGAGGGGCGAGAGAGCGGAAGGAGGAAGGCCCCTGCCCCGGTTATCGGGGTGCCTCCTCCATTCTCTTTGTTCACCCGTTCGTCACCTTCAATGTGTTGTGTAGCCAGCCAGCCTCCTATGAATCAGAAATAGACCAACAGTAGCCACCCTCCCTCGCTCGATTACCTTGGAGGACCAGGCAAGTGCGTCACAGCAATAGCTTGAGCGTACTTCGAACAACATACAGAGGGGTGTGAAGGGGTTGGGAGGGGGGGGGGGTTAGCGCAGGGGTCCCTGTGAAGATCGGTTCACAGGAAAAAAGACTTTTGATATCGGCTGTAAGAGCTGTGCCGGGAATGTAATTGGGACGGTGCTAAATCATTCTGTGTGCAGTTGTTTTTGACATTACACACATTTAATGACACAGCAAAGTAACTTGCCAAGAATCACGCTAAGTTTCGTCTAGAGCTGAACCCAGGATCAGAGCCAGCTCTCGAGCCTCCGAAATAACCAACAAACACAAGTGACCCGACTCTCACCCCGCGAGATCACTTTGCAACCACATTTAACCATTTAGGTGAGAGCCGGGGAACAGGATGGGGTTCGGAGGGGTCCGAGGGAGACAACCCCTGGCCTGGGACGCTTGTCCCACTCCTATCGCCCTCTGCTTCGCTTCCAGCATCACCCCCTTGCAGTGCTTTGAAAGGGCATGAGGACAGTATTAAGCACTATACCAGAAACCTGCTTACAAACACGCATGCTGACCTAAAATTTCAACAGTAAACAAAGTCCCATTTATCTACTGTTGCCATCACAACCCTGGAGGGCAACACAGAGACACACAAAGGCTTCTTGTGTGTCCGTGCTTCGTTCTGCGTGGCCAGATACTCGAAGTGACTCCAAGGCAGCGCTTTCAAGTGGTAGGTGCAGAGAGGCCCAAATTGCCGGCAGTCGATAGGTCCCAGCCTTTCCGAGCCACACCAAGATACTGTGACGAGGCGACCTCATGGCCATTGTCAGAAAACATCCCTGGCCGTCCAGCCTTGAAGTATCCCCCACGCTAAATCACCCAGCTCAGTTTGGGAAGTCTTTAATTCCAGGACGATTCCGGAAGCAGAGGATTATGCGCAAGCAGTCCTTAATTTGCGGGGGATGCGGGGGAGGGGGTTGCCAGGGTTGAGCCCCTGGACTTATTTCTGAGCACCTGCACTTATTGTCTCAGTCCGAGGTCAGTCATGATGGGATATTGTGCCCACTTAATTTATTTTTTAAACTTTTGGTCAGTCTTAGTCACACAACAAGCAGCCACAGTGTGAGCCACACAGGTGATGCTAGGCCAGATGTCCAGTTTCATGAATAACCAATACTTAGAAGGGGACAACAGGGGGCACTTGAGCTGGTCATGCAAGCACCCTGCCGTAGTCATTGGTGCTGCTGCTCTGCTAATGTAATAACTGACCGCCCCGCTGTAGCAGGGTGAATAGCTCAGGCGTCTGTGGCAGGCAGACAGGGTACCAGACACAGCTCACTAGTTCAGCGGGCAGCCTGGCGCACACATGTATATGCTGGCGGTGTGCATTTTTACTCTGGCTTTTCTGTGCCTCTGAAGGTGGGGACACTTAGCAGCCACATGCAGACGGATTGCTAAACTGGAAAAGTCCCCTTTCTCTTTTGGTATGCAGCGGGCAAGGGGTTCACCAATACGAAGGCATGTGCCAGGCCACCAACTGGCCGAGTCTTAAACCCACACTTGCAAATGACTGCGAATGGTGCTGCATAGCCATCAGTGAGTGCCTTTAGTGAAGTTGAGGGGCACTCAGCACAGAGAGAACAACAGCAAGACAATGGCCAGCCAACAGCACCACCACAGGGGAAAAAGAAGAGAATATCCATGGGCAGGGAAGAGGGCCTTGCTGAGTGGCAGCCTAAAGAAGAAAATCAGTGATGATTGTATCTGCTTTGTCCATCACTATTATATTGACAGCACCTTTGCTCTGTTTTCAGTGGCTATTAAGTCAAAATGTTCCACTTGCCACCTATAGAATCAGAGTAAAGTGATAATGGCTACAGAAGCTGTTCAAACATTTGAGGTCTCATTTCAAGACACAATTACAGTTATGTTAATTTGACTGGTATTTGTAAATCACACATCTGCCATGGGTGGTGCACACACCACCCCCCTCAATGAGGCAGTGGGATTTGCAGCTGTAACCCCAAATAAGTTGTCAGTGTGGGGAGCAACGGTGGACAGTGCACGGCAGCCCTTATGCGGTACAGGCGTGCTAGAAAATATTTGGACCCTGGCACTTATTTATTTATTTAAAAATCAAGCACCGCGCACACGCCCTCATCAGAACAGGGAATGAGCCCAGGCTATCTGGTCCAGCCAACAGCAGGACTACACTCCCATGATCCCCACTTCCCACCAAAAGAATATCCAGACAGGAGTACATATGCACACTTGTAGATATCGCGCCTTGAAACACTTGAAACACTTGTGTATAGGCGCGTTACAAATGCCATATCATATCATATATCATATCATATCATATGGTGACAGCACAATGATTGGGGGAGACTGGGATAGCCCACAGGAGTACTTTCCACTCACCAAAAATGGCATCCATGGTGATCCTGCCCACTCAACACCCAGAGGGGCAGAGGGAGGTGCAGCCCCCGCCCATGCACCCACAGGATACACAGAGAGAGCTCCCCTTCTTTCCCAGACTGGAGGCGAGAGCTGGATGCAGGAGAGCTCGTGTCTCCCTCATAGCTGCAGGTACAGGGGTTGGGGGGGGGAGACCCCTCCAGCCCTTTTTCTAATTGAAGTCAACGAGAGAAACAATCCTCGCACATCCATAGGTGGGAGGAAGGGTTCTGCAGTCTCTCGTCTTAACACACACACACACTCTCGCCTCTGGAGTGTGCCAAAACAAACTCCGGGGATTGGTTGGTAGGCCCTCGACCAACATGCAGACACAAAGAGAAGCAGCTGCAGCGCAGCCGTCAGAAAGCACCTTCTCGAATGGGATCCAACAAGGTGCAGGGCCCATTTGGAGACGTTCTCCCTGGAGGTAGCAATACAAAGCCAGGAAGCATGCCCAGGCCCACCACGTGACCTCTTTAACCAATTAGGAATGCACAATTCATGCCAAATGCTACATAAGAGCTAGCGCCCAATACAGAAATCAGAGTGTTTTGGGAGTTTGGAGGAGGAGAAGGAGCGATGGTGGCAGCAGGAGACAGAGCAGAAGTAGCTAGAGCAGGAGGGAGGGAGGGGCCTGGAGAGAAGTAGCCAAAGAGTTGGAGCGGAGGTTGGAGGTGGTCGAGAGAAAGGTGGTGATGAGGAGGAACAGCAGGCAGATTCAGGGGGGCGTACCCTGTATTCTTGTCTCCGTTTGCGGTTTTTAAAATCTTTTTGGTCTCCAGATCATCAACCATTTGTCTCCTCTGCCCTCCAGCAATGACACCACTTACCTCTGTTCAGCTCCCTGCAACTGGCCCTCTCAGAAACACCCCACACCCCCTCCTGAAATTCCCAGCCCCTGCTTTTTGTGGGAAGACTTTAATCCTTGTAGAGGCAGAGTCTGCAGAGTGGTGTTAAGAGCACAGAAACGCGTTTTGGTTTGGTTTATTAGGTGTCGTATAAACCAAAACTGCTGCATAAGAGTGCAGATGGGGGCGAAATGGCATGAGGGCCACACACCTTGTAGGTGTTGTTTGGTTATTTGCCCACCCATTAAATGCCCCTGGCCATCCTAATCCCTATGGCCATTCCCACCCGGCTCCTGCCCCCCCATCCCAAATCACCTTCTCATGGGAACTCTTTGAGCTCACTTTATTCAAGCCTTATCATCAAACAGTGCCTGCCTGTGTTTTTTCACAGCAGTCTTTGAGAGTTAATGACTTAATTGGAGTGGCAAACCAGTTACTGGTGTAATAAACCTATATTAAGCAGGTTTGCCTTCAGCCACTCGATTTACAAGCACTGTGAGGGTCCTTCATTGAAGTCCTGTTAAAAACAAGCATTGGCAAAGCCAACAGTTTTGGCTTTTTTATAAGTATTAGGCATTTGCCAGGCACTGCTATTAGATGCGCATGTAATTGCACAATTTTGAACCCACTACTATCAATGACCAGTTAATGCCACTACGGCCCTGCTTGGCAAGTGCCTTTCCCATGCTTCACAAAAGCCCAGACTGTTGGCATTGCCAATGCTGGTTTAAATTGGTGAACGTCTGTGACTGTTTGCTATATGAACTAGCCCTGAGGATCTTGAGACTAAAAACTCCCACTGGCTCATTGGAGGTGATGGATGCGGCAACTACCGCAGATATGCGATTTACAGACACCAACAATTGCCACAATCTAGTTTGTTTTTTTAATAAACAGTTTAAGTATTTGTCTAAACGCATCACTGTTAACATGTTCCTCTGATTCTATGGCAAGTGGAACATGTTGACCATCTTGCCACAGAAAAAAAGAGCAAACATATTTTCCTCCCAGGCTGCATCGATCTACAAATGCAGGCACAATAATTACTGAACTGACGACCTTGCATGGCAAACAGGCAGACAGTGACGAGGAGCAGAGGAACTACAGAGAGAAGCCTGGAGGACTTGAGAAGGAACAGGCCTGGGCGGAGCACGAGCATGTGTCAGGGCGTTTAGGAGGAGGCCATGAGGATCAGGAGAGCTCCACGTTAGGTACAAGACCCTTGTGATTAGTCAAAGAGGTTGACGAGAAGAGGGTGAGAGACTCTCCCTCAAATTGCCGTAGAGACTACGATTGCCTGCCTCTTGGTGGCCTTTGCTGTGGGTCTTGACATGATAGGTTATTTATAACGTGCTTAATACCCAGAGGTTTCCAGGCGCGGACCAGGGATCGAACCTGTTCTGCTGTTTGTCATCTTGCCTCCAAGTCGAGCACGTTGCCGCAGAGCTATCCTCCCGGGACTCTTGCATTACCTAAGTCGCGAGGCTATATATCACAGCAAGATAGTATAGGGGCCTTTGTTTGTACCCAAAGTGAAGACATCCTGTGTTTGAGGCAAGTTCCCCTTAGTTGGCCCTGGTGTAAGCAGCTCCAGTATAATCTGCATTCTTTTAACTCCCAACGTCCGTGTCGCTTTGTATTGCGGCTAAGCTGCTTCAGGACAGCACCTCTCACCAAGGAGTTCATTTCACTCAGGAGCTCCGAGTCACATTATAAACACCTTGGACTCCTGGCTCGCTGCAGATCAGACGTCACTCGGAAACCCTTGGTGGGAAAGGGTATCTGTTGCTGATACTTGCCCATCTACAGTTCCATATGGCAAACACAAGAAAGCCACGCCTTTAACTGAATGCTGCTCCTGCCCGGCAGCCCCGGTGACCATTTAGTGTATTTGTATATTTAATGAGGAGGACACGGTGTTTCGCCAAAACATACACACAAAAAGGTACACACAGCATCCGGGGCCGTCCCACGAGTAGAAGAAGCATTGCAAATGAATCTTGCAGTGGAAAAAGGAGCCGGGTGATGACAGGACGACACATGGAGGTTTCCGTCTGTGGTATGCAAGAATGGGTGGACCCTGTTTTTTTTTTTTTGGAGGGAAAAAGCCTTCGAGGGTCAGGAGTCTATAACAAGAGAGAACATAGGTGGCAATGACCCCGTCTCTTGCCCTCGAATTCTTAAGGGTAGTGTCGGGTCATAGGCTTTTATAAAATGTCCAGGCTAAATGAACACAAACATGGAAAAGGAATTAATGATAAATTGAAAAAAGACTTAAAACAACAAAATGAACCAAATATAATATCACATACTAAGTAGAGACAATGTAAAATAGACTAAAGAAATGTTTTCAATTTAATAAACAAATTAAAGATTAATACAAAACGTAATAAAATACAATACATTAAAAAACATAGCAGTGGGGTTAGTACGTATTTCGGTGCAATTTTGTGCACGAGCAAATTCAGAAAAGCTGTTGAAACACACCTCTGTCTGTGGACAGTGATGACAGGTGGGGGTGGGGTTTAAGATGTGGGGAGCATGTGCGGGGATAATGTGGATACTATCAATATGAACAAGATGGCGCTTCAGGGCTATCTGGAGTGTTGCTGTTTTTTAGGCCAGGTGGTAGGGCGTTTCAGTGGGGAGGGACCAAGAGAGCCGATTCTGAAAGATGCATAAGGTGAGCAAGGGACGGTGGTGACATTCAGAAGGTTACTGGAAAACAGGGTATGAGGTGATGAGTAGGGAGTGAGAGAAGGGGCCTGGTATGGCCATGGTGCTAAGCCCTGAATGGCTTTCAAACACCTGAAGAAGAAGTGTGCAGAGAGAGCGGTAGTGCATAGAGAGCAAGGCACAGTGGAGGCATAGGGGGCAGGTGGGTGAAGAATAGAAGAGGTTGTAGAAGATGTGAGTCATAAAGTTGATACTTTGTTGAGGCGTGCGAAGGAGGAGAGGGGAAGGCACACAGGGAGGCTCAAGCAGTAGTCGACTGACTACTGACTAAGCGCCAGAGTGGGGATGAGAGTTCTTGTGGAATGGTAGGTGGGTAGAGAGCAGAACTTCCTGTTATTCTGGCAGTAGTCGAAGAGATGAGTTTTTGGAAGTTCTCCAGATGGCTCTGTTCAACAGGACCCCCAAGATGATGAGATTTTGGGGTGGGTGAAGAGGGCAAGAGGAAAGAATTTTTGGGAGGTGGGATGTATGGGGCGTTCTGGGCAGGGGGAAAGGGAATTTTGTTCTTAGAAGAATTAAGCATTAGGCAGTGATGTTCCATCCAGGGAAGAGGAGTCCCTCTGAGATCTTCGGGAGAGGTCAGGTGTGAGATCAGAAAAGGAAAAAAGATGCCTGTCATCAGCAAAGATGTGGAAGAAAAACACTAAGAGATTAGGTTGTCAAGGGAGAAGGTGTAGAGGGGCAAGGGCAGAGCCCTGGGGGACATCGCCAGGGAAGGAGATGATAGTAGAGATTTCAGAGTTCCAGGAAATGGTTTCATCAGAGATAGGAAGCAATCCAGGTGGGTCCAGTGTCCTGGTTAGTGAGGGCTAGGCAAAGAGGTGTGATCAATAGTTTGGAAGGAAGCGCAGAGAGGTCAAGGAGAATGAGGATGGGGAGCGCTTGAGACGATGGGCAGTGGTGAGAAAGTGGGAGAAATGGGCGAGGGGTGTTTCCGTTGACTGCCAGCTCTGGAACCCAGATTGAAGGGACAGGGGATATGTGGTCACAGACTCAGTTTGTTTCCAAGTAATTATGCTTTTGAAGACCCCCCCGCTCCAGGATTTTAGAGTCGCAGGAAAGAAGAGAGACTGACCAGTAGTTTGGTGGACTGTCATGATCAGCAGACGGCTTAGAAAATAGTTAGAACAGTAGCTACCCTGAAGCAAGTGAGACAAATGGCAGGCAGGAGAGAGAGTTCAATGGAGGGGGGAAAGGGTAGGAGCAGATAATCGGTGGAAGATCTTCGATGGTCTTTGGATCAAAGCGGTCTACCGGAGGGCATAACTGGTTGGCTCTGTAAAGAATGAGAGCAGCCAGCCCCACAGGTGAGGATGGGCAGAAGGAGCAAAGGCAGGATACAATACAGGTGAAAACAAGTGCAGAGAAGGAGTGGCAAGAGGAAGGCACAGAGTGTGTCCCTGATCTTAGAGAACGTGCATACGGAGTAGAGAGCCAAATCATTGGCATACAGGGAGGAGGAGAGAAATCAGAGCAACAGGGCCCACATGGCTTTGACCGAATCTGTGGGGGGCGAGAGTGAAGGGAGGAAATGAACTCAGTGGCATCAAGAGCCCTAGCGAGTGCCAAGAAGCCATCATTGTAGGCACTAAGGATTGGAGGGGAGCCACACTTGTGCCAAGTTGGGGCACATGTTGGCCTGGATCTGGTGTATCTCCCGGGTTATACAGGGCCGAGTGCAGGAGCAGATGTGTGATTTGGGGAATGGTTCCCCAATAAAGAGCCCAGGTCTAGATTCAAACTGCTAAAGGCCTGTTCAATGGAGGAGGCCTGAGGCGATGATGGCGACGTTCCGACCTCGAGACAGTAGGGAGACCGGATGTAACTTGCATTTAGAAATAGAAAAAATGGAGGGGGGGAAGCAGAGACGTTCAATGGACGAGGGAGGGGTCTGGGGAAAAGGACAAAAATTGGGTTAGTGCAATAACTGGTATTTTATTGACGTTGATAAGCCTACATTTTCTGTTATTTCCTTATTCTGGTGATATGAATTATCCAAGTGTGTTAGTATTAATGTAATTTGTGGTAATTGTTTTACTTGTTTGGATTTTCTAAACCTATGATGCACAATAATTTGTTTTTAAAAAGTCAATAGTCAGGCTAGTTGAGATGAGGGAGGAGGAGAGAGTGATGAGGACAGCACAGTTTCATTGAATGTGTGGGGTTAAGGTCTGGAGGGAGGCCAGAGAGTGGTCAGCTAGAAGAGTGTTGACCAGTGTTGATCTTGGGAGGATAGCTCAGGGGCAACGTGTTTGTCTTGCAAGCAAGATGACATGGAGCAACACAGGTTCGGTCCCCGGGTCTGCGCTTAGAAACTTCTGGGTATTAAGCGTGCTATAAATAACCTATCATATATCATATCAGGCTCTTGTTGGGGGGGGGGGAGCATGAGGCTTTGTGGAGGTTGAAGTCTCCCACAATGGGGGTATTCGAGGGGTGGGAAATCAAGAGAGACTAGAGGTCAGGAAAGAGAGTTTGGGGGGCCCGAATGCCTGGAGATCAGGGGGTTAATGGCTGGGCACCAGGAGTTGGTTGGCAAAGTATTCGAAGGAGGGAGCGAGAGAGTGAGTCAGGTGGCAGAAAGGGGAAATGGCGTGGGCCTGGGTTATCATTTAGTCAACCCCTCTTCCTTTCTTGAGGTCACGGAGGCCTTTTCACAGTTTTTTGTCCAGTGACCTAGCCCTGGTTTCCATATTCCGGAGATACCTACCATTTCCAGCGACTGGAACACGTCCAGCATCTCCGCACAAACAGTTTACCGGCCATCACATTGCGGACTTCAAAGACACTTCCTTGCAGCAACCTAGGAGGCGTTTTGCCTCTGTTCTACAGCCTCGGGCTGCAGTTGCCCTGCTATTCATATACAGCAGAGCTCCTCTATGTCACACAAAACCACTATGATCTACACATACCACTATAAGAAGTGAATTTGAGTTTTAGCAACGTCCAGCCTACCTTCCCAAAGCCACTAGCAGCGCGAGACTTTGCCATCTGCTGAATACGATTGGCTCACCTTCAGCAACAGCTTCCACTGTTGACGTGCTCTTCCCCCACCCCTTCACGTCCCGGACCCAAGCACAAGGGAGACACAATCCTGAGGCCCACAAGAAAGCACCGCATCTGGAAGCTGAAACGTCAAAGGACCAGGCTTTCCACCAGCCTGTCCAATTTCAATCTCGGGAAGCATATTCCCCGGCGTAGACCAAGGATTGGTCAACGCAAAACCACAGACAAACCTATATCCGACGGGGTTGTCCTTATCTAAGGACAGTTAATCCTGCACCCCCCACGCTCTTTCTTACTGCACCATCAATTTGTGTAAAATATATATTTGTATCATTATGTCGTTTGTCTTCTTACATCTGTTGCTATTGATTTTCAACAATGCAATGCAGTTGTTTTTTTAACGCACACTGTATCATCTACCTATTGTGAAATAATGTATTTTTTTTGTCTTCTTGAAAATGTTTGGCTTAACACAAATTTGAGACTTATGCACCGATTCTGTTAATTACCTCAGATAAACTGCTATGTACTAACTTGGCCGTTTTACAACCAACCTGCTGAGAAACATGAAATAAAATTCATGTATAAGCTTTACAAATGAGACTATGAATAAGTGTGTAATTGATTCACAAATAGTCTTGATGCTTAATGTATTTCAATACCTAATGAAAAATATGGGCCATAGGTGACTTAGTTAACATTAATATAACCCTGCTTGAACAGAATAGGATAAAGAACTTAATGGTATGCTCTAATTCCAATCGGCGGCTACTCTCCTTGTGATACACTCATTCAAAGGCAGTGGCAACGGAAACTGGATCCATCTACTGGTGAGGTTTGCCCGTGTCCATCATGTAATCGTCAACAAATGCAATGGCAAGAGCCCAAGCAGTTGCTTCATGTAGACCCATTCCAACTCAATGTAGAGTGCAGTGAGGTGGAAGAAAACAGCAACATCATAAACATCTATCCAATAATGAAAATTAAGAGGTCCCCCTTCCACACCCGAGCCAGCCCCTTTGACTCTTTCACCGTGGCAGCAAAGCGCTAGATGCAGGCGGGAGGGCCACCCAGCAGGAGGGAGGCTCACATGAACTCTGATCTGAATAAACGAGGCTTGAGTGATAAAAACCCTCAGGATTCATGTTTGAAACGATGCAGTGTAGGCTCCGCCCTGTATCCTTAGGCGCTATACATTACTACTTTTACAATGGGTAATAACACCCAGCATTACAACACATACCTGCACAAAGCACTTCATACAGCGTGATATTATTAAATAGATTGTTAGTGCATGGCCCTGCAACCTTATATTACAAATAGACTAAGGGAGCACTGTTTTGCAAATGCAACCATCCGTGTATATGGTCCGGAGGCAGGGTAAAATACTACTTTTATTTACACCGTATCAGCGGGCTGTACATTACTTCGACACGCCCCGTCATATCCACAGCCAATGCCCTGTTTCTCGTAGAAGTGGTCTTACTTGCTACTCAAAGCAAAAATAAAAATATAATATTGACCAGTTACACAAGGCAAACCACAAACCGGGTTGGCACTGCGCGCTTAAGTAACGCACTTCGTCATTATCCCCAGATTAACTCTGGGGGTACACGGCGAAAACGTGACCAGCAGGTTACACTTAGGTCCCTGCAGAGACGCTAACCCCACCGAGCTGGCCTATTGACAATAGCAACATTCTAAGGGTCCGTCCGCGCTTCCTGTGCACTTCGACGAGCTTCCATAGCACGTAGGAGGAAGTCGCGGCCTCCAATGATGATGGACACCTTCTATAGAAGGTGTATATTGCGCGGCTGGCTCGGGGAGACGCTGGGCCAGCCGCATCGTTGCTGGGGGCACCCAGCAGGTGTCAACGTTGCAGTGGTCACACAGGCTTGGACTGTTGCTGGGGGTACCACCGGGACTTATGAACGTGGCCGTGAGCACACGGCTGGACAGTGCCCTGGGGGCATACAGGTTACGTACACAGATCCGGGGCCACTCAGATCAGTGGTTGTCACAGGGCGTCAGCCTGCAGGCCCGAAATGAGAAACGAGACAGTAGTGCCATTCATGGAGTCTGCCGCCGTTATAACCTATGCAGGCTGAGGATGCTTTTATTAGGAACCAGTCATGACACACATTCTTAAAGGGGACAGCACCGCACCACTCTTTTTTTTTTTTATAACCAACAAATAGAAAACAACCTCAATTAATTTCAAATAAATCAACAGTCACGACCACTGGGAACCGTGGGGTAGACCAATAACCACATACATCAAGACCCAGTCAGTTACAAACATTAAAATAGCCACAACTACTATTAAACCTCTCTTAGCTTTGTTTGAGGGTGGCGGTCGGAGTCGGTGGACTGCTGGTGGCATATAGGCAGTTCTAACACATCACAAGGAAAACTTTATTCAGCAGAGGAGGAGGGGTCTCCAACCAACGGACGGCACCATTGTCAGTTACTGGAATCATATTAAGCATGCCGTCCATCTGCGGGATCACAGCTTCACACACACTTAATTACTGCGACCACTCTAAGCACATCAATGACATGCAGGCTCACAGCACCCAAAGTACATTTTAATGAGTCCTCTGAGCATTTGTGGGGCTGCAGGAGACCAGTTCGACTTCACAAACCATCATCTGTTTGGGATCAGGGGCATGATCAGCTCTTGGCACGTGCTTTGCGGCAACGCGGCCACAAGGATACGCCGATTAATGGGGTTGGGAGACCACAGAGTCTTATAAGTTCAGGATAGTTGAGAGCACATTTGTTAAACCGCCAAAGCAGCTCCCGGGACCACATCGGCTGCAGTGTAGACGGGCTGCCGGAGGGGCAACGGGATATAGGCATTTTGATTCTCCTCTAGCCCAGGGTCCTACACTCCCCTATGGAAGGTTCCCCAAGATGTCGGTGTTTCATGATGGGAGACCCCCTTACGGCTGCTTTTAGCATGGCCGTAGGAAGTCAAGATCTCAGATGTCTTGGAGATTGAGAGGGGCTACTCTTTGTTCGCGGTCGTGGATGATGAAGCACTCCACTCTTTGTTGGATCTGCAGAGGGAGCAACTGTTGGCTGCGGCTGTGGGGAACAGAAGGGACCTCTTTGTTGACTCTCACGGATATTAATTGGGAGGGATCCTTTGCGTCTTCCAAAGTGGATTTAAGAGATGGACCTTGTGATCCCCTGCTTTGCAGATTGTAGGGCGTAACCCCTTGCCGCGATTCAGGCACATTGAATTGACTCACTCCATACCGATTGTGCAGGAGGGCAAGAGGAGCACCCCTTTTTGAGAATTCTGGTGCAGCGAATGGAGCACTGCCTTGATGACGGTCCATTTGGTCAAGGGGAGACACAATGTTCAGGCTGTCTTTAGGATAGAATGAAGATATATATGTGGGGCATGGTGACTGGCAACCTGCTCGGTGGACTGAAAACAAGAACTCTTTTCAGAGTCTCTATGGCATGGCTCTCCTTGCTGCCCATCCAGGGGACTCGAGGTGACCAGTGCCTGCTGTTTCTCTGCGACACTCACTCCGCTGAGCATGTTCTTGTTTGGACAAAACACATTTATTTGTAACTCCTGGGACCCTGGCCTGCCCGTTCTAAAACCAAACCTGGATGCGAGATGGTGCCACCTGTGCCATGCTGGGCAGCTTTTCCCACGACGTTGCAGAGCGCATGCACCCTCTTCTGTGCCTCCGACCACAGAACGTCCAGGACTCACTGCCTGGGGCCCAAGAACACTGTGGGAGGAGCGTGAGCAGCCGTGAGACTTCTTTCCCCCTTTTCTTTTTCCTTAGGCTCCGAAGACGGTGCACCATAGAATTCCCCGCCTAGTGGCACAGGCTCATTCAGGGAGGGGCTCTCCCTCCCTCTCACCTCATCTCCAACCTTGGAGCACGCCAAACTTCACCTTGCACCGCCACTTGTGGCCACCTAGGCCGGGCTGCACACCCACCTTCCTTCTGTAACTCCAATCACGGAGCGCACAACGCGCCGGCAGCCGCAGAGCACCGTTGGCTGCCGGGCGGCCGCACTGCTATCGCGGGGCTAAAGTCCTCTCGTTGCCATTGTTGCGGTGCTAGCTCGGGGGCACACGGGCAACTCGGATCGTTGCTGGGGTCACCCAGCAGGTGTCAATGTTGCCGTGGTCACACAGGCTTAGACTGTTGCCGGGGCACCCGGACTTATGAACGTGGCCGTGAGCATATGGCTGGACAGTGGCCTGGGGGCACCCAGGTTACACACACAGATCTGGGGGTACACAGATCAACAGGGGAACTGCAGTACCATGGTCACACAGAGTCAACCTGCAGGCCAGGGCTGCAGTACCGTGATCACACAGCGTCAGCCTGCAGGCCCAAAATGAGACACGAAACAGAAGTGCCATTCATGGAGTCTGGCGCCGTTCTAACGCACGTGCCAGCCGAGGCTCCTTTTATTGGGATTGACACACATTCTTAAAGGGGACAGCACCACAGTGTAGCAGGAGCACAGTGAAGAAATACAGTGACGTGCAGCAAAAAAGCGTGAATAAGCACCCTGGGGGGGCTCAACAGAGATGCAAGGACAGTGAAATTAACCGTTACTCCTTGAGGCCAGGATACGGGAAGCGGGAGGAAGCGCTGTACACCAGGAGCGTTTTCTGTGGCTG